>NC_059168.1:99313772-99628369 GCF_019923935.1 Bubalus bubalis
TTTATTTGGTTGCACTGGGTCTTTGTTGCTGCATGCAGGGTTTCTCTAATCATTGTGAGGGGTGATTACTCTTGGTTGCAGCGAATGAAAGTGTTAGTCACTCAGTTGTGTCTGACTCTTTCTGATCCCATGGACTGTAGCCTGCCAGGCTTCTCTGTCCATGGAATTCTCCTGGCAAGAATTCTGATGTGGGTTGCCATTCCCTTCTCCAGGGGATCTTCCTGACCCAGGATCCCCTGCATTGATCAAACCCAGGTCTCCTGCATTGCAGGCGGATTCTTTACCATCTGAGCCACCAGGGAAGCCCATCTGGTGCATACGCTTCTCAATGAGGTGGTTTCTCTCATTGAAGAGTGTGGGCTCTAGGTGTTCAGGCTTCGGTAGTTGCAGCGCTCGGACTTGGTAGTTGTGCCTCGTGGGCTCTAGAGTGTGGGTTCAGTAGTCATGGTACATGGGCTTAGTTGCTCTGCAGCATGTGGAATCTTCCTGGACCAGGGATTAAACCTATATCCCCTGAATTGGCAAGCGGATTCTTACCCCCTGCACTGCCGGGGAAGTTCCCATATATTTTACTTTTATAGGCGATATAAATTCCAGAACACACTGTCATTTTTGCTTTAAGGACTCAATTAATTTTTAAAGATGTGAAGAAAAGGAAAATAGTCTTCTGTTTCTATTCACATATTCACCATTCCCAGTGCTACTCTTTCCTATAAAAATTTCCCTGTACATTTTCTGCAATTCTGGCATCATTTTCCTTAAGCCTAAATACTTTTCTTTAGCATTTCTTATAATGCAGATCTACTGGAAACAAATTCTTTGTTTTATATATTCAGGAATGTTTTTATTTTTCCATTTTGAAATATATTTTCACTGATCACTTTTTAAGTTGACAGATTTTAATCTCATTTGTTGTCAATTGTTCTATTGTCTTCTGAGTTGCATTATTTTAATGAGAAGTCTGTTGTCTTCTGCATTGTTTTCCTATACATAATTATTGTATGTATTTTTATAGCATTATTCCAGATTTTCTCTTGATCTTTAGTTTTTGGCAGTCTGACCATGATGTGCCTGAATATGATTTTCCTTGTATTTATCCTGGTTAGGGTTCACTGAACTTCCTGGATCTGCAGGTTGATTGCTTTTCCAAACCCACGGAACATTCTCAGCCAATATTTCATTAAAAAAATTTTTTTTTTGCTCCATTATCTCTCTTCCACCTCTTGGACTCCAGTTACATGTATATGTTAAGACTGCTTGATGTTGTCCTATAGATTATTGAGGCTCACTTTTTCCATCATTTTTCATCTGTGTTTCAGTGGGGATAATTTCTATTGACCTGTTTTTAAACTCACTGATTCTTTTTTTATTGATCTTGTCTATGTGTCACATGTTCCTGTTTCTTTCCATATCTTGTAATTTTTAATTTTATTCTGGACATTGTGACGATACACTGTAGGGCTTCTGGATTGTGTTATCTTCCTCTGAAGAATTTTGTATACTGTTTCTGTTTAATTGTTGGCCATTCACCTTGGTCTTGTGAAGTCCTGGTTTTAAACTTTGTTAGAACAGGTTTATTCTGGTCCTTACTCCTAAGTAATGGTCCCCCAGGATCTCAGTGAAAAGCCTGGTGTATTTACCAAGCCACTCTAACTTGGCGAGATTTGAACTAGAAAATCTGTATCCCTAATGCCAAGCAGCTGCAAATATCTCTGCTCAGCTTTTTCAGCCCTCCAGCTGTGTTTTCGCCTGGACTCCTTGGAGTCATGCCCCACGGCAGAGCCAGCCCAGAATCTGAGTGGAGTTTCTCCCTCTGTAGCTCTGTTTTCTGGGATCTTCTTTCTCTCTCAATTTCCAGCTGCTCGGCAGGCCCTGAACTCCCAACTTCTTACTTCTCAATCAATAAGACTTCTCTGCTTTCTCTTTGAGTCCTATCCCCTCATGTACTACATAAACTAGGAAACACTCTCGGGGGAAAATCCAGATGAATGCGTTTCTCACCAGTCGAGTTTCTTAGTTTCAAGGGTCATATCTCCTCTAATTTGTCTGTTTTTGGTCACTCTCCAGTAATTCCAAACAAATCTGTTTTATATATTTCTGTATAGATTTTATAATTGCTACCAGCAGGAAGTTAATCTGATATAAACTACTCCTCTACTACCAGCAAGTCTATGTTTTACAAACTACATCATGTTGCCCAAGACTTAATTTAGTGCTCACGTTAGGTCTAATTTTAGACTTGACATTGGAAGCAATATGGTTTAGTGGAAAATGTAGGTCATTGTGTTGAGGTCTGGAGCCAGCCATCTCATAGTTGAGTCTTGACCCTGTATTGCTGTGTGACCTTGAACAAAGTTCTTCGTCTCAGTGAGCCTCGGTGGCCTCACTTGTATAACAGGAAAAACAGTCCCTGTCTTCAGGATGAACAATGAAAGTAACCTGAGCTAAAAACCCAGCCCCATATCTGTACATGGCTAAGTGCTCGATAAATAGGAGCTGTTATTAGCAGTGAATTACCTAGTTCTATTCTTAGACATTCTGAGTAATGTCTTAGAGACATTACCTTGCCAACAAAGGTTCGTCTAGTCAAGGCTATGGTTTTTCCTGTGGTCATGTATAGATGTGAGAGTTGGACTGTGAAGAAGGCTGAGTGCGGAAGAATTGATGCTTTTGAACTGTGGTGTTGGAGAAGACTCTTGAGAGTCCCTTGGACTGCAAGGAGATCCAACCAGTCCATTCTGAAGGAGATCAGCCCTGGGATTTCTTTGGAGGGAATGATGCTAAAGCTGAAACTCCAGTCCTTTGGCCACCTCATGCAAAGAGTTGACTCATTGGAAAAGACTCTGATGCTGGGAGGGATTGGGGGCAGGAGGAGAAGGGGACGACAGAGGATGAGATGGCTGGATGGCATCACTGACTCGATGGACGTGAATCTGAGTGAACTCCGGGAGTTGGTGATGGACAGGGAGGCCTGGCGTGCTGTGATTCATGGGGTCACGAAGAGCCAGACATGACTGAGTGACTGAACTGAACTGAACTGAACTGATTCTTACGAGTAAATATCCCCAATGATATGATAATTAGTCAGGTCCAGTGTTGACTTTGAGTAAGTCCCTACTCTGTCGACATACTTTAAGATACAAGCTGATGTCTTCAAGTTTGATTTCATAGTAATGTCAGAGGCGCATCTTCTAAGTGCAGGGAGAGACCTTCATCCTCTGAGATAGCCCTAACTGTGCCTCCTCAGTGGCAGAAAGTCCCCAGTTAGAAGACCAACAAAGACTCCTGTTAACTCATATCTGGGCTAAGTCAAGTCCTGGTCAAATGAGAAGGGCTGGGTTGGGTGATACTCACCAGGCTTAAACAGCAACTCAGATAAGGAGATATCAATACACTCGGTATTTATGGGGCAGGTCCCCCTCTAAAGGGGCAAATGTCACTGACACAGCAGCCAAAACAAGCACCTTGACAGAGGGACTCATTGTCTTCAGGCAGAGCTGTGGAAGCCAAGGCTGCATCCTGGACCAACCAGTGGCCTTCGGCAAGTCCCTGCCCCTCTCTGGATCTCCTCCCACCATCTGTACAAAGAATTAACCTCTAAAAGCCCTCTCAACGGGCAATCAGAAATCAAGTGACTTCACCCTTACCCATGGTCTTGCCTCCAACATAAGAAGTGATGAGTTTGGGCATCTCACTTTAATCACTCTCTGCTTCAGTTTCCCCATCTGGACATGGGGTACACATGCTCAACACTCTCTTTTGCACCAAGCTGTCATGGATCCCTTGAAAATAACAAAGTATTCTGAAAGCCAGAATAACATATATCGAAACCCAAGATCTACAGCCTTGCACCGTGCTTGGCAAACTCAACAAAGTCTTGCATTATAAGGGCAAGGAGGGGAAATGGAGCCAGCCTACCCTTGGGGAAAAAAAAATGAGAGCTTTCAAAGAGAGACAAATAACTTGCAATTTAAATGCATAAGAGACCAGGCTGTGCCACCGCATATGCAGATCGATGCAAATGATATGCAAATAGCCCAGAGCAAGCCTGGGTTTGCCAATGTCCTCTGCCAAGCAGCCAGTTATGGGGTTCAGCCAGGTCTGGTCTGTGCCAGAAGCTCACATCTGGGGCCCAGAGGCCTTGGGGTGAATATCCGATTGCACCTCCTCCAGAAAGCTTTCCAAGACCCAGCAGGACACAGCCCTCTCCCTCCCTTCCCAGGGCTTGGTGCCTGCCTCCAGACTCTGCCAGGGTGCTACCATCTCCCCCTCCAGACTCTGAGCTCTTAAGGACAGGGCTTTGTCTCATTCACCACTGCACTCCTGGAAACTGCACAAAGCCTGGCACCAAGCGGGTGCTCAGGGGCTGCAGGCTGAGTGACCTCAGGAAGGCAGCATGGGTGGGTAAATTCATTTATAAGTCCTCCTTGACCCAGGGAAGAGGCCAAATCCTCTTCAGGGGCTTTGGGTTGAACTGTCAGCCAACAATAGGTGACCTTCAGCATTAATCCCCTGTTACTAATAAGACTAAAAAACTGAAGTTTGCAAATAACAATTTATAAATTAGGAAAGATTCCCCTTTGTTGGTACAATGACATCCTTACCCCTCTCTTTCATTCTGCTGTCCTTTCCGGGGTGGGCAGGGGCCTGACCCAGAATCAGTGTCCAATAAATATCGACTGATGTTTGAATGAATGCATGCATGCATGAACAAAAGAATAAGGTTTCGGCTTACTTTCCAAAAATTGCCCATAAGCCATAGCCCATTCTGTCAAAACACAGCCCTTAAGTTGAGCTACTAACTTTGTTTATTTGTTGCAACAAATAAGGACTCTTTTCGGTGTCTTTCTAGACTTCAGGGATTATAGCAGACACCTCTCTGCCCCCTTACACCCCCTGGTCTCCCCTCTGATTTCAGCTGCAATGAGGTGGACTGTCCTGACTCAGTGTAACTTGTGCCACCTTAAGCAGGAGCTTTTCTGCCTCCGAGCTTCTCCCAAGGCCCCCCAAAGCCACTAGACAGCTCAGGAGTGGCAAATAAAGATCCCCGAGCAATATTCTGCAATGGAAAAAGAAGCCAGCGGATGGATGCCCCCCTCCTCCCATCTTCCAGAAAACAATTCTGGGAGGCATTCTGTATACTTCTAGAGTTCCTAGTTGAAACCAGCCTTCTCTCACCCAAAGCAGAGAAGGACACCCCTCCACCGCTCCTCCTCCTTCTATTCCTTGCTCTCCTGCCTCCTGGGGTCACCCCCAAGTCCTTAACTCAAGCTCTGCTCTCAGAGGATCCCAAAATAAGGCAGCAGCAGTTCTCAAAATCTGGTTGCACCCACAACTGGGCATTTCATGAATATGATATACACGTGAAGGTGGAAGCCAGATTGAGAAGGTCTTCACAGCCGCAGGAAACTGTTTCATGGATAAGCCAAAGGTTCAGTGGGGTTGAACAGGCACTCATTCATTCATTCAGCCTACAGCAGGCAAGGCCCCGCTCTTGGGCTGCTATAGCCCAGTGGCCATTATGATGAGGACATGAATGGGCCACTGGGAAGAGCTGTGTCTGATTCCTGAATCCTCAAAACCATTTCGTTCCCCTGTGGGCAAAACTGTGCCATTTTCAGATGAGAAAATCAGGACCTGTCCCAGGGAAGGTCAGATCACTCATAGATGTTGCAGCAGAGACCAAACCAGGAGCCTGCAGATACACCTGTCTGTCCTGGGGCCCATGTTTGGTACCCAGGGCTGTGAGTGGAGGAAAGTCTGCTTGGGAATCACGTGGCCCATGCTCTAGACCAGTCCCTCCAACAGAAATGAGATGCCAGCCACAAACACAACTCATGTGGGTAATTTGAACTGTTCTGATAGCTTCATTAAAACAAAGTCAAAAGAAGCTGGTGGAATTCATTCTAATAATATTTGTGTTTAACCTAATACATCCAAAATATTATCATTTTGACATGTCGTGAATATTTTAAATTCTTAATGAGATATTTACTTTTATTTTTTCATTCCAAGTCTGTGAACCCTGGTGTGTATCTTACACTTTAGGCACCTCTAGGTTCAGAACAGCCACATCTCAAGTGCTCCCTCGGTGGTGGCACCTGGCTCATGGCCACCGCAGCCCTGATACCCCCATCCTGACTCCAAGTCTCCCCGCCCCCCCACACACACTTGCAGAGTCCCTTCCCAGTGTGTCTTCATCAGAGGGAAGGTGCTTTGTAAACTAATTGTGAGGGGGGGGTGGGTCACTGCGACCTTCCTTTCATCCATGTATCTTGGCAGCCAAGGCACCCACAGAGACAAAGCTGCTGGGGGCCACAGATCTGGGGAGACAGGCACCCAGTTCCCCTTGTCTTCCCAAACTTGGATGGGGAGCCCCACCCACCCACGAGAAGGAGAGGAGAGGGGCTGGGGGGAGGAGTCCCTCTTCCCTCTTCCCCCAGGATGTTACAGCCACCAGGCTGTAACAGCTGCTTTAATTTTGTAAAATCCAAACTCTGGTTCTCTGGGAATGCCGGCTCGCTCGTTCACGCATTAGACACACATTTATGGAGCGGCTTCGGTTGTTTACGCTGTTACCGTGAAGATGCTGAAGACACAGAGAGGAAAGCAGCCGGCCTCCTCCGGGGAGTGTGAGCCTGGTGGATGAGGCTGGTCAAGCGAGCAAACAGCCCCTACAAAGCTCTGCGGGCAATGCTGCAGAGGCTTCTTGTGGGCACCCGGCCTGGGCAAGGGACCGGGAACACAAAGTTCAAAGAAGGATGAGACCCAGCTTGTGATCAGGTGTGTGGCTGGCAGTCAGGATGTCTAGGAGGGCTGGCTGGACATCAGATGGTACCCATGGGTAGGTTGAGTCCAGCCCAAGATGGGTCTTGAATGTTCTCTGAGACTCCTGCTCCAAACAGCAGGACTGCCAGAGAAACTGACTCGGCTTTGCTGTGCCTTTTGCAAAATCTCCAATTAGGTGACTAGGACACCAGTCGTGGCAATTCAGCTCCCTTTATTCACTGTTCACCGAGCCTCTATTGATGCTCTGCTGTGGGGAATACAGAGATGCAAAAGACAGTAGAAACCAGTGGTGGCAGGAGAGGGGAGGCACCAAAAACACAGGACTTTTATTTCCAAGCAGAATTGTGAGTTACACAGCAGAAAACCATCCTGCTACAAAGCAGGACTCCGAAACGGTGGCTAAAATATAACAAACATCCTTTTAAATGCATGGCTGAGCTTGCAAGAAAGGAAGGGAACTCCCCAGGGATAAAAACAAAGACAGAGCTGAAAACCAGAGCAGGAATCATGAGGGCTAGTGTTGGTGCTGTGTTGGGAGGGCACAGGCAGGGAGGAAGCTGTGGGACTCAGCAACCTGGGATTGGGTTTTACAGCCCCTATGGGGACAAGAAATAAGGCTTTGGGCTTCACAAAGCCAGGAGTTGTAAATGAGACCTACCTCCAAACCAGACTCTTCAGAATTATATTCTTGGTGAAAAGGTGGGCAAGGATTTTAAAAAAAAAAATGTCCATTCTCTGCTCAGACAGATCACTAGTCAGCTCATCTGCTACAGCCAGGGCTCTGGGAATTTGTAATCATAGACAGAGCCCCAAGGGGGTTGGGATTTAAATTTACACTACCCTGCTTCCCTTGTGTTCAGGAGACTCTGAAAGCAAGAAGCTAATACAAAAAGGGGTCCCTGGCTGGAGATGCCTGTGGGCACTGGGCAGAAACAAATGCAAACACTCCCTAGAGGGCCATGACCTCAACTCAGGCTGCTCAGGGTTCCCACAGACAAAGGTTCCTGCAGATGAGCTCACAAAGACAAAATTACAGAACAAAAGCAGTCGTGAGACAGAGTCAGTGGGAAAACCAATGATATGCTTGCCCCACTCCCCTCACCGACCCCCACCCATCTCACTGAACCTCAGATGATAGATCCAGGAGATAGAGACCAGAGAATAGCTGTGATTTCAATGACTAAAATGTTTTGGGAAATATGAAAAAGAATTAATATAATGAAAAAAGAATAGCCAGGGTTCCTGCTATAGACAGCAGATTAATATAAGTGCTGCCAAAGTAAGCACTATAGACAGTAGATTAAACACAGGCATTTATCCCTGATCCCTCCTGAAAATTTTCAAAAAGGAGCAGAAAAGGAATTTTTTAAGTACCACAATGATAAAAAAAAAAAAAGGATAATTTTGAAATTGGAAAGCAGACTGATGAGTGAGAGTGGATTTCATGGATGTAAAAAGATTGAGTCCTAAACTGGCAGTGAGGAAAGTCTAGGACATGCTAAACCCCCAAAGCTTCAGGAACTGAGTACCAGGTACTTTGGGCAGCACAGGTAAGAAAGCAGAGGGAACTACAGCAGACTTGAAAGAGAGCTTTAAAGAGCAGCTAGTAACCAAGATTCCATTCCCCAAGGTGACTGCCTCTACTATATCCCAAAAGAATATTATTCCCTGGAGTGGGTAAAACCATGGGACTCTGTCCTGGGGAACAGTAGACCCAGCTAGGGGCAGGGGCATTGCATTGAAAGTGGAGAAATTAAGTGAAGGTCCTCACAGTGAATACTAATACTGCCAAATGGCAAGCAGGTTTAGTATGAACCTCCAGGCAGGAGACTGAAAGATAACTCTTGCAAACCTGAGAAACCGAGGAGGAAATACCTAAAGGCAGTGACAATAGAAGTTGCTCAGTGAAAGAGCCTAGCCAGATCACCCTTCAGTGGAGTCTCTGGAGGGCAGCCAACTCTGAGCTCTGAGCTGAGCAGACTGTGTGTGTAGAAGCCAAGGATGACCAAGCACATAAGAGAAGCTCCTAACTCAGAGTCAGACCATAACAAACAGATAAAAAACAACTTGGAGGGAACACAGATGATGATAAAAAGAAAATGCCAAAAAATTATCATTAGTATCATCAAAGACGTAAGAGCACACGTTAAACAAGTACAGGATGTTATTAAAAAGGAATGTTCTGAGAACAAAAAAAGTCTCTCTTGCATAGCACAAATTAAAAGTTTAATGGAAAGTTTAGAAGATAAAGTTGAAGATTAGGCAATTTCCCAGCAAGTAGAGCAAAAAGACAAAATACAAGAGAGTAAAGATGTGAAAATTAGAGAACCAACCTGGGAGATCTCATATCCAAATAAAAGAAATCCCATAAAGAATAGAGAAAATAAAAGAGGAAGGGGTACTCATTCAATAAATTATTCAAGTAAATGTCTCTGAATTAAATTACATGAGCTTCCAGTTTGAAGACGCCCACTAAGTACTGAATGAAATGGATGCTATTGGCACACGAAGACACACTATTGTGAAATTTTAGATCACTGAGAACAAAGGAAAAATCATACAAACTCCCAGAGAGAGAAAAACTAGGTTTTGCATGAAGCATCAAAAATCAGAAGGGCATCAGATTTCTTAACAACGACACCAATTTAGACCACAATGCCTTCAAAATCCAGAGAAAAGTATGCATAAAACTTAGAATTCTATACCCAACCAAACTATCAGTTGTGAGTGTAGAATAAAGATTTTCAGAAATAAACACTCTCAAAAAGCTTAACTCTCATGCATCCGTAACAGAAGGGCTTCCCTAGTAGTTCAGACAATAAAGAATCTGCTTGCAATGCCGGAGACCCATCTTCAATCCCTGGGTCAGGAAGATACACTGGAAAAGGACATGGAAACCCTCTCCTATATTCTTGCCTAGAAAATTCCATGGACAGAGGAGCTTGGATGGTTAAAATCAGTGGGGTTGCAAAGACTTGGACACGACTGAACAACTAACACAGCAACAACAGAGGTCCTGTAACAGAGCAGGACCTACGGGGCCTTCCTAGAACAGACTTACCACTCTGCCCTGCTGCATCCTCCTCCTCCCTTTTGTCTATAGGAAAACTTCAGTCAAAGAATAAACTTATACAACATTGCAAAGCAGCTATACTCCAATAAAAATTAATGAGAAGAAAAGAATAAAAAAGAATAAATTTAATCAGAGAAGTGAGAAAAGGCAGAAAGAAGGGGAAAGTCAAACAAGACAAAAAATAATAGTTTAGCCATGAAACAAAGTCAATGACCTTTAGTTCCTCCTCAGGAACTAAAGCGGAGAGGCCAGTGGCAGCCCACTCCAGTACTCTTGCCTGGAAAATCCCATGGACGGAGGAGCCTGGTGGGCTACAGTCCATGGGGTCACCGAGAGTCGGACACAACTGAAGCAACTTAGCAGCAGCAGCAGCAGCAGCAAGGGCTATAGATAATATTCTGAGCTATATATCCTTTGAGCTGTTTTGCAGAAACTAAAACCCCCAGCAGGTGGAAAGTGTTGACTGTATGCTATCCACAAGCACTTAGACCCCAGATCAGTTGGAACCAGAAGGTTGATGATGTTGACTCTTGATTACCTCATCACCAACCAATCAGATGAATGTCTAGGAGCTGATCACATACCCCACACACAGACACCCCACCTCACCCTATCTTTAAAGCTCTTTATCTGAATGTCCTTAGAAAATTTAGGACTTTTAAGCACTAGTTACCTGGACTCCTTGGTTGGTGCCCTGCACTTTGCTTCCCCACATCCTAGTGTTAATAGATTGGCTTCACTGCACACAGGCAAATGAACCCAAATTTGGTTTGGGAACATCCTTTCTTGGGAATTTACTAGAGAATGTGCACCTCTAAAACAGGGAATAAATCAAGAAAGAAGTTAAGATGGGAAACCCATGCCTAAGAGAAATAATGTGAATCCTCAAGCTATTGATGAAGGGAGAACACAGCAGCCTGGAGGACAGCCAGAAGAAACAGGAACAGACCAGAAAGGTCTGTGAAAGAAATCTCTGAGACGATGCAACTGGGAAATGTGCTTGGATGTATCCAGAGGTGGTTGGTGCTGCTGAGGAATGACTTGGGATGATTTCGTGATAATTAGACAGAAAACAAAGCAAACAAATAAAAACTAGACAGTATCAATGACACGGAAAACAAAAGATTGTGAAAGAAAAGAAAAATAGCTCATGTGTTCTATGTGGCACAAAGGTGAATAGAATTTATGTAATCATAATAATCTCTTGGACTGCAAGGAGATCCAACCAGCCCATTCTAAAGGAGATCAGTCCTGGGTGTTCATTGGAGGGACAGATGCTGAAGCTGAAGCTGAAACTCCAGTACTTTGGCCACCTCATGCGAGGAGTTGACTCATTGGAAAAGACTCTGATGCTGGGAGGAATTGGGGTCAGGAGGAGAAGGGGACGACAGAGGATGAGATGGCTGGATGGCATCACTGACTCGATGGACGTTAGTTTGAGTGAACTCCAGGAGTGGGTGATGGACAGGGAGGCCTGGCGTGCTGCGATTCATGGGGTCTCAAAGAGTCGGACACGACTGAGCGACTGAACTGAACTGAACTGAATAATGTTAACTTTAAATTATGATTTAAACTCTACTGGAAGAACAGTGGGACAGGAAGCATGTGTGTGCAAGGTAGGGGGAGGGGTGTTGCTGGCAAAATCCAGGTAATTCCTCACCTTCTGGTGTGAAAAGTTGACAGATAATGCCTGAAAATTGGGGGTGGGGAATAATAGAGCATGTTATTTAGTGATACAGATGTAAATTCCAAAAGCAATAATAAAAGAGTAGAAGTTGCTTGCCTCTGGGGAGCAAAAAGATGGACGAATTTGAGGATAGGGGACAGGAGGCTAAAGTTTTCATGATAAGTCTGTGGACCTACTTGATGCATTAAACTATATGCCTGTATACACATGAAAATTTAAGAAACACATGAGACAGGTGGACAATACACTTCTCATATACTCTTATGTGCCAGCTTGAATCCTCTTAGCTCCACCAGTCTACAAGAGTCTTGGCCAGTTGTTTTGTCCCAGCCAATTCTGCAAGGATTCGGATCAACTCTACATGGACACACCCTGAGAGCATTTCTGCCTCCTGCCCCCATGGGCTTCTCTATGGCTGCAGGTGCTTGAAATGCCATGGATTCACTCAGTGCCCAGACAAGCGCAAGATAGTTCCAGAAGGTCAAGGAATCAGTTGTGCTTAACATCAAGCAGTGGCCAGCTCAATAATGTACCTTCATATTGGTTCTCACTCCTTTCCTTTTTTGAGATTGAACTCCCTGAAACATCAGTGGCACTTCAGTTCAATTCAGTTCAGTTGCTTAGTGGTGTATGATTCTTTGCGTCCCCATGGACTGCAGCACGCCAGGCTTCCCTGTTCATCACCAACTCCCGGATCTTGCTCAAACTCATGTCCATCGAGTCGGTGATGCCATCCAATCATCTCATCCTCTGTTGCCCCCTTCTCCTGCCTTCAATCTTTCCCAGCATCAGGGTCTTTTCCAGTCAGTCAGTTCTTTGCATCAGGTGGCCAAAGTATTGGAGTTTTTCAGAATCAGTCCTTCCAATGAATATTAAAGACTAATTTCCTTTAGGATTGACTGGTTTGATCTCCTTGCTGTCCAAGGGACTCTCAAGAGTCTTCTCCAACACCACAGTTCAAAATCATCAATTCTTCGGCACTCAGCTTTCTTTAAAGTCCAACTCTCACATACATACATGACTACTGGAAAAATCATAGCTTTGACTAGATGGACCTTTGTTGGCAAAGTAATGTCTCTGCTTTTTAATATGCTGTCTAGGTTGGTCATAGCTTTTCTTCCAAGGAACAAACATCTTTTAATCTCATGGCTGCAGTTAATATCTGCAGTGATTTTTGGAGCCCAAGAAAAGGAACTCTGCCACTGTTTCCATTGTTTCCCCATCTATTTGCCGTGAAGTGATGCGACCGGATGCCACGATCTTAGTTTTTTGAATGTTGACTTTCAAGCCAGCTTTTTCACTCTCTTCTTTCACTTTCATCAAGAGGCTCTTCAGTTCCTCTTTGCTTCCTGCCATAAGGGTGGTGTCATCTGCATATCTGAGATTACTGATATTTTTCCCAGCAATCTTGATTCTAGCTTGTGCCTCATCCAGCCCAGTATTTCACATGATGTACTCTGCACAGAAGTTAAATAAGCAGCATGACAATATACAGCCTTGACCTATTCCTTTCCCAATTTGGAACCAGTCCGTTGTTCCATGGCCAGTTCTAACTGTTGCTTCCTGACCTGCATACAGGTTTCTCAGGAGGCAGGAAAGGTGGGCTGGGATTCCCGTCTCTTGAAGAATTTCCCACAGTTTCTCGTGATCCACACAGTAAAAAGCTTTGGCAGAGTCAACAAAGCAGAAGTAGATGCTTTTCTGGAATTCTCTTGCTTTTTCTATGATCCAACTAGATTCAGTCCAATCCCAGACAAAATCCTAGCAGGCTTTTCTGTAAAAAACAACAAGCTGATTCTGTAATTTACATGGAAAGGCAAAGAAACCAAAATAACTGAAATGATTTTGAAAAAGAAGAACAAAGTTTCAGGATTCATACTACCTATTTGAAGACTTTCTACAAAGGCGCAGTTATTAGTGTGGAACTGGTCATGGGATAGATACATAGGTCAATGGAGCAAGGAATATAATCCCAAAACAGAATCACACAAGTTTGGCCAGTTTATTTTTTACAAAGATGCAAAGGCAATTTTATTGAGAAAGGATAACAGGTTCTTGTGTTGTTGTTTTTTCCAACAAATAGAATAATTTGGATAGCTACATTGAAAAAAAAAAGGGCTTCCCTCATAGCTCAGTCAGTAAAGAATCTGCCTGCAGTGCAGGAGACCTGGGTTCGATTCCTGGGTTGGGAAGATCCCCTGGAGAAGGAAATGGCAACCCACTCCAGTATTCTTGCCTGGAGAATCCCATGGATAGAGGAGCCTGGCAGACTACAGTCCATGGGGGTCTCAAGAGTCAGACACGACTTAAAGACTAAACCACCAACACATTGAAAAAAAAATATTTTCAATCTTTATGTCACATGTTATACAGAAATTAACTCAAAATTGATCATAGACCTAAATGATAAAAGTAAAACAATAAAACTTTTAGAAGAAAATACAGGGGGAAAATCTTTTTGGCTTGGAATAAGCAAAGCATTCCTAGATATGGTATAGAAAAGTGTTAAGTCAAGTGCACCTTAGGAAGCATTACTATGAACAAAGCTAATGGAGGTGATGGAATTCCAGCTGAGCTATTTCGAATCCTAAAAGATGATGCTCTTAAAGTGCTGCACTCATTATGTCAGCAAATTTGGAAAATTCAGCAGCGGCCATCACGCCAAAAAAGTCAGCTTTCATTCCAGTCACAAAGAGGGACAATGCCAAATAATGTTCAAACTACTGGACAATTGAGCTCACGTCACATGCTAGCAACTGCTGCTGCTGAGTCGCGTCAGTTGCGTCTGACTCTGTGCGACCCCACAGACGGCAGCCCACCAGGCTCCCCGTCCCTGGGATTCTCCAGGCAAGAACACTGGAGTGGGTTGCCATTTCCTTCTCCAATGCGTGAAAGTGAAGTCGCTCAGTCGTGTCCGACTCTTCGCGACCCCACGGACTGCAGCCCACCAGGCTCCTCTGTCCATGGGATTCTCCAGGCAAGAGTACTGGAATGGGGTGCCATTGCCTTCTCCAAGGTCATGCTCAAAATCCTTCAAGCTAGGTTTCAGCAGTAAACCAAGAACTTTCAAATGTACAAGCTGGGTTTAGAAAAGGCAGAGGAACCAGAGATCAAATTGCCAACATCTGTTGAATCATAGAGAGAGGAAGGGAATTCCAGAAAAACATCGACTTCTGCTTCATTGACTACACTAAAGCCTTTGACTGTGTGGATCACAATAAACTATGGAAAATTCTTAAAGAGATGGGAATACCAGATCACCTTACCTGTCTCCTGAGAATCCTGTATGTGGGTCAAGAAGCAACAGTTAGAACTAGACATGGAACAATGGACTGGTTCAAAATTGGGAAAGGAGTATGACAAGGGTATTGTCACCCTGCTTATTTAACTTCTATGCAGAGTACATCATGCGAAATGCCAGGTTAGATGAATCACAAGCTGGACTCAAGACTGCTGGGAAAAATATCAACAACCTCAGATACACAGATGATACCACTCTAATGGCAGAAAGTGAAAAGGAACTAAAAAGCCTCCTGCTGAGGGTGAAAGAAGAGAGTGAAAAAGCCGGCCTGAAACTAAACATTGAACAAACTAAGATCATGACCGGAAAAGTAGAAGCAGTGACAGATTTTATTTTCTTGGGCTCCAAAATCACTGTGGAGAGTGACCACAGCCATGAAATTAAAAGATGCTTGCTCTTTGGAAGGAAAGCTATGACCAACCTAGACAGCATATTAAAAAGCAGAGACATTACTTTGCCAACAAAGGTCCATGTAGTCAAAGCTATGGTTTTTCCAGTAGTCATGTATGGGTGTGAGAGTTGGACCATAAAGAAGGCTGAGTGTCAAAGAATTGATGCTCTTGAATTGTGGTGCTGGAGAGGACTCTTTGAAAGTTCCTTGGACTGCAAGTAGATCAAACCAGTCAGTCCTAAAGGAAATCAACCCTGAATATTCATTGGAAGAACTGATGCTGAAGCTGAAGTTTCAACACTTTGGCCACCTGATGATTGGAAAAAACCCTGATGCTGAAAAAGACTGAAGGCAAAAGGAGAAGGGGGTAGCAGAGGATGAGATGGATAGATGGCAACAATGACCCGACGGATGTGAATTTGAGCAAACTCTGAGAGATAGTGAGGGATAGGTAATCCTGGTGTGCTGCCGTCCATGGGGTTGCAAAGAGTTAGACACGACTTAGCAACTGAACAACAACAAATAAAAGAAAAAAATGATAAATTATGTTATATCAAAAGTGTTAAACTTTGCTTCTGTAAAAGACACTCTTGGAGACTTCCCTGGTGGTCTAGTGGTTAAGAATTCCCCTTGCAATACAGGGCACGTGGATTTGATCCTTGGTCAGGGAGCTAAGGTCACACATGTTGCTGAGCAACTAAGCCTGTGGGCCACAACTTCTGGGTCTATGCACCAAAACTAAAGAGTCCATGCTCCACAGTGAAGGATGATGCATGACAGTGAAGATCCTGCATGCTGCAATTAGGAGCTGATGCAGCCAAATCAATTAAGTTTTTAAAAGACACTGTTAGGAGAAAAGAAAAACTACAGATTGAGAGAAAGTATTTGCAAATCACATACCCAGAGGAATGGATAAAGAAAATGTAGTACATATATAATGGAATATTACTCAGCCATTAAAAGAAATGAAATAACACCATTTGCAGCAACGTCAATGGACCTAGAGACTGTCATACTGAGTGAAGTAAGTCAGACAGAGAAAGAGAAATGTTGTATGACATCCCTTATATGCACATTCTAACAAGAAATCATTCAAATGAACTTATTTACAAAGCAGAAGCAGACTCACAGACTTAGACAATAAACTTATGGTTAGCAGGGGAGGAAGGATGCAGGAAAGGAACAGGGAATTTTGGATCAACATGTATACACTGCTATATTTTAAATGGATAACAACCAATGACAGATTGTATAGCACAGGGAACTCTGCTCAGTGATATATGTAACAGCGAAGAACTGACTCATTGGAAAAAACCCTGATGCTGGGGAAGGTTGAAAGCAGGAGGAGAAGGGGAAGACAGAGGATGAGATGGTTGGATGGCATCACCAACTCGATGGACATGAGTTTCAGTAGGCTGTGGGAGTTGGTGATGGGCAGGGAAGCCTGGCGTGCTGCAGTCCATGGGGTCACAAAGAGTCAGACATGACTGAGCGACTAAACTGAATGGAGATACATGTATGGTATGGCTGAGTCCCTTTGCTGTCCACCTGAAACTATCACAACAATTAACTGGCTAGACTCCAACATAAAATAAAAAGTGTAGGGACTTCCCTGGTGGTCCAGTGGTTAAGAATCCCCCTTGCAATGCCAGGGACTTAGGTTTGATCCCTTGTCGGGAACTAAGATCCCACATGTAATAGAGCAACTAAGCCCGCACCCCACAAGAGAAGCTCACAAGCCACAACTAGAGAATTGGCGCACCACGACAAAAGAGCCCACGTGCTGCAACTAAGATCTGATGCAGCCAAATAAAAAGTTTAAAAAATTAAAATAGAATAAAATAGAACAGACAAGTGTAAAACACAAATGAAACAAAAAACCAAAATGAAATATGCTGGTAAGTATAAACTACACAGATTTCAAGGTTTAGCCAGAAAATATAAACTATTTTATTAATAATCTTACATTGATTATACTCTGAAATACTCCTTTTGATATATTATGTTAAATAAAGCATGTTATTAAAATTAATGTCACCTGTTTCTTTTTAATATGGCTACTAGAAAATTTTAAATAATAATGGGACTCATTATATTTCTATTGGACAGCACAGCTTTGGACATTGTTGGGAAAATATATACCTGGGTATCAATGTCAAAAGTTTAAGGGAAACCAGTTAAACAACAGAAATACATCCATAATTTCAAAACTATCAAAGAAAAAAAGGATAATAAAGAGAACTGTAAATTTAATAGAGGCTGTGTGTTGTGCTTAGTTGCTCAGTCATGTCTAACTCTTTGCAACCCCATGGACTGCAGCCCATCAGGCTCTTCTGTCCATGGATGCTAACACATGAGAAATAATAATTTAAAGAGGTAGTGTAATGAGAACACAAAATAAAATTGTAGAAGTAAGTCTAAATATATCAACAGTCATTAAGAATGTAAATTGATTTCATTTGTCTCCTTAAAGACAGAGAATGTCATATTGGATCAAAACAAAATACAATAGACTGTTGGGTAGAAGGAAAACTCTAAAGCAAAAGAAAAAGGAAAGACTGAAAATAAAATAATGGGAAAAGATACACCAGGCAAATAGTAGCCAAAATAAAGCTGACATAGAATATTAATATCAGGCAAAATATACCTAAGGCCAAGAAATACTAAAAAGAGATAAAGAGGGACATGAGAAGATGATTAAAGTCACAAATCACCAAAAAGCCTCACCAGTAATAAGCTTTTCATATGTAACTACTAATCTTGAAATAAGTAAAGCAAAAACTGAAAGAATTAGTCTGAATTGAGGAATCACAAAAGGAATGGCTTCATAATTGTCATGAATATATGAACATTTATTTAAAAAGTTGTCCCTGTGTTGGGTCATAAATGAAAGCCTGAGCAAATTTTGAAATGGATGTAAAGGAGACCACATCCTCTACCCACAATGCAGCAAAATTAGAAATCAACAAAAATAGCAAAGGCAGACTAACTATAGCTGTAACTTTGAAAACTAAAAAGCACACTTGTTGTAGGAACATTTCTTTTCTAGTCCTTATATTTCCTTCTTTGTGGAGGGAGCTAAATTAGTGTAGCACTCCCAGTCTCTCTCTGCCCCATGGAGGAAGAGTAACTCAGCTGGTCAATGTGGGGAAAATAAAATTGGCTGACTTGCTTTACCAGTGCGTTCTCTTGGCAAAACTCTGTTAGCCTTTGCCCTACTTCATTTTGTACTCCAAGGCCAAATTTGCCTGCTACTCCAGGTATCTCTTGACTTCCTACTTTTGCATTCCAGTCCCCTAGTTCTAGAAGGTCTTGTAGGTCTTCATAGAAAAGTTCAACTTCAGCTTCTTCAGCATTACTGGTCAGGGCATAGACTTGGATTACTGTGATAATGAATGGTTTCCCTTGGAAATGAACAGAGATCATTCTGTCATTTTTGAGATTGCATCCAGTACTGCATTTTGGACTCTTTTGTTGACTATGAGGGCTACTCCATTTCTTCTAAGGGATTCTTGCCCACAGTACTAGAGAAAATGGTTATCTGAATTAAATTCACCCATTCCTGTCTATTTTAGTTCACTGATTCCTAGAATGTCGATGTTCACTCTTGCCATTTCCTGTTTGACCACTTCTAATCTACCTTGATTCATGGCCCTAACATTCCAGGTCCTTATGCAATATTTTTCTTTATAGCATTGGACTTTACTTCCATCACCAGTCATACCAACAACTGGGAGTTGTTTTTGCTTTGGCTCCATCTCTTCATTCTTTCTGGAGTTATTTCTCCACTGATCTCCAGTAGCATATTGGGCACCTACCGACCTAGGGAGTTCATCTTTCAGTGTCCGATATTTTTGCCTTTTCATACTGTTCATGGGGTTCTCAAGGCAAGAATACTGAAGTGTTTGCCATTCCCTCCTCGAGTGGACCACATTTTGTCAGAACTCTCCACCATGACGCATCTGTCTTGGGTAGTCCTACAAAGCGTGGCTCACAATTTCACTGAGTTAGACAAGGCTGTGGTCCATGTGCTCAGTTTGATTAGCTTTCTATAATTGTGATTTTCATTCTGTCTGCCCTCTGAGGGATAAGGATGAGAGGCTTATGGAAGCTTCCTGATGGGAGAGACTGACTGTGGGGGAAACTGGGTCTTGTTCTGATGGGCGGGGCCATGCAGTAAATCTTTAATCCAGTTTTCTGTTGATGGTCAAGGCTGTGTTCCCTCCCTGTTGTTTGACCTGAGGCCAAACTATAGTGGAGCTAATGAAGATAATGGCGACCTCCTTACAAAGGTCCTGTGCACACACTGCCACACACAGTGCCCCTGACCCTGCAGCAGGCCGCCGCAGACCCACGCCTCCCCCGGAGACTCCTGGACACTCATGGGCAAGTCTGGGTCAGTCTGTCGTGGGGTCACTGCTCCTTACTCCTAGGTCCTGGTGCACACAAGGTTCTGTTTGTGCCCTCCAAGAGTCTGTTTCCCCAATCCTATGTAAATTCTGTAATCAAATCCCACAGGCCTCCGAAGTCAAATTCTCTGGGGCTTCTCAGTCCCTTTGCCAGATTCCCAGGCTGGAAAATCAATTGAGTTATTTCAAATCTTAAAAGATGATGCTGTTAAAGTGCTGCACTCAATATGCCAACAATATTGGAAAATATTCAGCAGTGGACACAGGACTGGAAAATGTCAGTTTTCACTCCAATCCCAAAGAAAGGCAATGCCAAAGAATGCTCAAATTACCACACAATTGCACTCATTTCACATGCTAGCAAAGTAATGCTCAAAATTCTCCAAGCCAGGTTTCAACAGTACATTAACGGTGAACTTCCACATGTTCAAGCTGGATTTAGAAAAGGCAGAGGAACCAGAGATCAAATTGCAAACATCCTTGGATCATAGAAAAAGCAAGAGAATTCCCAAAAAACATCTACTTCTGCTTTGTTGACTACGCCAAAGCCTTTTACTGTGTGGATCGTAACAAATTGTGGAAAACTCTTTAAGAGATGGGAATACCAGACCACCTTACCTGCCTTCTGAGAAATCTGTATGCAGATCAAGAAGCACCAGTTAGAACCGGACATGGAACAACAGACTGGTTCCAAATAGGGAAAGGAGTATGACAAGGCTGTATAATGTCACCCTGCTTATTTAACGTATATGCAGAGTACATCATGCGAAATGCAGGGCTGGATGAAGCACAAGCTGGAATCAAGATTGCCAGGAGAAATACCAATAATCTCAGATACGCAGATGACACCACCCTTATGGCAGAAAGTGAAGAGGAACTAAAAAGCCTCTTGATGAAAGTGAAAGAGGAGAGTGAAAAAGCTGGCTTAAAACTCAACGTTCAAAAACCTAAGATCATGGCATCTGGTCCCATCACTTCATGACAAATAGAAGGGGAAACAGTGAGAGACTTTCTTTTCTTGGGCTCCAAAAATCACTGCAGATATTAACTGCAGTCATGAAATCAAAAGGTGCTTGCTCCTTGGAAGAAAAGCTATGACCAACCTAGACAGCATATTTAAAAACAGAGACATTACTTTGCCCACAAAGGTCTGGCTAATCAAAGCTATGGTTTTTCCAATAGTCATGTATAGATGTGAGAGTTGGACTAAAAAGAAAGCTGAACACTGAAGAATTTATAGTTTTGAGCTGTGGTGTTTGAGAAGACTCTTGAGAGTCCCTTGGACAGCAAGGAGATCAAACCAGTCAATCCTAAAAGAAATCAGTCCTGAATATTCATTGGAAGGACTGATGCCGAAGCTGAAAATCCAATACTTTGGCCACCTGAGGCCAAGAACTGACTGTTTGGAAAAGATCCTGATGCTGGGAGAGATTGAAGGCGGGAGGAGAAGGGGATGACAGAGAACGAGATGGTTGGATGGCATCACTGACTTATTGGACTTGAGTTTGAGCAAGCTCCGGGAGCTGGTGATGGACAGGGAAGCCTGGTGTTCTGCAGTCTATTAGGTCGCAGAGTCGGACACGACTGAGTGACTTAACTAGAACTAGACCAGAGGATGATTAAAGTCACAAATCACCAAAAGGACTCACCAGTAATAAGCTTTTTATATGTAAACTACTAACCTTGAAATAAGTAAAGCAAAGACTGGAAGACTCAGTTTGATTTGAGGAATCACAAAAGGATTAGGTTCATAGTTGTCATGAATACATGAACATTTACTTCAAAAAATTCTCCTTGTGTTGGATCATAAATGAAAGCCTGAGCAAATTTTGAAGTGGATGTAAAGTGGGCCACATTGCAGGTACCTACACTGCACTCCCAGTCTCTCTCTGCCCTATGGAGGAAGAGTAACTCAGCTGGTCAATGTGGAGAAAAGAAAATGGACTTTCTTGATTTACCAACTTCCTTTCTCTTCTTGGGAGTGAGCTGCTTATAGGCAGTGTTCATTCTCTGTCCCCCATCCACCACCCACAGCATCACAGAGACTAGGGGTTTAGGTTGCCAAATCCCCATTTTCAATATTTGTTGTTGTACAGTCACTAAGTCATGTCCGACTGTTTGCAACCCCATGGACTGCAGCATACCAAGCTTCCCTGTCCTTCACTATCTCCTGGAGTTTGCTCAAACTCGTCCATTGAGTTAGTGATGCTGTGTAACCATCTCATCCTCTGCCTCCCTCTTCTCCTTCTTTCCCAGCATCAGGGTCTTTTCCAATGATTTGGCTTTTCGCATCAGGTGGCCAAAGTATTGTAGCTTCAGCTGCAGCATCAATCCTTCCAATGAACATTCAGGGTTGATTTCCTTTAGGATTGACTGGTTTGATCTACTTCCTGTCCAAGGGACTCTCAGGAGTCTTCTCCAGCACCACAGTTTGAAAGTGTCCATTCTTTGGCTCTCAGACTTCTTTATGGTCCTCTCACATCCATACATGACTAATGGAAAAATCATAGCTTTGACTACATGGACCTTTGTCAGCAAAGTAATGTCTCTGCTTTTAATATGGTGTTGAAGTTTGTCCTAGCTTTCCTTCCAAAGAGCAAGCATCTTTCACTGTCATGGCTGCAGTCACCAGTATTAGAAAACCCACTTGACTCTCACATCTACCGTCATCCTCATCTTCCAACCTTCTCTTAATCAGTTAAAAAAACAGACACAAAACCCTCCCCTCACTCTTCACCTTGTCTCTGAGTTCAGAAACTAGGCATTTGAGAGAGGAAAGGGAAGTTGTTTACTGAGTATCCACGCCCAAAGACATCAACAGAAATTGCAATGGGAATTATGGAATATCTGGTACTGAGGATAAAGAAAAAAATACAAAAAAAGACTTGTAGAATGGAGCCACAATGATTGTAGAGAAATATATACTCTTAAGTGCATTTACTCTAAAACAAGAATAATTTAAACATAAAGGAGTAAAGCTTTCAACTAAAGAAGCTTAAAAAAAAAAAAAAAAACAGTTGAAGGCCGTAAACAGTAAAAAGCACAAATGAAAAGGAAGCAATCACAAAAATGATCTACAGAGCTAAAAGTTGTTTCTTTGAAAAGGTAATAATACAAACATCGAGCAAAATTAATCAAGGAAAGAAGAAAAAAGGCACAAATATCTAATACTAAGAATGAAAGGAGGACGAAAGTACATATACAGAGGATTTAAGAATCATATGCTAGGAGCAACTTTATGCCACTATGTATGAAAACATGAAATAGAGAATTTGTAGAAAAACACAGATGATTAAAGTGTACTCAAGAAGATGAAAAAATACATTAGTGACCATTAAAGGAAAAAAATTAGTATTTAAAAAATCACCCCTATAAACTGGTGGCTGCGGTTGACATGGGAACTCTACTCAGTACTCTGAAATGGCCTACGTGGAAAAAGAATCTAAAAACGAGGGTATATGTGTATGTATAACTGATTCGCGTTGCTGTACACCTGAAGCTAAGAAAACATTTCAAATCAACTATACACCAATAAAAGTATTTTACAGAGTCACCCCTTTCCACCTCCCCAAGGAAACCACATAGACAGTGGAGAGGAATGAGACAGGGCTCTTCCTTAGAAGCAGAAAGAAGCAGGCAGGAACGGCTGGAGACCTGGACGACTCGCTGAGCCGTGCTCCATTCCTGCCCTTGCCACTATTTGCTTTCACACTTGAGCTCACAGGGCTTCCCAGGGGGCTCTAGCAGTAAAGAACCCACCTGCCAACACAGGAGATATAAGAGATGAGGGTTCCATCCCCCGGTGGGGAAGATCCCCAGAGGAGGGCATGGCTACCCACTGCAGTATTCCTGCCTGAAGAATCCCATGGACAGAGGAGCCTGGCAGGCTACAGTCCATGGGTTTGCAAAGAGTTGGACACGACTGGAGAGACTTAGCATGCATGCATGCACTGAGTTCATAAGTTTCCATTTTTCCTGAGCAAATTCAGCTGGATTTCTGTCATAGGTGTAGCCCGAATACAAGCAGAGATACCACATGTCCCATTCTACTTTGAGAAATAAAAGCTGCAAGAAATACCATAGGAGTGGAGAGTTCCCTGGTGGTCCAGTGGTTAGGACTTGGTGCTTTCACTGCTGTGGCCTGGGTTCAATGCCTGGTCAGGGAACTGAGATCCTGCAAGCCACATGGCATGGCCAAAAAAAGAAAGAAGTAATATAACAGTGGCGTGATGTCTTACCCAGTCTTAGGACTCCCCGGTATGTATATGCTCTTCAAAATCCCACATTTGGGGCCTGACTCTCCTCTGTTTTTCTTTTTAAAGAGCTTATTTATTTATTTAGTTTTGGCTGTGCCAGGGCTTTCTCTAGTTGCGGCTGCCGTGTTTGGACTTCTCATTTCAGTGGCTTCTCTCGTGGCGGAGCACAGGCTCTAGGCTTCAGTAGTTGTGGCCCATGGGCTTAGCTGCCCCGAGGCTCGTGGAATCCTCCCAGACCAGGGATGGAGCTCGGGTCCCCTGCATTGGCAGATGGAGTCTCAACTGCTGTACCACCAGGGAAGCCCCCTCTCTCTTTCTCTGCCTTTCAAACAGCTCCATAGGGTCCCTCATTACGGGCCAGTCCTGTTCTTTCTTTTTTGTTGCCACACCAACCCAATCCTGAACTGAAGGTCAGACTGTGGTCCCAGCAGTTCCGTCCCGGACGAACCCAATTTTCCAATGCCCTCCTGTCATGTAGTTTGAACATGATGAAAGCAGGGGTAAGTCACAATCAGGAAAGCAGTAACCAGTTGAATGCATGCAATAAATATATTTTCAGTCAATAACTATGTGATTGAGGCTTAATGAACGAAGTGGAGAAGCTCTAAACTTCAGACTAATCCTTTATCACTGCTCCTGCCTGTGGTTCTAAGATGTGCAGAGGATCTCGGGTCTCCATGCCAACCACCCAATCCCATTACCCCCAACCCCCCACCACGTCCTGAGAAATGCTGACCAATGCCCAGCCTCTCCCTGACCCATAGTTGGCCCTTGCTCAATATATGGTGGATCACCTTCCCCCCACCCCCATGCCAACACAGAGTTTAGCCCAGCAGCACCTCCTCCAGGAGGAAATTTCCTCTATTAGAAGGCAGAAGTGGAGAAGTTCTAAACTTCAGACTGATTCTTCAGAGGATTACTGAACTCGGAGTTTGAAGGGACACAGAGAAGGCAATGGCACCCCACTCCAGTACTCTTGCCCAGAAAATCCCATGGACAGAGGAGCCTGGTAGGCTGCAGTCCATGGGGTTGCTAAGAGTCCGGCAGGACAGAGCGACTTCACTTTCACTTTTCACCTTCATGCATTGGAGAAGGAAATGGCAACCCACTCCACTGTTCTTGCCTGGAGAATCCCAGGGACAGGGAGCCTGGTGGGCTGCCATTTATGGGGTCGCACAGAGTCGGACACGACTGAAGCGACTTAGCATAGCATAGCATACTCAGGTATCCACTCACTTCTCAGATGAGAAGTATAAAGGTCAAGATGGGCCTGCCTGATAGCTCAGTTGATAAAGAATCCGCCTGCAATGCAGGAGACCCCAGTTCAATTCCTGGGTCTGGCAGCTCTGCTGGAGACGGGATAGGCTACCACTCCAGTATTCTTGGGATTCCCTTGTGGGTCAGCTGGTAAAGAATTCACCTGCAATGCGGGAGACCTGGGTTGAATCCCTGAGTTGGGAAGATCCCTTGGAGAAGGGAAAGGCTACCCACTCCAGTATTTTGGCCTGGAGAATTCCATGGACTACAGTCTATGGAGTGGCAAAGAGTTGGACACGGCTGAGCGACTTTCACTTAGTGAAAGAATGTTCACAGAGCATTTGGGATGCTTGGGTGAATGGCCCACTGAAAGAGACTAGTGTTTCTTCCCTATTAGCACTGATATTTTAAGGCATTCATATTGATCAGTATATAGTTCTTCGGTGTATTCTTTCTACCTCTTCTTAATTTCTTCTGCTTCTGTTAGGGCCTTGCTATTTCTGTCCTTTATTGTGCCCATCTTTACATGAAATGTTCCCTTGGTATCTCCAATTTTCTTGAAGAGATGTCTAGTCTTTCCCATTCTATTGTTGTCCTCTATTTCTTTGCACTGTTCACTTAAGAAAGCTTTCTTATATCTCCTTGCTATTCTCTGAAACTCTGCATTCAGTTGGGTATATCTTTCCCTTTCTCTCTTACCTTCTGCTTCTCTTCTTTCCTCTGCTATTTGTAAGTCCTCCTCAGACAACCACAAATGCCTTCTTGCATTTCTTTTTCTTTGGGATGGGTTTGGTCATGGCCTCCGGCACAATGTTATGAACGTCCGTCCATAGTTTTTCAGTGATTGACCCGTGCGCTAGATCCCAGGAGGTTAAATTTGCTGGAAGTGTACATGAAAATTAGTGTGTGACTTTGCGTGACCCCCCCACCTCTCTGCACACCCCTCTTTCTTCCTCCCTTCTTCCAGAAACATCAAGGGTCTGGGAGAACCGCTCTTGTGTAAATGAGGCTCTCATAGACGCCTCGCATTTGCCTCTTAGACTGAGAACTAGACCTTGGAATGGGAAAGCCATGAAGGTGGGTACGTTTCTCTCTTACTCGAGGCTGTACCCCACTCCCTGGCGCGGGGCTGCCTGCATCAACTAGAAGCCTAATAAGTCTGGTCAAATGCATGAGCGCAGAACGTTAGACTCGCTTCAACGTCAGGGTCACAGCCTATTAGTCTCCCAGTTTCTTGGACTGGGAGACCTGGAGAGGGGAGTGGCATCCACACCGTTCAGGTGCAAAACTGAGACACTGGGGCTTCAGGGGCTCATCCTGTGAGGACCCAGAAGACTGCGACCTGGGCTGACTTAGGCTTCATTCTACCCTTCCCCCACCCTTCCACCCTCCTCCCCTCTCGCCCCTCCCCCACCTTAGGAAATTCCAGCTGGAAATTTTGGCAGAGGCCACAGTCCATGGGGTCGCAAAGAGTCAGACACTAAGCACAGCACAGCAAGGCAGTTCTCTGATAAGCCTCTGGGTGAAAACCTGGGTCCTTTTATGTAATTTTAGCTCAGTTGGTAAAGAATCTGCCTGCAGTGCAGGAGACCTGGGTTCAATCCCTGGATCGGGAAGATCCCCTGGAGAATAAAATGGCAACCCACTCCAGTATCCTTGCCTGGAAAATCCCATAGACATAGAAGTCTGGTGGGCTGCAGTCCATGGGGTGGCAAAGAGTCAGGCACGACTGAGCGACTAACACTAACACTTTATGTAATTGCTGTTCTCCCCAGTCACCTTCCATTTCCTCTCAAAAGTTCCATGGAATTCACATGTTGGGGGGTCATCATTTCACTGGGGCGGGTATGCAGCCCGTGATGACTGAGAAAGAGCTTCCGCAGGTGGCTGGGCCCCAGCCCTCTTTGGACCACTGTTCCCCTGCCACCGTTTCTTCCCTGTGGATTGGAAGAATCCAAGATGCCTTCCAGTTCTGGTTCCGGTATGCTAGGATTGCCTTTTTTTATGGACCCCACTCCTTAGCAACAGGGTTTTGAGCAAGTCACCAAAGCATCTGCTAGTTTATCTATAAAATGGGTACCTTACAGGAGGCAGCCTGTCAGCTAGAGTGGATTCTCACCCCTTGCTGGGGGCTCATTGGGTCCACCTGGGAGGTGGCCCCAGCACTTAGTTAGGAGTTCAGACCTTGGTGTCTGGCAAGGCTGGCTTTGGGTTCCAGCCTCATCAAGGACTGACTGTATGACAACTTAAACTCTCTGACCCTCAGTTTCCTCATCTGTGAAAAAACAACCTTAACAGATCCTTACTTCCCTGTTAGGACACCAGATCCACAAGCTCATAGCACATGTTAAGTGTCTACTTAATGCTGTCACTTCGCTGGTGGCTGAGAGCTGCAGGGGTCAAGGCAACCACACTGGCCTGGAGCAAGTCACCAGCTCAGAGACAGAGCTGGGATTCCATTTGATTGCAGACCAGTTCTTCTTTTTTTTTTTTTTTGGAATTTCTGACGCCAAACGACCCTATTGGATCATTCTCTTTTCTTTTTATAAAGTGAAGTATAGTTAATCAAACCAATCAGTTATAAAGGAAATCAACCCTGAATATTCATTAGAAGGACTTGCTGGAACGGAATGCAATACTTTGGCCACCTGATGCTAAGAGCCGAATCACTGGAAAAGACCCTGATGCTGGGAAAGATTGAAGGCAAAAGAAGAAGGAGGCGGCAGAGAATGGTTAGATAGCATCACTGACTCAATGGACATGAATTTGAGCAAACTCTGGGACATAGAGGAGGACAGAGGAGCCTGGTGTGCTGCAGTCCATGGTGTCGCAAAAAGTAGGACACAACTTAGTGACTGAATAACAACTAGTTAATTTACCATGTCGTGTTAGTTTCTGATTCAGTTTTATACATATACATAACTTCCCAGGTAGCATCAGTGTAAAGAACCCACCTGCCAATGCAGGAAATATAAGAGACATGGGTTTGATCCCTGGATCAGGAAGATCTCCTGGAGGTGGGCATAGCAACCCACTCCAGTATTCTTGCCTGGAGAATCCCATGGGCAGAAGAGCTTGGTGGGCTACAGTCCATAGGGTTGCAGAGTTAGACACCACTGAAGTGACTTAGCATGCATATATTTATTCTTTTTCATATTCTTTTCCATTATGGCTTGCTGCTGCTACTAAGTCGCTTCAGTCGTGTCCGACTCTGTGCAACCCCATAGACGGCAGCCCACCAGGCTCTCCCGTCCCTGGGATTCTCCAGGCAAAAACACTGGAGTGGATTGCCATTTCCTTCTCCAATGCATGAAAGTGAAAAGTGACAGTGAAGTCGCTCAGTCATG
Source organism: Bubalus bubalis (assembly GCF_019923935.1). Taxonomy (NCBI): domain Eukaryota; kingdom Metazoa; phylum Chordata; class Mammalia; order Artiodactyla; family Bovidae; genus Bubalus; species Bubalus bubalis. The sequence continues at coordinate 99,342,283 of NC_059168.1, forward strand.
TCCGACTCTTAGCGACCCCATGGACTGCAGTCCACCAGGCTCCTCCATCCATGGGATTTTCCAGGCAAGGGTACTGGAGTGGGTTGCCATTGCCTTCTCCAATTATAGCTTATTACAAGATATTGAGTATGGTTCCCAGACCAGTTCGTGAGGCCCTGGGGAGGGCCACCAAGGCAACAGCGAGCCCAGGATATTCTTGACCCCCACCCTGTCCCTGCCCCACTTGCCCTTGGACCATTTTCTGAGAAGCCCAGGACCCCATGGGCCCCAAGCTTCTGTAAGGTTCTGATTGATTTCTGGAGGGGACCAGCCTGACAAGCCTCCATCCCACCTGATCTATCTTCCCTCCCTGGTCTGTGCTGCTGGGTTCACAGAGATCGGCCTCCCCACCCTGGGAGGCAGCAGCAGATCCTGCCCACTGCTTTGCTGCTTCAGAGAAAACCCTGTTTCAGCTCAGTGGCAGGAGAGGCCTTCCAGGGTAACAGCTCCCCGAGCCAAATGGCCCAGCTTCCCCAGATCCCCCAGTTAAAGAAGAACTGCAGCCTTGACCTTGGCTGGTCCCTGTTGCACGTGTGCCTTGGAGAAGTCACGGTTTGAGCTGTAGATGTGTGCACACCGTGACATACCAGCCAGCCCCACCCCACATCACCCTGCCTTCTGAAGCCTTGCTTAGACTTCTGCAGTGGAGAATCTTGCCATGCACTTGAGTTATTATTGGTGGACTCCTCCAGAGCCCTCACAGTAATAAAATGCCCCACAGAGTGAGTGCCACTCTGAACGGTACCAAGAGCTACTGGTGTCTCTCCTTCAATCCACCCAGGCAAGCCTGAGGAAGTGGCTCTTACTGCTATTCTATCCCCGTTTGACAGCTGGGCAGACAGGGGTTGTGAGGGTAGCTTGCCCAAGGACATATACGGCCAGGAAGTGGAAAGCAAAATTTAAACCTTATCCACTGGACTCCAGGTTTTGACTTCCTTACTGGGCAGCCTCCACCCTGCCTGCTGGGACCCGAGTTCCCTGAGGGCTGAGGCTGCTTCTGGTGCTGCCTCCAGGGCCCAGGGCAAGGCCCAGAAACTGGTTGACATCTAGTTGGCATCGAATTAATACAGTGTCTACTGAGAGAACCAGTTCAATGAAAGAAAGAGCGTATCTCACCAGATAGATGGGTGTCTGGTCAGAAGCTCTTCAACCCCCAGACTGGCGGGACCCCAGGTCCTGGGGAGTTTTGACATCACTCCCTAACCCCCATGCTGGATAGGACTCAAGGGTGTAAACTAGAAAGTAGAGGTGGTAATAGGGAGCTACAGATGGTGTGGGAGCAGGGTAGTGGTGAACACAGCGCAGACCGACACTGCTTATCCTATGCAAATGGGTACTGGAGGAAACGGCCCAGTTCTCAGACAACTGGACAGACTCGGCGAGCCACGAGGGAAGACGAGGACAGACTCAAGAGTCGACCCCACTTCCCAAGTCACTGTAAACACGCTGGATCCATCCGGTCAGTCCTCTCCGCAGGGCCTGGCCCCAGTCATCCAATGGCCTTCTTAGGGAGAAGGGGACGGTCAGCGGGGAGGCCTGGAGATGAAGATTTGGGAAAGTGGGGTTCTTTCATCTGCCTTCTCAGGCTGTGATGGAGGCTGTGGAGGCTGTAATGGAGGCTGTGAAGGCGAGTTGACGCCCCAGAGCGCAGGGGCTGGGCACGCGGAACACGGATGCTCGGCTCGAGGCATCGGGTAGGTAGGGCGCACGCTCAGGCGCACAGGCTAGGGGTCTCCAGTTGGGATGCATAGGGCTGGGGTGCAGGGACCCGGGTGCACAGGCTGGGGAGCACTAGACTGGGGCGCTCGGGCCGGAGTTCAAGGGCCTGGGCACCCGCTGGGGCGCAGCACCCGGGGCGCACCGGGGAGCAGATCCTCGCGACCTCGTGGCCGGGACGCCCGGCTGCTACAGGAGGTACCGCTCGCACCGCCGGTGTGTAACCTGATATTTTTCAGCACGGCCCCCCAGAGGAATTTGTCCATTACCCAGGCAGCGCCGCATGCCGCAGCCTTTCCTCTCGGCCCGCCTGGCTTGCCCGCCGCCCCCCGCCATCCCCCGCCCCGCGCAGCCCCTCCGGGCCGCGGAGCCGAGGCACTTTGTGCAAATGTAACCTTTCCGCAGGCCCCGCCTCCGCCAGGAAGCTGCGCGCCGGGTTGCCAGGAACGCGGCTCGGCTCACTCGGAGCTGGAAGGCGGCCCGTTAATCAGCGGCGGCTGACAGAAAATCAGACAGCCCAGGCGGCCGGCCGGCCTCGGGCCTCTCCCTCCCGGCGCCTCCGCGCCTCGCTCGCTGCGCGCCGGCTCTTTGTTCCCCCGGCTCGCCCTGCTCTTCCCGGCGAAGGGCTGCGTCTCTCCATCACGCCCCCTTTCCCTCCCCGATGCTCCGTCCTCTCCTCCCTTGCTTCCCGCTCTCTCCCCACCCTGCCAGATTGCCTCGACCTCGCTTCCTTTCCTTCTCCTGGACCGCAGCACGTCAAAGAAGAGGCGCTCACTCACCCCGTTCTTCGCCAGCCTCTTGGGGGGAGGTTGGGCTCCCCAGAGTGTGCCTCTTGGTAACATCTTCCCCACCATCCCCCCCTCCCCACCGCCGGGATCTCAGAGCTGGCCCGCGCCCCAGATAGAGAGATCTTAGGCAGAGCTTTATGAATGACCTTAGGGTGGAGGAATGCATGAAATCCTTGAAATGATATGTCCCACTCTGGGTGCTTGGCGAGGTGGCGGGTAGCAGATGGGATGTCCAAAGGTTTCGTGGGTTTTTCAAAGTAGTCAATGACTCAGAAAAGTTAGAAATCACAGCCCTAGAGATGCTTCCCTTGCATCTTCATCATTCAGCACTATTTATGGAGACCCGCTACAGGCCAGGTGCGCGCCAAGTCCCGCAGCTACAGCCGTGAACTCCAGAGGAGGACTCTCATATTAGATATACTACATGCAAATGACATTACAGGTGCCCTGGAGCTACGCAGTCACTGGGGAGAGGCTGAGCACAGTGATAGGTGAGCCCAATCTGGGCTGGGGCAGGGGTGGTGTCTGAGGACTTCATAGGTCCCCTAGGTCCTACTCAGCTTGCACCCCAGCCTCCCTACTTGCAGAGCAGGGGCCAGGCCAAGGCAGCTCTTCTCCGCTCTGTTCCCACAGTCACCATAAAAAGTAGTCAAAGCATGCTGGGTGGGGTGGGGGGGAACCCTAGGATCCCTACCCTGTGCTCTCTCCAAGGCAGTAGAGCTGGCAGAGTGACTGACCCAAAAGTCACCGTGTTCTATGTGGACAGTCTCAAAACGCGAGTGTGGGTTTGTTTTCTTTTTAGTGTTTATTTGGCTGCGCTAGGTCTTTGTTGCTGCATGCAAACTCTGAGTTGCAGCATGTGGGCTCTAGTTCCCGGACCAGGGATGGAACCCAGGCCCCCTGCATTGGGAACGTGGAGTCTTAGCCACTGGACCACCAGGGAAGTCCTTGGGTTTGTTTAGTAGTAAGAACACTTGCTAGCATCCATGGAGCGACTGCTCTGCAGCAGGCGCTGTGCTAAGCATTTTACATGCATCATCTTTCATTCAATTATTCCTTCGCTTGCCAGGCACCCTGCCAGACGTTGGCAAGGGGCACTCCTTGCCCTCACGGAGCTCACAGTCTGCTAGAGCAGAGACAATAGACAATGGATGTCACAGCCAGTGACAGGGGCTGGGAATGAAACATGCAAGGTAATGAGAGAGACAGCAAGCAGTGTGTATGACAGGAGGCAGGTGGTAGCTATGCTGTCTAGGGATAGTCAAGGAGGCCATCCCCGAGGAAGGGGTATTCAAACAATATAAAGGGGCGAGCAGAAGCTGGTCCCCTGAAGGGCCAAAGAGGAACTTCCCAAGCAGAGGGAGCAGTCCACAAAACGTTCTACCATTCTTACAACTACGTTGGGAGATGGATGCCACTACTGTGCCCATTTTACAGATGAGGAAACTGAGGCTCAAAAAATAAAATTCCTTCTGGCCTGGGGTTACCCCACGAGGAACAAGCAAAGCAGGTCCTGGAATCCAGGCCTTCCCCCCAACACTTTCCACTTTCTCCTCCTGCTCCCTCACCCCCCACCTCCTTCCTGGTCAGCAGGCCCTCTGTGGAGGGAGCAGTGGGTGGCAGTATTCAGTGCAAAGTGCTCTAGTCTGGACCAGGAGGCCTGAGTTCTAGTCCCTTCTCTGCCTCTCCCCGCAGGGTGACCTTGGGCAGTTCATCTACTCTCTCTGGAGCTCGGTTTCCCCCTCTGTTACGAGGATGATAAAGGCATGCCTGTCACACGGTTGCAGTCCAGTGAGGTCAAGGGCATGGAGTGTTTAGCAGAAACATGGCACACAGAATGGAGAAGGAAATGGCACCCCACTCCAGGATTCTTACCTGGGAAATCCCATGGACTGAGGAGCCTGGCGGGCTGCAGTCCAGGGGGTCGCGAGAGTCGGACACGGCTTAGTGATTAAACCAGCACCACCTGCACCCAGGAAGTGATCAGCGTGATCCCAGCTGACGCCAGATTAAATGAAGGGTCGGAACTGAAGTAAGTGGTTTCTGGGACTTCCCTGGTGGCCCAGTGGCTAAGATTCTGTGCTCCCAAAGCAGGGGGCCCAGGTTCAATCCCTGGTCAGGGAACTAGATCCCACATGCTGCAACTAAAGATCCCACGAGCCGCAATCAAGATCTGGCTCAGCAAAATAAATAAATACTAAAAAGAAAAAAACCTGATGAAAATTAGACAGGATTTTTTGTTGCTGTGAACGCCAGTGCTAAAGGGCCTGTGGCGAAGCTGCCCGATGCTCCCTCCTCACTCACCTTCCCAAGCACCCAGCCTTTGTCTAACTGTCCACAAGCTGCCTCAGCGATGCTGTTTGCACGTTTGCCCATAAGAGGTGGCAGGGAGATTTTGCTCACGGCACCCCTGGCCTCTTTTTTTAAAAAAAAAAAAAAAGAATGTATTTTTTACAATCCCCCTCCCACTCCTGTGCTCCTGGGCTGGATACAGGAGAGATGAAGGGCAAGGAATCCCTGAGGAGGATGGGGAACTAAATTCTGAGGCTGCAGAAAGAGGAATCACAGTTGGTGGTTAATTTCCAGTGTGCACTTGGAGCCAGGCAGACCTCAGGTCTGTGAATGACCTCCACCCTCTTGTCTATAAAATGAGGGTGATGAGAAGAGCACTTCCTTTTTAGCTGATCATGTTGGAAAGGTCTTAGCCAGTTCCTGGCCCCAGAGAAGGCTCTGCTCTTGTCGGTGAACCTTTTTTACGGTGGTGTTTCTGCCCTGGGAGGTTGGGAAGACAGGACGGAGGGGGCACCCTGTGAGCTGAGCACTGTAGGACAAAGGACTGGAGGGCTTAACGGAAGGGAATGACATCAGGAGCTTGGGATGAAGACATGCACACTACTGAATATAAGATAACCAGTGAAACCAACGGTATAGCACAGGGAGCTGTACCCAATACTGTGTGATAACCTATATGAGAAAAGATTCTTTAAAAAAAACTAGCTAATACAGGGGACTTCCCTGGTGGTACAGTGGTTAAGAATAATTAATTAATTAATAAAAAGAAGGCATGTATAACTGCACCACTTGCAGCACACCTGAAACTAACACAAACTGTAAGTCAGCTCTACTCCAATAAAATGAAAATATTTTAAAACAACAAAAAAAGAGGGACTTCCCTGCTGGTCCAGTGGTTAAGAACCCACCTGTCAGTGCAGGGGACATGGGTTTGACCCCTGATCTGGGAAGACCCCCGCATGCTGAGGAGCAACTAGGCCCATGAGCCACAACCACGGAGTCCACACCCTAGAGCCTGTGCTCTGCAACAAGAGACGCCACCACCACGAGAAGCCCGTGTACCCCAACAGAAAAGGAACCTCGTCTTGCTGCAACTAGAGAGCCTGCCTAGCGATGAGGACCCAGCATACCCCCAAACAAATAAATAATACAATTTTTAAAAAAAGAAGAAGAAAGGGATTTGCAGCAGAGAAGCCCCTAGGGAATGGCAGACAGGCAAGGGAGAGCTGAGGATCGGGGAGAGGGGTGGGACTGGATCTGAGCAGTCTCAGGGCACTCTGGGCAAGCCCCCTGGACAACTGGCTGTCTCTTCCACACACTGCTTCAGTGAGGATGCTTCTGGCTGCAGGTAACAGGCATCCTGACTCAGGCTGGTTTGCTAAGTCGCTTAAGTCGTGTCCGACTCTTTGCGACACCTGGACAAAACATGCAGCCCAGCGTGGGGCCAGCTCCCAGGCCAGGGCTGTCCCTTCTTCACCCAGAGCTGAATCCTCAGGGAACTGTGGAGGCCACCTGGTTTCTTCCTGGAGTCCAGCAGGAGGGAAAGAGGGCCTCCCACAGCCAGAGGAGAGTGAAAACGCTGGCTTAAAACTCAACGTTCAAAAAATGAAGATCGTGGCCTTCGGTCCCATCACTTCATGGCAAATAGATGGGGGAAAAAATGCAAACAGTGACAGACCTTATTTCCTGGGCTCCAAAATCACTGTGGATGGTGACTGCAGCCATGAAATTAAAAGACGCTTGCTCCTTGGAAGGAAAGCTATGACAAACCTAGACAGCATATTAAAAAGCAGAGACATCACTTTGCTGACAAAGGTTCATCTAGTCAAGGCTATGGTTTTTCCAGTAGTCATGCATAGATGTGAGAGTTGGACCATAAAGAAGGCTGACACTGAAGAATTGATGCTTTTGAACTGTGGTGCTGGAGAAGGCTGCTGAGACTCCCCTGGAAACAAGGAGATCAAACCAGTCAATCCTAAAGGAAATCAGTCCTGAATATTCTTTGGAAGAACTGATGTTGAAGCTGAAGCTCCAATACTTTGGCCACCTGATGCGAAGAGCTGACTCATTGGAAAAGACCCTGATGCTTAGAAAGACTGAGGGCAGGAAAAGGGGGGCGACAGAGGATGAGATGGTTGGATGCCATCATCGACTCAATGGACATGAGTTTGAACAAACTCCAGGAGACAGTGAAGGACAGGGAAGCCTGGGGTCTGCATGCTGCAGCTCATGGGGTCACAAAGAGTCAGACAACACAGCCTAGGTCTCCAGGAGATGGCCTGGAGCTGGGGTAATCCCAAACCAGTGCTGCTACACACTGGGGAGGGTTGGAGGCACCACACACATCAAGAAGAAGGGTCTTTTGTTTTACAAAGACCATTAACCTTAGGGTCAAGGGCTGGGAGCCTGATCTCTACCCCTTCCCAGGCTCGCAGCATGATGGGCGGGGTCCACCTCACCTCAATGTCCACAATGTCCAGCACAGGGCCTGGCATGGAGTGAGTGCTCCATGAGGACTTGTTAAATGAATGATGAATGGTGCCCTATTTCTGTAAGTTCAGAGAATCAGGAAAGAGCAGCCATCAGTTACATAAACAAGCCTTCAGACCAGGATTTCTCAGGGCAGTGTCTGGAATCACTAGGAGGATGAGTGATAGGCTGAATAACTCCTAAAGACACCAGGTCATAGTCCCCGAAACCTGTGAATGCTTCCTGATAAAGCAAAGGGGGTGCTGCAGGTGTGATTAAATGAAGGATCCTGAGATGGGGGAAGTTATCCTGGATCGTCTGGACAGGCCCTAAATGGAATCACAATTGTCCTTATAAGAGGAAGATACAAAAAAAAAAAAAAAAAAAAGAGGAAGATACAGGAGATTTGATGGGAGGAAAGGTGATCTGAAGACAGAAGCAGAGACTGGAGTGATGGGGCCACAAGCCAAGGAATGCCAGCAGCCTCCAGAAGCTGGAAGAGACAAGGAACAGATTCTCCCCTGGGGCCTCCAGAAGGAACTAGCCCTGTTGAACTTGTCTGAGCCCAGTAGGACTCAGTTTGGACTTCGGCCTCTGGAACCACGAGAGGATAAATTTCTGTTGTGTTAATATTAAGCCACCCAGTCTGAGGTCAGGTATTACTGCAGCCCTAGGAAACAAAAATGGGATGGCTATTAAAATGCAGATTGTTGTTGTTTAGTCACCAAGTTATATCGGACTCTTTGCACCCCCCATGGATTGTTGCCTGCCAGGCTCCTCTGTCCATGGGATTCTCCAGGCAAAGAATACTGGAATGGGTTGCCATTTCCTTCTCCAGGGGTCTCGAGCCAGGGATCGAACCCAAGGGTCTCCTCCACTGGTAGGCGGATTCTTTACCACTGAGCCACCTGGGAAACCCTACAATCCATGTTCAGTTCAGTTCAGTTCAGTTGCTCAGTTGTGTCTGACTCTTTGTGACCCCATGGACTGCAGCATGCCAGGCTTTCCTGTCCATCACCAACTCCCAGAGCTTGCTCAAACTCATGTCCATCGAGTTGGTGATGCCATCCAACCATCTCATCCTCTGTTGCCCCCTTCTCCTCCTGCCTTCAATCTTTCCCAGCATCAGGGTCTTTTCAAATGAGTTGGTTCTTCACATCAGGTGGCCAAAGCATTGGAGCTTCAGCTTCAGCATCAGTCCTTCCAATGAATATTCAGGACTGATTTCCTTTAGGATGGACTGGTTGGCTCTCCTTGCAGTCCAAGGGACTCTCAAGAGTCTTCTCCAACACCACAGTTTAAAAGTATCAATTCTTTGGCACTCAGCTTTCTTTTCTTTCTTTATGGTCCAACTCTCACATCCATACATGACTACTGGAAAAACCACAGCTTTGACTATACAGAACTTTGTCAGTCAAGTAATGTCTCTGCTTTTTAATATACTTGTAGGTTTGTCATAGCTTTTCTTCCAAGGAGCAAGAATGGAAATCACAATTACAGAAAACTAACCAAACTGATCACTGGGATCATAGCCTTGTCTAACTCAATGAAACTGTGAGCCATGCCGTGTAGGGTTACCCGAGATGGACGGGTCATGGTGGAGAGTTCTGACAAAACGTGGTCCACTGGAGAAGGGAATGGCAAACACTTCAGTATTCTTGCCTTGAGAACCCCATGAATAGTAGGAAAAGGCAAAAAGACATGACACTGAAAGATGAACTTCCCAGGTTGGGAGGTGCCCAATATCCTATTGGAGAAGAGTGAAGAAATCACTCCAGAGAGAATGAAGAGACGGAGCCAAAGCAAAAACAATGCCAAGTTGTGGATGTGACTGGTGATGGAAGTAGAGTCTGATGCTGTAAAGAACAATATTGCTTAGGAACCTGGAATGTTAGGACCATGAATCAAGGCAAATTGGAAGTAGTCAAACAGGAGATGGCAAGAGTGAACATTGACATTTTAGGAATCAGTGAACTAAAATGGACAGGAATGGGCGGATTTAATTCAGATCGACCATTATATCTACTACTGTGTGCAAGAATCCCTTAGAAGAAATGGAGTAGCCCTCACAGTCAACAAAAGAGTCCGAAATGCAGTATCTGGGTGCAATCTCAGAAAACAACAGAATGATTTCTGTTCATTTCCAAGACAAACCATTCATTCTCACAGTAATCCAAGTCTATGCCCCAACCAGTAATGCTGAAGAAGCTGAAGTTGAACGGTTCTATGAAGACCTACAAGACCTTCTAGAACTAACACCCCAAATCCACATTACTGGGTTCCAAACTAGAAACACGGGATGCTGGGCCAGAGACTGCATCTTAAGCGAGTTCTTCCTCCTCCTCCCCTGCCCTGCACACTGAAGCATGAGAAAGCAGCTCTGCCTCGGAACAGAAAGGTGACTGGGACTTGACTCACACAGGAGAACACGGCTCATGGCAGCCTCTTTGCGACCCAGAGGACCCAGTCCTGCGAAACTCACCAGCTCTCCCAGGAGCCCTGCTCCAAGGCCACAGATATGCCGGTCCTGACCTGGGCCTGCCTGGGCCCCCTTTTCCTCTCATTTATCGTTCCCCTCATCTACCAGTCTTCAGCATCCCTCATCACAGATCATAGCACCAGATTGCAGTTCCCCTGCTAAGGGCTGCAAGAGCCCACAACCAACACAGGATCGGTCCTATCCGAACCATCAGGGTTCCCAAATTATTCCTGGCACACATGGAGGGCTCAGCAAACACGTGACTGTGTCTTTGATGTCACTGACCCTTCTATACCCCCCAGACGTTCTGGTAGTTAGTGAGACAGAAGCTGGGCAAGAGCTGGGTGGCTGGTCCTCTGGTCCCAGCCCCTCCTGTAGCAGCAGGCCAGACCCCCAGATGCTACACAGGAATGAAGGCAGAGCTCCTCCATCCCCCCACCCCCACCCCAACCGACCCTGTGTGGCCTGCCAGCAGGTAAACAGAGGAGGAGTCTGGGGAGGAAGAACCCACAGCAGCCTGGCTCTTCAGGGCTGGAAGGGAGGGGAGTGGAGGGGACCCAGCACTGCCTTTCCTTTGGGACACTGCTTCTCATCTGTGCCCGCCTCTAAGTAGCTGGGGGACTGGCTGTGAGCCCATCCCTTTCCATCCCAGGTCCTCCATCCTTCAGCCAACAGGGCTCAACACCAGGGTCCCCCAGAGTTCAGAAGCAGGATTCCTGCATTCTATCAGAAGGCACAATGTCCACAGTGTTTTGTTTCGGTTTTTTGGCCGTGCCATGCGGCATGTAAGTTCCCCGACCAGGGATCAAACCTGTGCCCTCTTCAGTGGAAATACAGTCTTAACCACTGGACCACCAGGGAGTTCCCCAAATGTCTTGTGTGGGGACATGACTACTCCCCAGCTCAAAGTAGTTCTGCTGCTCCCCAGCCGTGCTCTCTCAACCTGAGGCTTTCACTTGCTGAACTCACCCAGCTCTGAAGACTTGTGGGTCTTCCCTCACTCTATTCTCTCGAGCCTAAAGCAACCTTGCAAATAAGTGGGGCCATTTTTCAGCCCATGGAGGGCTGATGGCAAAATGATCAAGTCCAGCCCTTCTTTCTACCAGCCCAGGATAGATGGTCGCTGCTGACTTCCTCCATATCACTCTCTTAAATCCTCTATTGCTCCCTATTGCCTACAGCAGTCATTTCCAAACCTCCCTTTTCTACACCTGTGTTTATAAAACAGATGAAGGCTGAACTGCTCATGTTAAGGCAGGAGTGGAGACATGGCTGAACTCTGCCCCCACCCTCCTGTTTCCTGGAATGGTTTACTTATGTTGGCAAACCATTAGCCAAGAGATAAGGCAGATACGACTGTAGACCACAGATCTCCCACCCCTCCTTGCCTGGCCTCTTGGGACAGGGGTCATGGTTGCAGGAAGCCTCCCCAGGAGAGGCTATACTTCTGAGGCCAGCAGAGTCCCCACCTCCCAATGCCTACAGTTGTTGTTGTTCTTTAGTCGTTAAGTCGTGTCCCACTCTTTGCAACCCCATGGACTGTGGCCCACCAGGTTCCTCTGTCCATGGGATTTCCGTGGCAAGAATACTGGAGTGGGTTGTCATTTCCTTCTCCAGGGGATCTTCCCCATCCAGGGATTGAACTCACATCTCCTGCATTGGCAGGCAGATTCTTTACCACTGAGCCACTGGGGAAGCAGTGCCTACAGAAGCACCCACAAATATCTGAGGGACCACCACCCACACCAGGCCCCATGCTGAGCGCTAGGGTACACGAGGCAGAAGTGGAGGGCTTCAGACAGCAAGAACCTTTGGGTAGAGAACCTTTGTCTCCAAGAGACAAGTCCAGGGATAGATGGATGCAAATGGCAACAAGTGCCATAAAGACAACAGAGCCAAGAAGAGGAATCTGGCATGAGGGCTGGGGGACGTCGTTAAACCAGGGGATCAGGGATGGCCAGATCTCTGAGAAGGACAGGAACAGAGCATCCAGAGATAACAGCATATGCAAAGGCCCTGAGGCTCTGTAAGCTTCTAGTCAGGAATCAGGGGATGAATAAAAGCGTCATATCGAGTCCCTCCCACTCCACAAAAGGACAGGTAACACAGTAACCTCACTCATCAATCAGAGACCAGAAACCGGAATAGCCACTGACAGGAAATGGGATAAATAAACGGCGAAATTCAGCTGAACGATGAAAAAGGACGGGTGCTCACGTGCTCGGTGACATGGATGGACCACCAAGATATGTGGGACGAGAGAGCCAGGCACAGGGACTTCCCTGGTGGTCCAGTGGCTGAGGCTCCAGGCTCCCAGTGCAGGGGGCCCTGGTTTGATTCCTGGTCAGGGAACCAAGTCCCACCAGCCTCAATGAATCGAAGATCCTGTGTGCAGCAACTAAGACCCATCACAACCAAAGAAATGAATACTGTTTTTTTTTAAGCCAGGCATAAAAGAGACCCTCCTCTGATTATCAGATCAGATCAGATCAGCCACTCAGTCGTATCCGACTCTTTGGGACCCCATGAATTGCAGCACGCCAGGCCTCCCTGTCCATCACCAACTCCCGGAGTTCACTCAGACTCACGTCCATCGAGTCAGTGATGCCATCCAGCCATCTCATCCTCTGTCGTCCCCTTCTCCTCCTGCCCCCAATCCCTCCCAGCAACAGAGTCTTTTCCAATGAGTCAACTCTTTGCATGAGGTGGCCAAAGTACTAGAGTTTCAGCTTTAGCATCATTCCCTCCAAAGAAGGCTGATCTCCTTCAGAATGGATTGGTTAGATCTCCTTGCAGTCCAAGGGACTCTCAAGAGTCTTCTCCAACACCACAGTTCAAAAGCATCAATTCTTCGGTGCTCAGCCTTCTTCACAGTCCAACTTTCACATCCATACATGACCACAGGAAAAATCATAGCCTTGACTAGACGAACCTTTGTTGGCAAAGTAATGTCTCTGCTTTTGAATATGCTATCTAGGTTGGTCATAACTTTCCTTCCAAGAAGTAAGCGTCTTTTAATTTCATGGCTACAGTCACCATCTGCAGTGATTTTGGAGCCCAGAAAAATAAAGTCTGACACTGTTTCCACTGTTTCCCCATCTATTTCCCATGAAGTGATGGGACTGGATGCCATGATCTTCGTTTTCTGAATGTTGAGCTTTAAGCCAACGTTTTCACTCTCCAATTTCACCTCTGATTATATTTGTGTGTAAATGGAAAGCTGTCCGTGGTGAGGGGTGGAGCATGACGGGAACATCCCCAGGTGATGGAGCCTGGATTTTTGCCCAGGGTAGTGATCACACAGGAACAGACATGTGCGAAATCGCGGAGCTGTACGTGTAACCCGAGAGCTTTCTAGCTTATGTAAAGGACACGGCAGGAAAGCACAGCAAGGCAGAGACACGGAGTTGGCCCTATTTGGAAAGAAAGCCTCCCGCCTCCCTCAGCCCACCTCGTGCAAATCAGGAGTCACCCCGCAGATTGAGATCACACCCCGGGGCAGAAAAGTCCTGGGTCCCCTCCCAGAAAAAGAAAAAAAAAAAAAAAAAAACCCACCCAAACCCCGTCTTGTCCCATTCGAACACGAGGACCCCGACCCCACCACCCCCAGATTTTCCATCCTCTTCCCCGCTCCTTCCCCTCGAGGCCCAAGGGCCCCAGGGGGTCCCAGGGTAGGGACCAGGTGGACCCGGAGACCAACCTTCTGGAATGTTCGGTGTCAGGCTGGGAAGGGCCCGACTCCTCCCCAGCAGCTCAGCTGTAACCCGAGCCTCCTCCCGGTTAAGAGGATTTCTCCCGGGGCAGGACCCCCACCCTCCCCCAGGTTCTGGAATGCAGCCTGGGGTGGGGGTGTGGAGGGTGGGACTGGGCAGGGATAACAAAGGGTGAAACCGCTTTGAAACTCTGCTTCCTGCCCCCCCTGGACCAGTAGAGAGGTGAACAAACAGGCCCTCTCCTCCCAGCTAGGCCTTGGTTGGGAGCGGAGGGAGGGGGGACCGTCTGGTGCCCGCCCCTCCCCTGGCTGGAATTGCAGTTCCCCCCACCCCCACCCTCCAGGCCCAGCTGCCCCTGCCGGCTGCCTGGAGCCCGCGCCCTCCGGTTCCGCGGGCGGGGGGCCAGAGCACAGATCCTGCGTTTCCTCACCAACTCGTCCGCCTCCAGCATTGGGCCCACCCGTCGAGAGCGATTTAGCTCCACCGCTTGGAGTCCGGTGAAGGGAGGCATCAGGGCCTCCCGCAGTGGTTGAGACTTCGCAGTGAGGCCCAGACTGAGGTCGTGGGGTTAAAGGCCAGCTTGGTGGGGCGGGGGCATACCCAGCCCCTATCCCCCTACTCCACCCCCCGCCCGGGTGGGCTTCTCCCCTTGTCTACCGCATGAGGCCTCCTTGCCTGGGTCCCGCTTCAGGATTCTGGTTCTCAAACCTGAACAGACTGAGACAGGGGCTATGAAGTGTCCTCGGAACGGTTTTGTTTAGTTTCAGTAAGAGGAGCCACCTTGGGACTTCACTGGAGATCCAGGGGTTAGGACTCAGTGCTGCCAATGCAAGGGGGCGCGGGTTTGATCCCTGGTCAGGGAACTAGGTAGGATCCCATCAAAAAATTTAAAAAACAAATTTAAGGGGAGACACCTTTATTCAAAAGGGCTTCTCTGGTGATTCAGACAGGAAAGAATCTGCCTGCAATGCAGGAGACCTGGGTTTGATCCCTGAGATGAGAAGATCCCCTGGAGAAGGGAATGGCAACCCACTCCAGTAGTCTTGCCTGGAGAACTCCATGGACAGAGGAGCCTGGCAGACTATGGTCCATGTGGTTCCAAAGAGCATCACACCTTTATTTGGAGCCACCCTCATCCGGACACTTCCCTGAATCAAGTGAGGATGGGATGGGAACACAGCCCACTGGGGCCCAGTTCTTCTCAATCTCACCAAATGAATAGGGAGGGGAAGGGGCAACAGTGATGCTCCAGCCCCTCTCATCCTGCCAACTTCTCCAGAGGTGATGGGGAACGGCTAGGCAGGGCCCCTAGTAAGGAGACCTTACTATGAGTGGATGGGGCCTTCGGAAGGGAGCTATTTATCCAGCAGGCACAAGCATGGGGAATCACCAGTATGCACAGGCAGTGACACAGACACATAAGGACACACCTAGGCACCTGGTCCCCAGCTCCCAGGCCAGTCCCAGCAACTCGATCCCCCACAGGGTCCTCTAAAAAGCCCCCGTGGCTCCCAGCACTCTCCCAGAAGACCCCCGCACCACTCGCTGCCCCACTGCGGTCTTCCTTCCTCCCCCTCTTTCTGCCCTCCCACTGCTGAGCCCCAACTTCAGCTCCCAGTCCAGTTTCCATCTGCACTGAACACACAAGGCTCCTCCAAGCCCAGGCCCAGATGGCCTCTGGAGCTTCTCCATCCTGGAAACCTCCCCTCGGACAGGATCTTCACCTCAGCTGTGCACCCATGGAACCCCAAGGAGGATGCCCTGCCCCCTCCTCAGCCTGCACCTTGGCCTCCCTGGACCCTTCCTCATTCATCTTGTCCAGGTGCGTTGCCTGGGGGCCAGGCACCGGGGATGGCCAGACCACTGGAGGAAGTCCCCTGTTGTATCTCTTGGTGAAGGGAAAGCCAAGACAGAAGTGGGCTTGATGGCTTCATCCCTGTCCTCAGAGATGTTACAGAAGCTGAGCTGGGTAGGTGGGGCTGAGAACCCTACAAGGCCCCCACATCCCACAAAGCAGCAGGTGTGGTCTGGCTGCGTGGGACCTGCCCACCTCCTCTGGGGCCTCACCCTCTCCAAGCAGCCTCACCAACTGCACCCAGCTGGCCTGGGGCTGGGGGTCTCCTCTGCACTCCCCAGACCGCTGCACTGTCCCTGCCGCAGCACTGACCACTCTGGACTGCCCTTGTCTCTGCGGCTCTGCCTCTCCCGCAGCAGCTGGGTTTCCAAGATTCTGCTCACTGGCAGGCACAGAGAGAGAAGTGGATTCGTGAGTGAGTGGGTGAGTGAACCAATGAAGGGGTGAAAATGAATGAAAAGGGAAGAGCTTTTCCACCAATTGCTCATTTACAGGCTTCCCTGCCCTTGCAGGTCATGCCCACACTCAGGGGAAGAATTTACCCCCTCCCCAGTTAATGTTGGTCATTAACTCAGTGCCTAGACTTGCCCGGTTAATGAATAATTAAACTGGACAAGGGCTGACCTCGGGCTGACCTTGAGCCTCCTCCCACTAAGTTCCCACCGCAGTCGGATGTGTGACCGCTTCGGAGTGACCCTCTTCCTCCGGTGCTCTACTGGTGGGTTCTGAATCCTGGGGAAACACCAGACACGGAGAAGCCCTGGTCCCAGTCCCGGAGTGCCCCAGCCTGCCCATGAGGCTGCCGTCTAGGACATGGGGAGCGGGGACTCCTTTTTCTCCACATTCCTTACCAAAGCCCAGAATTGCAAAACTGAGTTGGTATGTGGGCCTCAAGCTGGACTCTGCCACTCATGTGCCAGTGATGAGAGGGTGACAGGCAGGAAAGCCAGGGGTCTCCAAACGGAGGAAATAGGCTGCAAGGGTCAGACATGTTTTCTCTCTTCCTTAAGTGGCAGAAGTAAACCAACTACAAGTGTCAGATTTTTTTCCTTCTCTATACAAAATTAAAAGGAGGTTTCTCTTAAAATTCTGTGTTGCCATGACGACACCTGGGTCCACCTGAACTTACCTTCTCTCAAACCTTGAGCTAACCGATGCGTTTTTCTTACGGAAATATTTTTCTTAAGCTATGTTAATGAAACTATGTATTTGCTTTGGAATTTGCCTTTCTTCAAAATGGTTCCACCTGAGACTAACTTTTTTTCTTTTCTCAAACCTTGGGCTGATAATAGCTCAACAAACCATTATTCATATCAATTATTTTATGGCTGGGGGATGATACACCTCGTTCCATCCTATCTCAAAAATAAATATTGTGGGAGAGGGGCCTGGTGAAACTCCCTCAGCCTTGAGGTGTCTCTCTTATCTGATTAATAGCTTTCTAACAGACATAAAACAGCTTGCTAAAAACTAGCAAGGGGGCAGGCACTCTTTCTGCCCCCTTCTGATGTCTAGGTCAGGAGGTTTGTCTATCTCTTTGATACTTTAATAAAACTTTATTACACAAAAGCTCTGAGTGACCAAGCCTCGTCACTGGCCCCGGATTGAATTTCTTGCCTCCGGAGGCCAAGAATCCTGGCATCTTTCACGGCTCAGCAACAACTTTTCAGTAACCTGAGCGTCCAGCTCTCCCCCAGCACTGGGCCTCGGTTTCCCCATCAGTCAAACAAGGGGGATGGGTTCAGAATGACAGCAAATCATGCTGTGATGCTGTGGAAACAGGCAAGTGCTGCAACCGAGCCAGAGGAGACCTCAGAGACCATGTCATCATGTGCACTGAGGGCCTGCAATCACACAGCAAGTGGGCCAGTCGGGGAGGGCTAGGAGCAGGACACAGACTCTCGAGCCACAGTCCTGGTCTCCCTCCCCTTCTTGGCAGCCCTCCCTGTGGTCCATTATGCTCTTCTCTCCTTGTTATTCATTCATTCAGTGGATAAGTTAGGCAGGGCTCGGCATGAGGGGCCAGGGTCTTGCCCTCAGGGAGGCCCAACCTTGGGGACACAGACATCCCAGGCAGCTATGATCCAGAGCTATTTATGAAGGTTTGCAAAAGGGAGGGTTGAGAGAGCCTCCCAGAGAAGGTGGAGGAGGAGGAGAAGGGAAGAGGGGAGACAGGAGTAACAGCAAAGGCCCCACAGAACAAGAATGATCCCTTGAGAGCGTTACATGCAGTTCAGTTTGGCTATATCAAGACCCAGGGAGCCACAAGCAAGAGTTTGAAATTAACTCCAAGACGATGAGGAGTCAAAGGGTTTGAACTAGTGAGAGGGATGGTCAGAATGTGGTCTGGAAAGATGGCTCTGGCTGCTGCCACATGAAATGATAAGACGGAGAGAGAAAGTCCAGGAGGCTGTGGGTGTTATGCCAGGCAAGAGCCAGTGAGGTCTGAATCCATGGCAGGGGTTGGGAGAGAAGGAAAGAGATTTGAGAGTTACTAGGAAGTAGAATCATTAAGATTTGGTAACTGACTTCTGATGAGAGTTTGGATGGCTTCACCAACTCAATGGTCATCAGTTTGACCAAACTCTGGGAGATAGTGAAGGACAGGGAAGGCTGGCATGCTGCAGTCTATGGGGTCTCAAAGAGTCGGACATGACATGAGCAGCTGAAAAACAAGGACAACTGACTTCTGCTTCTGGCCAAGATGGAGTAATGGAGACCAGATTTCCTATCCCACCTGAAACAACCAAAAAATTCAGACAGAAGGAAAAAAAACAGTGGTTTTCAAGAAAGAACCATATGAAAGGATTAGAGGGAGCCGTGTCTGATGCTCACACAGGGCTGGGAATACTGCCTGTTCCCACCAGCCAGACTGGAAAAGTTGTAATTCACAGGGAAGTGGGGAGAGCACTTAGGAAGGTCTTGTCTCAGAGGTGGGGAAGAGTTAGTCCTAGACAGTATTGCTAAAAACCCACCTAATAAATCTTCAAGCAAGACCCAAAAACATCAGTTGGTTCCCAAGTAATTTAACTGCTTCCCAGAAGAAAGTTCAAGAAGATTTATAAGAATACAAAAATATCCCAAAATCACAATGTCTGGCATCCACTAAAAATTACCAGGCATACAAGGAAGCCGGAAAACGTAAGCCATAAAGAAAAGAATAATCAATCAATGGCAACTGACCCAGAACTGACACAGATGTTAGAATTAGCAGAGAAGGATTCTAAAACAGCTTTTATAACTCTATTCCACATTTTCAAAATGCTAGAGACATGAAGATCGGAGAAGGCAATGGCATCCCACTCCAGTACTCTTGCCTGGAAAATCCCATGGACGGAGGAGCCTGGTAGGCTGCAGTCCATGGGGTCACTAGGAGTCGGACATGACTGAATGACTTCACTTTCACTTTTCACTTTCGTGCATTGGAGAAGAAAATGGCAACCCACTCCAGTGTTCTTGCCTGGAGAATCCCAGGGACGGGGGAGCCTGGTAGGCTGCCATCTATGGTGTTGCACAAAGTCGGACAGGACTGAAGCGACTTAGCAGAGGCAGCAGAGATGTGAAGATAGACAAAAGACCCAAATTAACTTTTAAGAGTTGAAAATTGCAATGTCTGAGGTTAAAAAATACACCAAGTGGGATTTGTGGCAGATTAGATAAGGCAGAAGAAACGTTCATGAACATGAAGGCATAGCAATAAAAACTATCCAAAATGAAACGTGGAGAAAAAGTGTTTTTAAAAATGGGAAGAACACCAGTCAGCTGTAGAATAATTCCAAGCAGCCTAATATATGGATAATTGGAGTCCCAGAGGAAAGGGGGAAACGGATCAGAAAAATATTGGAAGAACTCATGGATGAAAAACTTCCAAATTTAATGAAACTAGTATCCAAGAAATTCAATGAACCCTAAGCACAGATGCTTGGTGACTTACTGGATGTAGAAGGTGGAGGAGAAGAAGCAGACAAGGGTAATGTCTTGACTTCAGGCCCAGAAGACATGGCTGGGGTACCATTCTCTGAGGGGGAAGCCTGGAAGAGGGGAGGGCAGGATTGGGGTGGGAAGGGCCTGGGTGGGCTTAAAGGACACAGAGGAGATGTCAAGGGCAGCAAACACAGTGGGTCTAGTGTTCAGAAGACAATGGACTGGAGATAGATACCAGAAGGCCATGGTCTTGGAGATCTAAAGTGGCAATGTGGTCACTTAGAGGTGAAGTCTGGTGAGGCTGGCTTGGCCTTGCAGTGGGAGCATCTCGGGACATTGCACAGAAAGAGGTAGCTGTCCTGAGGAGGGTTGGGACCAGAGGGGTCTGAAGAAGGTGGCAAGCATAAATACTCTCAGAAGAGTGAGGGCTAGATAGGTGGGAGGTGGGGAGGAGGCAGGGGTGTCTGAATTTTAGACCCCGGAAGTACAGCCGTGCGAGTGATGACCAGGTCAGGGTGGACCACGGTGCAGGAGCCAAGCCAAATTCCCCAGAAGCAACAGGATGGAGAAAGAGGGAGCCCAATTGTTAGCCAGGGGGTCCTGGTGGTGCTGGAGGGAGACTGACCAAGGAAAGGAGGGTTGTGGGAGGCCCTCAAGTCTTCTGAGACTAAAGCATTGTGCCAGGTGAGGAGGGACCCCAGGGACCAGGGTACAGGAACCCCAAAGGGATGAGGGAGTTGGATGAGGATGGGGAAGAAGCAAGCTGTGGCAGACGGAAGACCATCACAGACCTACGTTAGGGACCACAAAGGTTCCCATGGACAGAAAAAGCATGAGCAAGCTCATTGTCTGCACACTGGGCTCCATCACTGCTGCCCAGGCCGGCAGCTGCAGGAAGGATGCACTGGGGCTTCCCTGGGGGTCCAGTGGCAAAGACTCCACACTCCCAATGCAGGAGGCCCAGGTTCGATCCCTGGTCAGGGAACTAGATCCCACGTGCCACAACTGAAGATCCCACACGCCTCAGTGAAGATGGAAGATCTTGCGTGCTGCAACTAAGACCCGGCACAGCCAAATAAATATTTTTTTAATATTACTCAGTCATAAAAAGGAACACCTTTGATTCAGTTCTAATGAAGTGGATGAACCTAGAACCTATTATACAGAGTGAAGTATGTCAGAAAGAAAGACAAATATCATACTCTAACGCATATATACAGAATCTAGAAAAATGGTACTGAAGAATTTATTTACAGGGCAGCAATGGGGAAAGAGACATAGAGAATAGACTTAATGGACATGGGGAGAGGGGAGGAGAGGGTGAGATGTATGGAAAGAGTAACATGGAAACTTATATTATCATATGCAAAATAGATAGCCAGCGGGAATTTGCTGTCTGGCTCAGGAAACTCAAACAGGGGCTCTGTATCAACCTAGAGGGCTGGGATGGGGCAGGAGATGAGACAGAGGTTCAAAAGGGAGGGGATATATGTATACCTATGGCTGATTCATGTTGAGGTTTGACAGAAAACAACAACATTCTGTAAAGCAATTATCCTTCAATTAAAAATTTTTTTTTTACTTTTTTAAAAAAAGAAGGATGTTCTTGTGCATCTTGCCTTCACCAGAGGCTCCAGCTGCTTAAGAGGAGAGCCTTGGCCCAGTCCTGACCTGGGCCTCAAAGCCAGGGAGATGGGAATGCAGAAAAAGTCGAGAGGAGCCAGGCTCCACGGCCTGCCACTGGAGCCTACAATGCGATGCTCACAGCAGACAGGCCGGGGCACAGGTGTGAGAGGCCCCAACAGGGAGGTGGCAGGCGGTGGCTGACCTCTCTAAGCTCAAAGGCTCAGGAAAGCTTCCCTTGGCAAGGGGCCCAGGGGAGGCCTCAGCCTGCTGGGCAAGACCACCTGCTGTCTCCTGCCCCTGCCATCCCTAGCGGCCCGGAGGAGGTGTGGGGAGGAGGCCGTTTCCCTGGACCCCAGCTGGGTGCAGCAGGCAGCTGGCAGTCCTGGCCAGTTTCTACCTCCCTCTTCAGCATCTTGTACCAGGTAGAAGGCAGCCGAGCCCTGCCTGGGTCTGTCTTTTCTCGAGCTCTGCTGAAAGATGGGAAGCGCCCTCCTCCCCACAGCAGCGTGCTGTACTCCCTAATGGACGTGGGGCGACACACACCCAGCGTGCCGTGTGGAGGCAGACACAGACACAGGCATGAACATACACAGCCTCGAAAATGCGCGTGCACTAGGGAGGTGCTCCCTACACCGACGCGCACACACGTAGAGGACTCGCACAGGCAAGCACAAACACAAGCAAGGCCTGAAACCACAAAGGTGTGTACCTGCACTGCATACACCTGCATACCCATGCATGCCAGCATGCACACATTATACACTCAGAATGCAAATGCATAGCCAGTGTCCAGACACACAGCCCCTTCCTGCACATCTCTGCAGCTCTGTGCGTCCACAGAGATTCCCATCCTATGTGCTTCTAAGCATTCACAGAGATGTTCAACCTGCCACACAAACATGCACCGAAATCCAGGTACAAACAGATGTACACAAGCATGTGCAACACGCATAAAGACGCACATTTACATAAATGAGCACATGCACACATGTACACAGTTATTCATGCCTATACGGTGCTACCCACGCTTATACGTATGTGAACATGCAGACTGAGCAGTACGTGTACACGTGCCCAGCCATGCCCATGTACACAACGCACAAATACACACAGAGTAGGCTGGCCAAAAAGTTCAGCCGGATTTTTCAGTGCCATCTTATCAGTTCAGTTCAATTCAGTTCAGTCGCTCAGTCGTGTCTGACTCTTTGCGACCCCATGAACCGCAGCACGCCAGGCCTCCCTGTCCATCACCAACTCCCGGAGTTCATTCAGACTCACGTCCATCGAGTCAGTGATGCCATCCAACCATCTCATCCTCTGTTGTTCCCGTCTCCTCCTGCTTTCAGTCTTTCCCAGCATCAGGGTCTTTTCAAATGAGTCAGCTCTTCGCAAAGGTGGCCAAAGTATTGGAGTTTCAGCTTCAACATCAATCCTTGCAATGAACACTCAGGACTGATTTCCTTTAGAATGGACTGGTTGGATCTCCTTGCTGTCCAAGGGATTCTCAAGAGTCTTCTCCAACACCACAGTTCAAAAGCATCAATTTCTTCGGCGCCCAGCTTTCTTTATAGTCCAGCTCCCACACCCATGCATCTTATGTGTGTGCCATCTTATGGGGAGCTCCAAATACAAAGATGAACACATGTCCTTGTATGTTGCTGTTGTTTAGTCGCTAAGTTGTGTCCGACTCTTTGAGACCCCATGGACTGTAGCCCTCCAGGCACCTCTGTCCATGGAATTCTCCCAGCAGGAATACCAGCGTGGGTTGCCATTTCCTTCTCCAAGGCATCTTCACACCCCAGGGATCGAACCCGCGTCTCCTGCATTGGCAGGCAGATTCTCTACCACTGAGCCACCAGGGAAGCTCCTCCCCATCTGTACCTGCATGCTTATAAAAGCCTAAGTAAAGGTGCTCAACACATTCACGCTACACTGAAAGCGCCCCACGGGCAGGGACTATGGGCCCTGGTTCACAGTTGCATCCCTGAAGCCCAGCTCAGGGCGCGGTGCCCAGCGGGTTTGCAGGCCTGCAACATCGGGAAAAGCTCAGAGGCAAGAGGGTGACAGTCTGGGGAGTGGCCAGGGGTCCCCTGTGAGTGAATGAGGCTGGGATGAGCCTGGTGGCTGGGGAAGGGGTGTTCAGGACAGTTACCCCTTGACTTCTTCCTCCCCTCCTTCCCCATTTGCACGCCTCTGTTCACCCTCCTGCATACTGATGGCAGGTGGAATGTCAGATGGGGCGGGAGGGAGAGGAGTGTCACAGAAAACGCAGGGCCTTGCAGCCAGGGAGGCAGGTCTTGTTTCCAAATCTGGTTCTGTCTTAGTGCCGGGGGACCTAGCCAGGGCACTGACTTGCGCTGGGCCTCAGTTACACTCTAGGTGTTCAGAACAGTATGAACAGGTAAAAAGATAGGACACTATAAGATGAACTCCCCAAGTCGGTAGATGTCCAATATGCTACCGGACAAGAGTGGAGAAATAGCTCCGGATGGAAAGAAGAGGCTGAGCCAAAGCAAAAACAATGCCCAGTTGTGGATGTAACTGGTGATAGAAGTAAATTAAAGTCTGATGCTGTAAAGAACAATACTGCACAGGAACCTGGAATGTTAGCTAAGATCCCACATGCCTCCAGGCCAAAAAACCAAAATATAAAACAGAAGCAACATTGTAACAGATTCAATAAAGACTTTAAAAAAAAAAAAAAAGTCCCCAAGAAGAAGAAATGCAAAAAGGCAAAACGGTTGTCTGAGGTGGCCTTACAAGTAGCTGAGAACAGAAGCAAAAGACAAAGGAGAAAAGGAAAGATATACCCATCTGAATGCAGAGATCCAAAGATAGCAAGGAGAGATAAGAAAGCCTTCCTAAGTGATCAGTGCAAAGAAATAGAGGAAAACAATAGAATGAGAATGACTAGAGATCCCTTAGAGAAAATTGGAGATACCAAGGGAACATTTCATGCAAAATGGGCACAATAAAACACAGAAACAGTATAGACCTAACAGAAGCAAAAGATACTAAGAAGAGGTGGTAAGAATACACAGAAGAACTATACAAAAAAGATCTTAATGACCCAGATAATCACGATGGTGTGATCACTCACCTAAAGCCAGATACCCAGGAGTGGGAAGTCAAGTGGGCCTTAAGAAGCATCACTATGAACAAAGCTAGTGGAGGTGATGGCATTCCAGTTGAGCTATTTCAAATCCTAAAAGATGATGCTGTTAAATTGCTGCACTCAATATGCCAGCAAATTTGGAAAACTCAGCAGTGGCCACAGGACTGGAAACAGTCAGTTTTCATTCCAATCTCAAAGCAAAGCAAAGCAAAAAAAAAAAAAAAAAAGAATGTTCAATAAATTTTATTTATTTGAAAGTCGATCAGTTGTGTGTGACTCTTTGTCACCCCATGGACTGTACAATCCATGGAATTTTCCAGACCAGAATACTGGAGTGGATAGCAATTCCCTTCTCCAAGGGATCTTCCCAACCCAGGGATCAAACCCAGGTCTCCTGCATTGCAGGCGGATTCTTCACCAGCTGAGCAACCAGGGAAGCCCAAGAATGTTCAGACCGCACACAACTGCACTCATCTAACACGCTAGTGCTCAGATTTCTCCAAGCCAGGCTTCAACAGTACGTGAACCAAGAACTTCCAGCTGTTCAAGCTAGATTTGGAAAAGGCCGAGGAACCAGAAATCAAATTGCCAACATCAACTGGATCATAGAAAAAAAGCACGAGAATTCCAGAAAAACATCTACTTTTGCTTCATTGACTACCCTCAAGCCTTTGACTGTGTGGATCACAACAAACTGTGGAAAATTCTTCAAGAGATGGGAATACCAGACCACCTTACCTGCCTCCTAAGAAACCTGTACGCAGGTCAAGAAGCAACAGTTAGAACCGGACACGGAACAACGGATTGGTTCCAAATTGAGAAAGGAGTACGTCAAGGCTGTATATCGTCACCGTATTTAACTTACAGGCAGAGTATATACTAGGGCCTTTCCTAGTAGCTCAGATGGCAAAGCATCCGCCTGCAATGCAGGAGACCTGGGTTCATCTTTGGGTGGGGAAGATCCCCTGGAGAAGGAAATGGCAACCCACTCTAGTATTCTTGCCTGGAGAATCCCGTGGACAGAGGAGCCTGGTGGGTCACAGTCCATGGGGTCGCAAAGAGTCGCACACGACTGAGCGACAAAACATGCACACACACAGAGTACATCATGTGAAACGCTGGGCTGGAGGAAGCACAAACTGGAGTCAAGATTGCCAGGAGAAATATCAATAACCTCAGATATGCAGATGACACCACCCTTATGGCAGAAAGTGAAGAGGAACTGAAGAGCCTCTTGATGAGGGTGAAATGGGAGAGTGAAAAAGCTGGCTTAAAACTCAGCACTCAGAAAACCAAGATCATGACATCCAGTCCCATCTCTTCATGGCAAACAGATGGAGAAACAATGGAAACAGTGAGAGACTTTATTTTCTTGGGCTCCAAAATCACTGCAGATGGTGACTGCAGCCATGAAATTAAAAGACACTTGCTCCTTGGAAGAAAAGCTACGAGCAATCCTAGATAGCATATTAAAAAGCAGAGACATTACTTTGCCGACAAAGGTTCGTATAGTCAAAGCTATGGTTTTTCCAGTGGTCATGGATGAATGCACATGAAAGCTGAGCGGCGAAGAATTGATGCTTTTGAACTGGTGTTGGAGGAGACTCTTGAGAGTCTCTCCTCTGCAAGGAGATCCAACCAGTCCATCCTAAAGGAAATCAGTCCTGAATATTCTTTGAAAGGACTGATGCTGAAGCTGAAACTCCAATACTTTGGCCACCTGGTGTGAAGAACTGACTCATTTGGAAAAGACCCTGATGCTGGGAAAGATTGAAGGCGGGAGGAGAAGGGGTGACAGAGGATGAGATGGTTGGATGGCATCACCGACTCAATGGACATGAGTTTGAGTAAACTCCGGGAGTTGGTGATGGACAGGGAGGCCTGGCATGCTGCAGTCCATGGGGTGGCAAATAGTCAGACACGACCAAGTAACTGAACTGAACTGAACAGTTACACGCTAGGTGTTCAGCTATAAGTATTTTCACTAAGTGAACCCACCTGTATAACTAACCAGCATCCAAATCAAGAAATAGAATATATCTTGCTCCCCAGAGTGGATAAAGGTCAGTCTTTATTGTTGTCGATGTTTCTCTGCGATCACATGGCCTGTAGCTCACCAGGTTCCTCTGTCCATGGGGATTCTCCAGGCAAGGATACTGGAGTGGGTTGCCATTTCCTTCTCCAGGGGATCTTCCCCACCCAGGGATTGAACCAGGGTCTCCTGCACTGCAGGCAGCTACTTTACCAGCTGAGCTAGCTGGGAAGCCCCCCCACCCTTTTTTTTAATGAGGGTCAGTTTTTATAGAACATAAGGCAGCCGCAGGTCCCGTAGGCCGGCCTGCAGTCCCCGGTCCCCGCTCCCCAAAAGTTTCTATTTGCCCTCAATGACAGCAAGGGGGCACTGGTTTCCTCATCTCAGGACCCCTTTGCTGAGGTCCCTGCAACCCACAGGCAGAAGAGGCAGAATCAGCCTGTTAGCCTCCAGCCCTCTGGCTTTGCCTCTCCTCCAGCATCAGGCCAGGGCTACTGTGGCCTGCAAAGGGGCCACACCCCCTTCAGCACCACCTCTGGGGACCTCCCAACGGTGGTTAAGACTCCTCACTTCCACTGCAGGGGGCGTGGGTTCATTCCTTGGACAGGGAACTATTAAAAAGATTCCATACACCCTGTGGCAGGGCCAAAACAAACAAAAAAGAAAACAAGCAGCATCTCTGGAGCCCCGTTTGGGAAGCCAGGAAATCTTAGGAGGGGGAGCACAAAGCCCCCAGGTTGCTAGGCTATTCTGCCCCTTTGATCGAACCACTTGTTGATAGCACCCAATGCGCATGGACACACGTGTGCTAAGTCGCTTCAGTCACGTCTGACTCTTTGTGACCCTATGGACTATAGTCCGCCAAGCGCCTCTTGCCTGGATTCTCCAGGCAAGAATCTTGGAGTGGGTTGCCATGCCCTCCTCCAGGGGATCTTCCCAACCCAGGGATTGAACCCAAGTCTCTTCCGTCTCCTGCATTGGCAGGCAGGTTCTTTGCCACTAGCGCCACCTGGGAAGCCCCAGCCCTAAGGTACTATAGCTTTAAAGGAAGACTCGAACCCAGGGCTACACCAATCCAAAGCCACTGCCCTTACATTGGTGGAGATCATTTTACCGGGAGAAAACTGAGGCGCAGAGAGACCAAGAACAGAGTCAGGACTCCAATGCAGGATTTCTGCACACCAGGCTTCCAGGGGCAAACTTGACCCTGCCATCCCCCTCCTCAATGCCCTTCTCTGGGACACTCCCAAGTTCTCCATGACCAGACACTGCCAATCTCTCCCTGGTGGGACATGAGGTCCAAACCCCTTTTTGTAGAAGGCCTGGGACAGGGTCAAGGGGATCCCCAAAGTCACAGTACAAAGCCTAGTCTTCGGAAAGAGAGAGGCCCTCTCCCCCTCCCCTTTCCCCCTTTCCATCCCCCGCTCCCCGGAGGCTGCAGAGCCCCGAGCTGCCCTGAGCCACGTGGTCCTAGGGGAACTGACTTGACCCCCACTTCCTCTCTTACCACCCCTCCTTCCCCTTTTATATGTCAACACCCACTGAGAAGCACCCCTCTCCAATCTCCCCTCTGTTAGCTGGGTTCTAGTGTCATGGGGCCACTTGTTGGCTGTATGGGGTGGACAAGGCACTTCCCCCCTCAGAGCACAGTTTACTCATCTATAAAATGGGGACATGAGGACGTGACGCATCTCCTCGAGTCGCTGGGAAGAATCGGCGGTATAAACGTGAAATCAACACCCCAACATGCTTCCTTCCAGGCGACCAGCGCAGGCACGCCTCCTTGAAGCCTCCAATTTTATCCTCTCAACAAGCAAGATGTAGGAACTACCCAGTTTATAGGGGAGGAAACTGAGGCTCGGATCAAACACTTTTCCAGGCAACAGGGCTCCAAACCCTGGCTTACCGGGAACATGCTTTCCTCCCCGCCAGCTCGCGGGGGCTCTCCGGGGCGGGGGGCAGGGCCCACCCTGGGGGTGTTCTCAGCACTCAGACGGGGCGCCGGGTGCCAAGCCCACGAGGCGGGGCGGCCAGTGCTGGGGGCGGGGGACGCCCGTCAGCTCGGGGTCGACTTTGGGTCGATACCACGGCGGCGGGATGAATGGGAGAGGAGAGAGGCAGAGAGGCCGGGAGGAGGGTGCGGGGAGGAGGAGGAGGTGGAGGAGCGCCGCGGGGAGACGGAGAGGGAGGGGAGGGGCGGGAGAGGCCCCCCCCCCATCCCCCCCATCCCTGCCCCCTCCTCGCCGCACGCGCCCGGCGGGCCCGGCCCGGGTCTGCAGCAGTCAGCGCCGAGCGCGGCCCCGCGGCCCCGCCGAGGGATCGATAACTAATTTCACCGCAGCGGCCGCCCCAGTTTTTTCCCGATAATTGTGCGCCGGCAGCTGCGAGCGAGGCCCCCAGCCCGGCGCGCGGCCCCCGCCCGCGCCCGATCAATTGACACCGCCACCGGGAGGCAGGAAAACTCATTTCTCTCTCCCTCCCCGGCTCCCGGTGGGCGCGGGCGAAGCTCCGCCTCGGGCGGGGCGGGGGTGGTGGGTGGGGGGTGGCGCGGGCCGGTTCCCAGACTGACTCGGGTTTGGGAGGGAGGCTTCCAGGGAACCCGAGGCAGGTAGAGTACTTGGGTCTTCCCGGTCCATAAGTAAGGGGCGTGGCCGGAGGCCTGGGGGCCGGACTGACACCCCACCCCCACCCCGCCCCCGCCCCGGCACTGACCTCGGCTTCCCCTTTGGTCCGGGGTGGCAACTGCAACGGCTCCCGCCACCCCCATCCCTGCTGGGAGGGAGGACCAAGAGCGCAGGCCCGTGGGCTGGACCTGTGGGTTCGAATCCAGCCTCCACCGGTTACCGCTGTGTGACCTTAGCTCTTCCCTCTGGGCTCTTCCTCTCTGAGCCTCAGTTTCCCCGTCTTCTCAAAGGGGCTGGCACAGTCCTGGGCATGCAGGGCTTGCTAATCAGAGGCAGTGTGCAAGTATTACACCCTCCATAAATAGCCGCTGTCATTAGAGAGCAGAATCTTCATGCATCAGGTATCTGCTGAGCACCCATTGTGCGCCGGGTGCCAGTTCTGGGCTGGGGGACCCCCCCAGCAGTGACAAGAGGCAAAAACCCCTGTCCTCGGGGAGCTGACCTTCTTACGAGGGGATGAACAACAAACAACACCTGTATCCTTGCCTGAAGCATCCCGTGGACAGAGGCGGCTGGGGGGTTACAGTCCATAGGGTCGCACATACGGACACAACTGAAGTGACTTAGCACACACAGCAAGTGAAGTAACTAGTGAAAAGATGAGAAAAGCCAAGGAGAAGAGTAAACTCGGGGCGCGGCATAGGGTGTGGGGAGGGGGCCAGCAAGGACAGTGCAGCCTCCCAGGACCAGAAAAGCTGGAAGGCTTCTCATCACCGGAGGCCCTTTTGCAAAGCTCTGAGCTGCGGGCTCCCAGCCTGCTGTCTGCTCAAGGTCAGGGAAAGCTGCAGACCTGGCATTCTGAGGAGGGTGGGCAGGAGACGGGAGAGCAGAGTGGGGAGAAGGCGAGATGTGGGGGAGGGCGTCCAGAGAGAAATGGGGTGTGCAGACGGAGGGAGAAGGGAGAGCAGAGCTCCAGTTGCCAGGAGGCCTGGAGGGTCAAGGTCAGAAGGGATTTAGATAGCCAGCCGCCCCAGCTGGGGCCATGGAGGCTTAGAGAGGGCCAGAGGCCTACTTAAGGCCATAGTACTTGTGCCGGGTTGGAGGCGAGTCCCTGGGTCTTGGCTCCAGACCCTGCAGAAGGGTGAGAAGGGCCCGAAAAGAAGAGAGGAGAGACTCACCCAAGGGAGGCCGCTGGGGGCAGCCTATAGGCCCCAGAGGGGGGCTGGGCATGTCTTTGGAGCAACATGGGTTGAGTTAGGACATCTTTGTGAGGACTGGGAATGACTCAGGGAACCCAATCTGCTGACCAAACTCCCCCCACTCCCCTACCCCCCCTTCCAACCAGTTACCCAAATCTGCCAGAGAAGGCCTAAAGCCATCCCATGGTGGTGGGTGAGCCAGGCAAGGGTGGGGGCCTTTGGCTGCTGGGGAGGTGGGCCGTGCTGGGGCTGAGCAAACCTCAGGACCCTCTCCCTGCCTCGGTTTCCTCATCTCGAAAATGGAGCTAGTGGTGAAGTTCTGAGGTTCTGTTTCCTTCTCTCTGGATTCCTGGCACGTCCAGCCCTATCACGGGGTTGAGAGCAATGACTCGGCAGAAATGAAAGCAAGAGCCTGCTAGCAACCAAATGAGGTTAGCAAGAGGAGGGAAGGGCTGGACTGGGTGGTTGGGATTTGGAAAAAACAGAGCTAGGCCGCATCTACCTACCTGTCTGTCCGTTTGTCCATCCATCCTTGCACCCAGTCATTCAGCACATACTTAGTAAGCACCTACTATGTGTGGGGCATTATGGAGGGCAGTGGGCATCAGGTCCCTGCCTTTCCAATCCTCTTGCTCTTCCCACGACCCCCACGCTTTCTCTTGAGGAGTGGTGGAAGGAACACTGGATTGGCAATCAAGGTGGGACTCAGGCCCACCACGTGGCCGCTTTGTGCCCTGGCTGGACTAACAACCCCACTGAGGGCCAGGCCCCCAGCATCTTGTTCAGTCCATCCGTCCTCCTGAGGCCCGATGAGGGGATGAAGACAGGACTCACCCGGGGTTGTGCATCCAGAAGGCTGTGTCTGGCCCAGAGCCCAGTCCACCTGTCCTGAGCCTGGGAGGTTGTTGTTTAGTCGCTCGGTCGTGTCCGACTCTTACGACTCCATGGACTGCAGCCCACCAGGCTCCTCTGTCCAGGGGATTTCCTGAGCCAGAATACTGGAGTGGTTGGATTCCTTCTCCAGGGGATCTTTCTGGCCAGGGATTGAACCCCTGTCTCCAGCATTTGGAGGCGTGTTCTTTACCACTGAGCCACCTGGGAAGCTGAGCCTAGGAGAAATGATGGTCTATCAGGAAGGATTTAGGGATCCTGGGCAGAAATCAGGCTTTGGGAGTTCACAGTCACTTTGTCCTGCCCCTCAGTGGGTGGTTATGGCTGCCAGTTATTCCAGAAAGGTCTCCGTGGGTCAGCCTAGCACAGTCCCTTTGCCCACACCCAGTGGTGGCTGTTGCCCTGGAAGGCCATGCAGGGTCACTTTGGCCTCCACACTATTCCCTGAGCCGGCCCAGGCAGAGACCAAGCCTCCCTATTTAGGGAGATGTGTGCTCCGTCTTCTGTCACACCTCTCAGAACACCATAGCTGGTCACATCCTAGGCCTTATGCAATTCTTCATCTGGAGACATGGGATCCCATCCTCCCTGGGGCTTGGACCAAGGGCCCGACTTTATGGCAAGAGAAGGGCACAAGCATGGTAGCCACTGTCTGATCCTGGAGCGAGGGCCTGATGGAACGTGGGGGCAAGCAGACCATGTGCCCAGAGCCCACAGCCAGTCGGTGGTGCTGTGTTCCCAAGAACTAGGACACCTGGGCCAGAAACAAGCTGTGGGAATAGGATTGCCTGTCTGGGATGTCCCTCCGCCCACCCAAACCCCCTCAGCAGTCAGAGGAGATCAGCTGTAACACCTTCGGAGCAACCCTTGATCCCAGGGAGCAGGAGCTGTGGGATGCCTCCTCCGAGGTGCGTCTCATAAGGAACCTCAGACCACCCCGGGGCCTGGGCACCCAGGCGGCCTTAACGGGGAGCTCCAGGAACTCAAGAAAGCGGGTTTGTGTTAGTTCTCTTTTCTCTTTTATTTCACCCTCCCGTCTCCCACCCTCACTCTTGCCCCTGACAAACTACTCATACCTCAGCCTTTATTTTAGCCTGTGTGCAGGGAGCCCAGACCAAATACTGAGCCCAGCCCGGTATTATGGGCTGGATTAAGCCCCTACCCAAAATTTGTAGGTTGAAGTCCTAAGCCCCAGTACCTTAGATGTGACTGTGTTTGAACACGGGGTCTTTAAAGAGGTACTTAAGTTAAAATGAGGTCACTGGGGTGGGCCCTGATCCAATGCCTGGTATCCTTCTAAGAAGAGGAGATTAAGACACAGGCACACACTGAGCAAGGACCACATGAAGACACAGCAAGAAGGCAGCTGTCTACAAGCCAAGGAGAGAGGCCTCAGAGGAAACCAACTCTGTTGATACCTTGCTTTGGTTTCCAGTCTCCAGAAACAGGAGAAAACTAATTTCTGTGGTTTAAGCCACCCAGCCTGGGGCACTTTGTTATGGTAGCCCCAGGAAATACACAGGGATAGTCTATCATCATTCCCATTTTGCAGCCATAGAAACGGAGGCTTCGAGAGGCAAAGGGCTCGCCCTGGGTCACAGAGCTAGTGAGCAGCAGAGCTCGAATGCAGACAGGGGCCTCTGAGCGGCAGAGTGCAAGCTCTGCACACCAGGGATGCTAAGAACCCTGTGAGTCCTCAGACCCCCAGCCCAGGGTCCCCAGCCTCCCCTCCCAGGTCTGGGAAGCCCCTCCTTCCAGCCAGGCCCACCCCTCCTTCTCCAGCTTTGACTGCAGTGGCCTTGGGAGGCTTCTTTCAGCTCCCGCCTCTGGGCCTCTGGTTCCACCGCTGCTGCAGCGCTCAGCTCTGCCAGCTCACTCCCTCCCTCCTCTCCTCTGAAGTCTCTCCTCCGGCAGCTGTACACACACACATACACACACACGTGCACTCAGCGCTCACCGTCTTTCGGCAGCCACTCTGAGGCTCTTTCTATTACCCTCCCCAATGCCTGCTGCAGACCAGCCACACAGCAGTTTTGGGGGCACCCCCTGAAGACCACGCCCCTGTTGCTCCCTGTGTCCCAGTTCCCCAGTGAGTACCTCCCGTCCCAGCAGGGGCGCTGGGCACAGAGCACCTCCCTAACTCCTGCCCTCTGCAGCAGAGACTAGTATTGCCTCCATCTCCCATATGAGGAACTAGAGGCCCAGAGAGGGGGAGGGTGCTGCCTAAGGATGCACAGCAATGAGTGGTGGCACTGGGATTCATCCCGGGCCTCAGGACCTGGGTCTCTCCAGCAGAGGCCAAACTCAGAGAATGGGATGAAGTCCAAAATGTGGCAAACGCAGGCCCTTCCCTGAGAGCAGGCTATGATGCGAGGCAGAAGGCAGGGACTGGGTGTGGGCATCCAGGAGGCCATCCCCCTCCCAGCCACTGTCCTGATCACCCCCCAGTGGGTGCTCCCCTCCCCCAAGGTCAAGCATGAACCTCCACCCAGCCCACACTATTCCCACGTGGTTGCCCGATCTTTGGGTACGGGCACTCTGCAGAGCCCCTCAAAGGCTCCCGCTGTGGAGGGGAGTATGGCAGCAGGGGCTACCCTTTATCAGGCAGCTCCTATGTGCCAGGCTCTTCACTGTTTTATAGCAACGTAAGAAGGAGCCAGGCCAGGCCTGACCTCCAGGAACACATGGTCCCAGTGGGGGACACACACACACAGTGATCCCACAAACAGGGGGAACTTTCTGATCACAACAGACACTGGGAGAGAGACGCAGTCAATAATGGAGTGGGGCCTGCGCTGGCGGCTCGGTGGTAAAGAATTTGCCTGCCGATGCAGGGGGCCTGTGTTCGATCCCTGGTCTGGGAAGATCCCACATGTCTTGGAACAACTAAGCCCATGCACCACAACTACCGAGACCGAGCTCTAGAGCCACGAGCTGCAACTAGCTCGTGCTCCGCAACAAGAGAGACCACTGCAATAAGAAGGCGGTGCACCGCAGCAG
This sequence comes from Bubalus bubalis, assembly GCF_019923935.1. Lineage (NCBI taxonomy): Eukaryota > Metazoa > Chordata > Mammalia > Artiodactyla > Bovidae > Bubalus > Bubalus bubalis. The sequence continues at coordinate 99,376,045 of NC_059168.1, forward strand.
AGTAGCCCCTGCTCATCGCAACTACAGAAAGCCCACGCAAAGCAAGGAAGACCCAGCAAAGCCAAAAATGAAATAAATCAGTTCAGCTCAGTTGCTCAGTCGTGTCCGACTCTTTGTGACCCCATGTACCTCAGGACGCCAGGCTTCCCTGTCCATCACCAACTCCCGGAGCTTACTCAAACTCATGTCCATTGTGTCGGTGATGCCATCCAACCATCTCATCCTCTGTCGACCCCTTCTCGTCCCGCCTTCAATCTTTCCCAGCATCAGGGTCTTTTCCAATGAGTCAGTTCTTCCCATCAGGTGGCCAAAGTATTGGAGCTTCAGCATAAGCATCAGTCCTTCCAATGAATATTCAGGACTGATTTCCTTTAAGGTGGACTGGTTGGATCTCTTTGCAGTCCAAGAGGCTCTCATGAGTCTTCCCCAACACCATAGTTCAAAAGCATCAATTCTTTGACCCTCAGCTTTCTTTATAGTCCAATTCTCATATCCATACATGACAATTGGAAAAACCATATCTTTGACTGGACGGACCTTTGTTGGCAAAGTAATATCTCTGCTTTTTAATATGCTGTCTGGGTTGGTCAACAAATAAATATTTTAAAAGAAATAATGGGGTAATTTGACCCAGTCTCAGGAGAGGTTAAGGAGGGCTTCCCAGAGGATGTGGCCCTAGACAGGAGACCTGAAGATTGAGTGCAAGTCACCAGTTAAAGAGACAGGGAGCAGCATGGCAGCTTGAGGGAACAGCATGTTGTGTTCAAAGGGCCTGTACAGGGAGGGCCAGTAAAGGAGGGGCAGAGAGAAGGCCTGTGTAGCGGAGCTGGTGGCGCTTTCGACGAGGCTGGAAGGGTTCTCAGGGCTGGGCCATGTGGGGCCCTGTGAGCCACGTCACACTCTAGTCTATCACGGTTCAGTTCTGACTCTTTGCAACTCCATGGACTTCAGCACGCCAGGCTTCCCTGTCCATCACCAACTCCTGGAGCTTGCTCAAACTCATGTCCATCGAGTCAGTGACGCCATCCAACCATCTCATCCTCTGTTGTCCCCTTCTCTTTCTGCCATCAATCTTTGTGTTTCGAGACCTCTGCACCAGCTGCACAGGATGGAGAATGGGGTCAAGGCACAGAAACAGGCAGAAAAGCGAGAGGCTTGCAGTGTGTCCAGGTGAGAGGGCCTGGGGATGTGTGAGCTAGCATGAATATTTTAAAAAAAGACTCAAAACTCAGCACAGCAGTGACAAGGTTCCAGGAGGAACCTGGAAGAGTCTTAGTTCATGGACATGCAGTTTTACACTTAAGGAAACTGAGGCCCGGAGACAGTAAGTGCTTTACCCCAACTGAGTCTGCTGGTTTATTCATTTAACATATTTTTGGAGTGCCTACTTGGTGCCAGAGGTAGGGGACATAAATATGAGCCAGACAGACCTGTCCCACTGTGCCAGGGATGTGCTGGGGCCAGACCTGCATGGTTCTCAGCGCAGGATGACCACAGCCGGGGGCGAGGAATTGGGGGGGACGGGGGTGATGTCAATGATGACAAAATTATACGCACTCAGCATCCTCCAGCACCAGACACCGTGTCAAGCCTTCTGTAAACAAGATCTCGTTAATTGCTAAAGCACTGCAAGGGAGGACTGAGGTGCCATTGTGCAGACGACAGGGTCAAGGGTCAGAGAGGTGGCATGATCTGCCTCACCCAGGCATGAGGGAGGGACCCGGCAAGCAGGCAGTCTGGGCTAAGAGGCCAGCCCTCGCGCCTACACACCCCACCCCAGGTTGCCCTTCTCTTGGCTTGACCAGGTCCTCCCCAGGACCCAGGCCAGAGCTGGGGGGGGGGCTGTGGGGGTGAGGTGTGGGCCCGCCTGGAGAAGTACTGCCTGGCTTGGTGTCCCCTGGGGACACTGGGAGGTCTCTGCCCTCCCCCATTCAGTGGAGGGCCCAGGCTGGGGGATGGAGGTCACGGGGAGGTCAGGGAGGAAGGAAGGAGCGGAATGCCTTCTGTGGTGAAGGCTGCAGGGGTCTGCCTTCCTCTTACCTCTCTGCTCTCTCCTCCCGCTCCCACGCCTAAGCCACCTCCCTGAGTCCAGGTCTGCGCAGGGGAGAGGGGACCAGCGAGGGAAGGGGAGCACACTCTGGCCTCCCCCTGCTCCAGCCCCCACGCCAGGGCACGGTCGTGACCCCACCACCATCACTCCCTGCAGGAACACACATGCTGCACACCCCTCCAGCAGCGAGCAAGCACGCATGTGCACAGGGAAGTGACAGCAGCCTCCTCGCTCATGCACCCAGACCTGTGCGTTCACCCACTCATTCATTCATTCATTCAACAAAGTTCTGAGCACCTGCTCTGGGCTGGACCCCATGCAGAGTGCCGGTGATAGGGGAGAGCAAGGCGTTCTAGCTTTCTGCCCTCAGAACAGGCCCTCAGAAGGAGAAAGGATGCTCACAAGCAATTATCCAACCCAGTGGTTAGTGCTGAGGCCAGGGGAGCACATAGGAAGGAGGTGCCCGTGAGGTCAAAGTAGGGTAATCATCCCAGTGGGGTTAGCAGTCAGGGAAGGCTACCTGGAGGAGGTCATCTCAAAACCCAGACTGAGTAGGAGCTAGTCAGTGAGGAGGAAAAAGAGAGAAGTATTCCAAATGGAGGAATACTTCGCACAGAACAGCATGTGCGAAGGCCTGGACGCCCACGGGAACATGACCCACTTAAGAAGCAGAGAGGAGGCAGGCAGGGCTGGATCTTCGCGTGCAAGTTGGGGACTTGGGGAGGCAGAGAGGCTGCAGGTGCCAGACGGTGCTGGGTCCTGGAGGCCATGGTGAAGATGCGACCTTCTCCCTGGGGCAGTAGGGAGGCTATAAACAGGGGAGAGACAAGTCCAAGTTGAATTTCAGAATGCTCATCCAGGCTGCATATATAACTGCACACAGGTCCCAGCACAGGCATACCTGGACACGCACGCCTGCCCACCTGGACACAGGCAGGGTTACACCTGTGTGCCTGGCGGGTGCTGAGCTCTTCACACACGCACGACATCCAGGTGGGCACTACAGCTAAGTCCCACTCATTCTCTGCATTTTACAGAAGAGGAAACTGAGGCTTGGAGAGGTGGGGGGGACCTGCCCAGAGACCGTGTGATGACTCAGCGGGGCGGAGAAGCAGCCCCTGGGCACCCCTTTCCAGCTCGTGACTCGTGGGCTCGGAGGACTCATGATAAAACGGGCAGCTGCAGGGAGCAGCCCAGTGGGCCCCACTGTTCTGCTCTGAAAAGGCGCTCTCCTGTATCTCCTGCTCACCTTGCAGCCCCCTACCCCACTCCACCCCACCCCCAGTCAAAGGGCTGGTTTCCTTTCCTGGAGAAACTATAGATGACCCCGTGACCTCATGAAGCTCCCACCCTTGCCTCTTTGTAAAGCACGGTCACGCATATTACTTCTTGTCTTTCTGGAACAGCAGGGCTTGCTAAGACCTGGGAGAAGAGCTGGTGCAACCCCACAGTTTGGGCTTCCTGTAGCTACCACCACAAATAACCACAGATTTAGTGTGTGTGCTAAGTCGCTTCGGTCGTGTCCGACCCTTTGTGAACCCCATGGACTGTAGCCCGCCAGGCTCTTCTGTCCATGGGATTCTCCAGGCAAGAATATTGGAGTGAGTTCCCTCCTCCAGGGAATCTTCCCAAGTCAGGGATCGAACCTGCATTTCTTACGTCTCCTGCATTGGCAGGCAGGTTCTTTTACACTAGGGCCACCTGGAAAGCGGCAAGTGGCTTAACACAAATTCATTCTCTTTCAGTCTGGGGTCAGAAACCTGTTCCTTTTGTGGGTCTAGGGAGAATCTGTTTCCTTGCCTTTTTCAGCTTCTAGAGGCAGCCCACATTTGTTGGCTTGTGGTCTCATCCTTCTCCTTCAAAGCCAGCAGCACAGGGACTCCCTGATGGTCCAGTGACTAAGATGCCCAGCTCCCAATGCAGGGGGCTTGGGTTTGATCTCTGGTCAGGGAACTAGATCCTGAGTGCCACAACTAAAGACCTCACATGCCGCATAGAAGACTGCTGCGGCGGTCTTCTGCAACCACGTGCTGCCACCAAGACTCAGTACAGCCAAATTAATAAAATAAAAATTTAAAAAGCCAGCAGCACAGCACCTTCCAATATCTACCGGATTCTGCCTTTCTTGCCTCGCTTGTAATGACAACAGGCCCACCTCTCCCAGCCTAATTATAAACCTTTGGGGGGGCTCAGCGGGGCTTCTCCCACATCCTTCTTCCCCCAGCCCCCACACAAGGCCCAGGATAGGTATGAGGCTTCTCACCGCTGCCTAGAAGACAGGGAGCCCCATCCAGGCTTCTTGGGAAGGAGTCAAGATGCTCCTGAGGTCTCAGGCTCTCTGGCTTCAAACCAGAGCCCCACCTCTCCCTTGCCAGAGACAGCTGGCTAAGGAGGAGTTGCAGTTTGAGTTGGTGAGGACCCCCACAAGTCCTGTACGAATTCCCCTGGGCCTGACTGGTATCTCCTGCTTTGGGGAACAGTGCCAGCAGCCAATTAGCTAGGCCTCACCAGGTTCCAGGAGGCAAAGAGTGGGGAGGGGCTTCAAGACCTGGAACCAAGAACATTCCAGGGAACTTGGAGCAAGGAGTCCTTACTCTGCTATATCCCTGCTGGGCCACCCATGGGGAGTCTTGCTCCCTCTCTGAGCCCCAGGGGTCCATTGGGAAGATGGAACTCATCTTGGAGCCCTCCTCCTGGGTTGTGTAAGGATTCAGGGCAACTGCTTGAGTGAATACTGAGTATTAAGAATAGTTCAGGTACTTCCCTGGTGGTCCAGTGGTTAAGACTGCATGCTCCCACTGCAGGGGGAGCGAGTTCCATCCCTGGTGAGAGAACTAAGATCCTGCATATCTTGCAGTATGGCAAAAAAAAAAAAAAAAAAAAGAACAGCTCAAACTTGCAAACCAGCCAGACATGGGCCTTCGAGGGGCCCTGGTTTACTGTGAAAACAGCAATGTCTCCACCTGGATCCTGGAGAAGGTGATACACAGCGGAGCTGCAGGTGAGCAAGAAAAGCGTTGTGGTTATGAGACCCTGGAGAAATGGAGGCTGTTTGTTACCACAGCATAACCAAGCAAGAGCTGACAACACACACTCTCTCTTTCCCGCTGGATCCACTTCCAGCTGAGCTGCTCACTCTCTCCTCTTTCTGACCACCCTCTTCTATCAGGAACCCTAGTACCCAGGATCCAAGGCTGGAGAAACCAGGAAGTAAGCTGGCTCCTCCCTCTCCCCGTTTCCACATTTCATTGGTTACTGGGGTCAGGTGATTCTCCCTGGCGTCTAGGACTCCTTCCCTTAGCTACTTGGCCCCTCCCAGAACTCCATGTTTGGTGGTATACTGTCCATACCCCAATTATTGGAGCAGAGTTCAGTTCAGATCAGTCAATCAGTCCTATCTGACTCTTTGCGACCCTATGGACTGCAGTATGCCAGGCTTCCCTGTCCATCACCAACTCCCGGAGCTTGCTCAAACTCATGTCCATCCAGTTGGTGATGCCATCCAACCATCTCACCCTCTGTCGTCCCCTTCTCCTCCTGCCTCCTTCAACTGGAGCACAATAAGAAACCTTAAGCTGGGGTGCAGCGTGGATAGAATTCAGGGTGACCATCATGAACTTGGGTGGGAAAAAAAATAACATCTTCATTTCCACTGCCCTTTAACTATACAATTTAGCATTTCCTTCAGTGAGGAGCTTACCCAACATGCTCTGTATTCAGCAGTACCTGCGGCTTTGTTTCCAGTAGGAATCCTTAATATCTTCAGACCACATCAAAGTTGATGCAGATTTCTCAAAATCTCATTCATCCCTTCTCCATTTTAGATCTGCTGCTAGATCTTGTTAATGGTTTATAAAGTAGCATATTTATTGTTTCATCACAGATGTGGTTTTAAAAAGTATCTTGATATCTGCATTTCAAATTAATTGGCTTCCAGTGTAATCTTATGCATTTTGTTCTACACTTACAAACAAGACAGGGTGTGGCAATGTCACCCAATGCCGTGGCGGCCCATGGCGCAGAAAAAGTCACCACCTGCCCCTGCCCCTTCTCCCCTGCCCCAAGGGAAAAGGATGGAGACCTTGAATTCTTGAAGAAGCAGGGCCAGGAGTGCAGCCAGGAATTCTGCAGGAGGGGGTGGGGGTGGGGGGCAGGAGAATTGGCAGGGACCCAGTGGGTGGGTGGCTGGTGTCCAGGTGGGGTTGGGTGGGGGGAGAACGAGTCTGTCTGGTTCTCTGGGCCTCTCTCCTTGAGGGATGGAACCTCAAGGCTGAGGCTGGACCTTTCCAGGGCCTCCTTTCTCTGCACCAAACCCAGATGGACTGAGTAGGAAAATGTCCCCAGGAAGAGCTCTTTGGCAGAGATACTCTGTGGGGAAGCAGCCACCACCCAAGGGAGATGCTGGAAAATGCTGGTGAGACAACATCCCTGGGTTCCTGCAGGGCCAGGCAAGAGCCTACCCCACCCCCAGGCTCTCCTGCCTGCTTCCCCAGGATCAGGATTTCCGCCCCGCCCCACCAATCCCAGGACCCAGAAGTTTGGGTCTGGCCATCCCAGCTAATGCACTGCCCTAGGAAGATCTTCTTTTCACACGGATTCAGTCTCAGTTTTTGAAGGAGGCCGGAGGTTGCCGTCTTGTCGCCTTTCTCCCTCCCCCTTGGTTTTCTGGAACCCTCCATCACAGCTGTCTCTGTCCCTTCTTCTTTTCCCAGGGGCAACCCCCCCGTCCTGTCCAAGAGCTGGCCTTGCCGAGTCCCCCTGCCTCAGGCCAGGTTCCGTCCCGGAGGCCGTAGCTCAGGTCCTGAGCCTGCCCAAGTGGGGAACCCACACTGAGGGATCTCCAGTCCTTTTTTGGGCTGGATCCTCTGGGTTCCCAGGTGTGGCAAGGCCCCACTCAACCAGGGCCCTGCCCAGACTCCTTGGTGCCCCCAGCCTCTGCCCTTCCCTCCTCTAGTGAGTCCTTCCTCTCTCTGCCACTCACACAATCCAGGCCACCTACTTCACCCTCTGCCCTTCCCACCACTCACTCTCCACTGCCCCGCCTTTGCTTTCAATTCATCCATGCCACTTCCTCCAGGAAGCCTTCCCTGATATCTGTCTTAGAACCCTTTCTCAGAACTGTCTGTAGTTCCACCATCATAGCCTGTCTTTATGGGTCTATCTGTTCATGTCTGCTCCCCACCACCAACTCAATGATGACTCTATCCTGTCCACAGAGGCATCCACTACAGTCAGCCAGGGTTGGCACAGAGTCAGCGCTCAGCAGACATTTATTAAGGTAAGGAGGTAGGAGAATTAGTCCAAACCTCCAGGAAAGGTGAGAAAACTGGCTGAGAGCCTTGGCCCAGGCAGGAGTCAGGTCTCCTGCCCCTGGGGTTAGCTATTCCATTCTCTCTCCCTTTTTCCCTCTGTCGGCCTAACCCAGCAGGGAGAGGACCCCGGGGTGGGGGTGGGAGCAGCTGCAGGGGTGGGAGGGAGCTGCAGGCAGAAGACCCCATCCCCTGGGGAGGCAGAAAGCTGGAGCTGGAGGAGAGCAGAGGCTGAAGCTCACATCTGCTGTGGCCCACCCAGGCCGCACATCCACGCCTACAGGCCCCCTAACCAACCCTCCTTCTCCCCTTCCTGGGGAAGCCCTGGAGGGCCCTTCCGAGCCGCCCTGGGATCTGTGTGCATGCACAGCCAGTTCCATGGTGCCGTGCGTGCATCTAAACGTCAGTTCCTGAGACTAACACTGAAGCCTGTCTTGAGGCTTGCGGCCAATTTGTTCATGTGTTAGTATGTGAGAATCCACCCCCCTACAAAAAAAAAAAAGGATGGTGCCTGGACCCTCTCAGGCTCCCAGACGGCCTCGGTTGAATGGAGTCCTACGTTTGAATCTAGCCTGAGCGAGGGGCTCCCTCTCTTCCCCAGGCCTAGCACTGCCAGCTCCATCCCCCCAGCTCTGGGACCAGACCCCTCGGTGGGCCTCCGTGCCCCCATCTGCAACTTGGAACTAAAACTCTGTCCCCAGCCTGCCTCTCTGGGAGGCTGGGAGAGGCTGAGGGAGTCCTCTGCGTGGGCAGAGGCCTCGGGTCTGGGAGGCAGCTGCAGAACATCATGGGACTCTGGGCAGGGAGTCAGCAGGCTGGGGCTTTTGGTCGCTGTCAGTGGTTGAGAGTGCCTTGGACAGCAAGGAGATCGAACCAGTCAGTCCTAAAGGAAATTAACCCTGAATAGTCACTGGAAGGACCCGTGCTGAAGCTGAAGCTCCAATACTTTGGCCACCCGATGGGAAGTGCCGGCTCATTTGAAAAGACCCTGAAGCTGGGAAAGACTGAGGGCAGGAGGAGAAGCGGGTGACAGAGGATGAGGTGGTTGGATGGCATTTAGCGACTCAATAACATGAGTTTGAGTAAACTGGGGGAGATGGTAAAGGACAGGGAGGCCTGGCGTGCTGCAGTCCATAGGGTCGCAAAGAGTCGGATATGGCTGAGCTCCTGTGTAGTGAGTGAGGGCAAGGCCCGGCCTGGAACTAGGGAGAAAGGCCAACCAGCTTCGAAATGGGAAGACAAGGTGTATCAGGAACCTGGGGTGTGCTCGAGGAGACTGGAATCCTCTGGGCGCCCCAACCTCCACCCTCGCACCAGACTGAAGGCAATGGCACCCCACTCTGGTACTCTTGCCTGGAAAATCCTATGGACGGAGGAGCCTGGTAGGCTGCAGTCCATGGGGTAGCGAAGAGTCGGACACGACTGAGCGACTTCACTTTCACTTTTCACTTTCATGCATTGGAGAAGGAAATGGCAACCCACTCCAGTGTTCTTGCCTGGAGAATCCCAGGGACGGAGAGCCCGGTGGGCTGCCGTTTATGGGGTCGCACAGAGTCGGATACGACTGAAGCGACTTAGCAGCAGCAGCAGCAAGCTTATTATTATGGCTGCTGTTATTGAAAGAGTCCTTCTCCCTGTTTCCCAAGCACGTTCCCACGGCTGATCAAGCAGGGGGGCGGGGGGACCGGTGGGGGGTGCAAAGTGGTGGTGGTGGTGGGGCGTGGGGAATGAAAGGATGCTGGTCCTGAAGCTCACAGCCAGAGGCCTAGGGTGGGGGCTTATCAGAGCGTGTGCTACCCTGGCGGGGCGGGGGGGGGGGGGGGGGGGGGGGGGGCGGGGGGGGGGGGGCGGGGGGAGGGGGTTTGAGGGGCGGGGCGGCAGCGGCCCAGGAGTAAGGCACCGGGCAGGGGGGCAGAGCGGTTCTGGGAAGGTCCAGAAGAAGAGATAAAGCGCCAACCCAAGGCCTGACACTGAGGCCTGGGAGGAAAAGCTGGGAAGGGCGTTTGAGGCAGGAGGAACAGCACCTGCTAGGGCCTGAGATCCGGCGACACCTGGGAGCCAGAGTCACTGTCCGGCCCGTGGGCGCTGAGTGGGGGCGTCGCAACCGGTGGCGCAGGCTGGGCACCCGCCTGCAGGGCCTTGAATGCCAACGACAAGCCGCTTCCTCGCTCCCCTGGGAGGGGCTTGGACCCTCCGCCCCCCCCCCCCCCCCCCCCCCCCCCCGCCTCCTCCACTCCGCCGGGCGATCCCAGGAAGGCTGCACCCGCGGCTGCCCTTTCAAGTCGGCCTCCCTGAGGCTCCAAGCCGCCCAGGCAGAGGGGCCGCAGCTCCTCCGCCGACATCAAAGCCGGCCGCCGGGGCCTGATCCGGTTGCGGGAGGGGCGGGCGAGCCTGGAGGGAGGCAGGTTTGGGCGGATTCCCCTTTCATCCCCCGGCTCAGGCAGGCGCAGACCACCGGGAGGCCCTGCAGCCCCTGAGGGGCGTGTCCCTACAGGGCCTGGCGGCCCGGGAAGGCAGGGGCTGCGGGGGGCGGGGTGCCCGGGAGGCTGCGCCTTGGGGCCCGGCGGACACAGAACCTCCATCCTGGCCGGACTGTGTGACCTCGGGCCTGTCGCTGCCCTCCTCTGTGCCTCGGCTTCCGCAGCAGCCCTCCTCCCTGCCCAGGAAGCCCTGGCACTCGGTAAGATTCTGGGAAGATTCCCTAGTGTTTGGTTTACTGAGATCCAGAGCAGGAAGCTGGGGCTCACTTTGGCGGGCAGCCATCCTAAGAGACGGCTGTACCAGCACCCCCAATTTACAGATGGGAAAACCTTGGCACTAGGAGCTCACACAGCCAGCTAAGTAACAGAGACTTTATGTTGTTGTTTGGCTGCACTGGGTCGTCGCCGTGCCGGCTTTCTCCGGTTGTGGCAGGCTGGGGCCCCTTCTCCAGCTTGGTTCATAAGCTTCTCAAGGCCGTGGCTTCTCTTACTGCAGAGCTCGGGTTCCAGAGTTGGGGCTCAGTAGCTTGGGACGGAGGAGCCTGGTAGGCTGCAGTCCATGGGGTCGCTAAGAGTCGGACATGACTGAGCGACTTCACTTTCACTTTTCATTTTCATGCACTGGAGAAGGACATGGCAACCCGCTCCAGTGTTCTTGCCTGGAAAATCCCAGGGACGGTGGAGCCTGATGGGCTGCCATCTATGGGGTCGCACAGAGTCGGACAGGACTGAAGCGACTTAGCAGCAGCAGCAGCAGCAGCAGCCATGGCAGGAGGGCCTAGCCGCCAACGGCATATGGAATCTTCCCTGACCAGGGACTGAACCTGTGTCTCCAGCTCTGGCCGGTGGACTCTCAACTGCTGGCTCACCTGGGAAGTCCTGTTTGTTTTTCTCCAGAGATTTGAAGCTTAGCTGCTGCCTCTGGTATGAGAAGAGAAGAGCCCTTTAACCCCAGAGCCCAGGCAGGGAACTATCTCGGTCAACCCAAGAACCCCAGCTGGGAAGTTCTGTTTTTATGCCCATTATATAGTGAGGGACTGAGGCGTAGAGAAGTGAAAGGTGGGCCTTAGTCTCACGAAAACTGACGGAGTCACAATTTGAACCCAGCCTGTCTGGCTCCTGAGCCACGATGCCTGACTTGATAGCGTTGGCCCCAGGGCGTGGGGCTGTCACCACCGCCTTCCCTGACCCCACGGGCCACACGACACGGTCACAGAGCCTGGCAGGGTTTCTCAGTGCGGGACCTCGTCTGCCAAGAGGGCAGTTTTCGTGGGCCTCCCCAGGATGTCAGGTGTACTCGGGCTGGTGGAATGGGATGGGTGCCCGGGGATCAGGCAGATGCCACCCCAGCCCGGAGATTTAAAATTTCTCCCTGGAAAATCAGATAATCAAGGAAGTCAAATACCGTGAAATGAGTGTGATCCTTGCCAGAAACCCACAGGGAGCTGCAGAGAATCATCACACGGCAAGTGCAGGAGTGTGACCCACCCCCTCATCTTATAGGCAGGGAGACTGAGGTGCAGGACACAGCGGGGAGCCCCTTGGGGAGCTCCTGAGGGGCAGGGTCTGGGCAGGAACCTGTTCAGTCCCTGGACTCCTAGAGCTCGGGGTCTGCTGAGAGTGGTCCTCTGTGTCCCAGCAATGTTACCATGGTTTCGGGCTGATCCAGGAGGGCTTCCCTGAGGAGGAGACTTACATGCTGAGACCTGATGTTAAGCAGGAGTCAGTGAAGCTAGTGGGAATAGCATTTCAGGCAGAGGAGAAAGCAAGTGCAAAGGCCCTGAGGGCATGAAGAAAGCCTGCTTGCTGCAGAGGAGGGGAGAAGCCAGCGGGGAGGCTGAAGGGCAGGACCTTGGTTGGGGCTTGGAGAAGCCTGCCTGGGCCAGGTCATTGCCATGTGGGGCGGGGGAGAGGAGGCTGATAGCCACCTCCGTGGCACCCCAGGACTTCAGACCTCCTCAGGAGAATGCTGGCTGGGAGCAGGATTGAGAAGGGAGCTGTCTCCAGCCCTGTTCTAAACCCAGTTCTGTTGACTACTAAGAGAAAAAAGAAGGGAGATCAAAAGGGAAAATTTGCAAGTTAGATTTACCCTCAATTCTATTAAACCACCACAAGCTGTTGGGAAATAGTATTAGGGTCTTAACTCCACAGTCGCTGGAAATTCCAGCCTGGAAGGCCCACGGAGACCCCAGGCCTGTCCTGCCTGGGGTGAGGAGGGCGGGGCAGCTAGAGGCCCAGGATGGGGAGTGGGCGGCCTGACCTGGTCTGTGGGCTCAGCCAGCTTGCAAACTGCGTGGCTCCTGCAGACGGGGTCCGGGCTTCTCAGAAATGGGCTGTGTCCAGAGCAGAGCTGTACACGGTCTAGTGTTTGCCTTGTTTGCGGAGGTGGGGGCGGGGGGGTGGGTGGGAGGAGAAGCGGGAGGGAAGGAGAAGAGCAGAGAGAAGGGATGCAGGGAGGATGGAAGGGAAGGAGAGAAAACGGATAGGGAAGGGAGGCGCCTGTCTGTGCTGGGATGGTAGCCCTCAGGGGTGTCTGCACTGGGGGACTCCCACTTTGGTCCCTTCCCTCACAATACTATCAGCTCCCTGGATGGTGGAGCACCCCCCATGCTGGCCTCGAGCCAAAGAAATCTCCAGGTGGATCTCCTCTGATCTTCACAAGGACTGGCCCCCAGCCACCAACCCTGGTCAGACCCCCAGGCCCGGGTGCGACCTGGGGCTCTCCACGCGGGCTCGCGTTACCCACAGGTGTCCCGAGGGGCGGGCACCGTGCATTCGTGTGTGCATGTTCGTGCATGTGTCTATGTTAGGCTGAGAGGACAGACTGGTTGGACTGGCGAGGCTTAGATCCAGGCTGAGCCCTTTACTAGCTGTCAGACCTTTGGTGAATGACCTTCAGTCCTGGGGCATATGTGAGTTCATCGGAGGAACCCCGAGGTACAACCCCCAAAATGGTAACTGCTGAATTTTAGCTACTACTGATTGTTGTTCCCTATTATTCCAAAAAGGCTGATGGTGAGATTCCTCTAGGAACAGGCTCTAAACTGGAGGAAGGGGTCTGCCGATGGGCCAAAGAAGATCCTGGAAGCTCCCAGAAGTGAGTGCAGAGCTTTGTGTGTGGGTACATTTTTTTTGGACAGATAACATCCTTAGCTTTCATCAGAAGGTCTTATGAGCACCCCCACAAAGTGGCGCCTCCTTTCGCCAGCGTCACCGACACCCCAGTGCTTGGAGGGCCCCCAACTTCTGGGGCTGCCTGTTGCCTGGGGCGGCTTGGCCGGGCAGGTGGGTGTCCAGCTGTCCTGCACACCCACCAATGGCACACACACTTCAGGGGCCTTATGTGCCCAGGGACACCGAGCCCTCAACTCAGGAGGAATTATTTTAAAGGCTGAGAAAACTTCTGCGCGTTGTCCCCAAACAGGTTCCCTTCTCTGGGATGGGAGGCATGAAAACAGATTTCAAAGGCGAGCTTCGAATAAACAAAACACAATAAAAATAAGGCTTCGAACCCAAATGCTGAATCGCAGCCCCAGGCACATTCAACCAGCTGATGCCAGCTCTCTCGGGCGACAGGCCGCCAAGGGTGCGTGCCAGGAGCCTCCATGCAGCTGGGGCCTGGGGGGCAGGCACCCACACCTGCCCCACCCCCCCAGCAGGCCACCTGGCCCAGCCTCGCCCTCCAGGCCTTGCTGGGACTCCCGCCAGCTCCCTCCTGGCGGCTTTGTCAGACTGGCAGGGTCCTTTGCCCAATTTTCACCTGCTGAAGTCGAGGCCTTCCCATCTGGCATAGGGGAGCCTGTGAGTATATGGCAAGGGGCAGCGCCCCGCCACCTGGGGAAACGTGATCCTGCCCATGGGAGGCACTGCTGCTTTGCAGGTCTCAGCCTTTGTTCAGCTGTGTGACCCCAAGATGGTGGCTGCACCTCTCTGAGCCCCTTATAGAAATTCGGATCATCGCAGCACCTCCTTCACAGAATAGAGCTTTGGCTCCTTCCATGGCAGTCCTTGAAATTAGGACAGGAGAGGGGCTGGCTGTCAGCAACGCCTGGGCAAATATGAGCACGTGGAGGGACCGTGGGCATCACGTTGCCATGGCCAGGAGCAGTGCCTGGGCCACCAGAACACCCCACGCTTGCCGTGACACTCTGGGTCCCAGTTTCTCCATCTCTCCAATTCAATGACCTTGAAAGAGCTTTCTCTGAGTTCCTAGTTAGACTGTCAAGTGGGAACACTAACAGCAGAAAGTGTGTGCAGTACAGAACGTATATATTAATAAAATCGACACTACATCAAAAAAAAAAAAATCAGTGTGACAATACAAAAATACACGAATGTACGCACTTCCTTGTATGGTGCAAATAACTCTGGAGGGTGTCCAGGAAACAGTGTTACCCAGTGGGAGGGACCAGGGCTGGGTGGGGGATGGCTAGGCGGGGCTTTCTTCTCTTCTGCTCCAGCTTATGCCTACCGATGCTGGGCATGCATTATCACTGAGTCGATACAGATACGCAGGGGTGTTTTTAAAGTCCCTTGGGAGCTTTGCTGGTCCTGACCCCCTGCCTTATGCTGACTGACCCAGCCCCCAGGGAGCTGCCTTGAGTGATCTGGGGGCCCAGGATGGGATTTGGGGTCAGGACAAAGTCCACACCCAGGCCGATCTATGACTCCCTCTTCCAAGAAAGCTTGTGGACCCTCCGGCCAGCCCTCCTTAATGTCTGTGTCCAGGACTAGCTCACAGTTTGCAAGGGCTCAGGGCAACATGAAAACCTAGGGCTCCTTGCTCAAACCTGATTACGCATCTCCAGATGTTGGCGTTAAACCCAGCCAAGGGCCCTTTCAGGAAAGGGTCCTGAGTGTCTGAGTGCAGGAGTCACTCGCCCGCGAGCCCAGCCCCCGTCTGTGTCTGCTGCCTAAGGTGTGGACTCCCTGAGGCCGAAGTGCCTCTGTCTTGTTTCCAGAGCCTGCACACAGTAGAGCTCAACAAATGTATTCTGTGAGTGAATGCAGGACAAAGAACAGAACCGAGGTGTGGGCAGAGTTACCATCAATAGGGCAGCCTGTTTACACTGGCTGCAGCCCTGCCCTCCTGGGCCTTCCCCTTTGGGCAAGAAGAAAGCTGGGGCCAGTTTTTCTGGAAGGGAAACCTCTACCTGGAGGCGGCGGCTGCCCCGGGCTTCCCTGCACACCCTCCTGTATATCCCTCATCACAGCACGTCTCACGGACCTCTTATCTGGAGCCCAGCTGCGTGACATGGGAGAGTGGCCGGACCTCTCTGTACCCTGTTTTTTTCATCTTTAATATGGAGCTATGGGCGCTTCCCTGTGGCTCAGATGGTAAAGAATCCACCTGCAATGCAGGAGACCCACATTCAATCCCTGGGTCAGGAAGATCCTCTGGAGAAGAGAATGGCAACCCACTCCAGTATTCTTGCCTGGAGAATCCCATGGACAGAAGAGCCTGGTGGGCTGCAGTCCATGGGGTCGCAAAGAGTGGGACACGACTGAGCAACTAACACACACAGATACGGAGCTAAGGGCATGCCTACTTCAGAGAGCAACACCCTCCTTCACGGATCAGGAAGCTCAAAGCATGGCAGTCTTTGGATCAATGTCTGTACAAGGACCTGCTCAGTAGCTTTGTCGCTATGCCTCTGGGGTCCCCAGTGGCCTCTGAGCTCCATGAGGGTAGGGCCCAGGTCTGTTTCACTCACGTGGATTCCTGGTCACCCTGGTTAACACTGTGGAATGGCTGTGGGAGACACCGTCTCCTGAAGAACACGCTCCAGGGGCTCCGAGCTGCCTGGGCCAGCAGGTTCCTGGAAGAGGGTTCTTCAAGGTTTGCTGGGCCCTGCAGCTGTGGGAACTGGAAGCCAGCCCAGAGCCAGATGGGGGCTCCCGGGAACTCTCGGGCGTCACCGCAGTCCCAGGACTGCCAGGTGCAGGCAATAAACCCAGGAAACCCTGGCGGGTGAGTCATCAAGGGTCCCCAAGGCCTCATGATGGGAGACGGCAGATGAGCTGCCCCTGGCTCTTTGGGTCCCAGTTCCACTATTGAAGAGGGTTCCAGAACGCCATCTGATGCGTCCAGTCTCTGCTTCTGGCTCGGACCCCACCCAGCATCCAAAGCTGGCTCTGATGAGCCCAAATGGCACAGTGACCATTATCAGCATCACCCCTTTTCCTGAGGCTGTTTACAAGGGAAGGTTGAGGCTTGGGGGGCTGCTTGGAGGTGGCGGCATGCATTGTCTCTGTGGAAGGGTTCGATGGCCTTCGGCAGGAGCCCCTAGAAGCTGCAGACCATCTGCCAGTTGGGGCATATTTGGGAGGGAATGACAACAGGACCCCAAAAGACAGGAATACCAGGGGATGGGAGGACACGGTGGGCTAGGATAAATGGCAGAGACAAAGGCAGTTGGAATGAGCAGTGGGCAGCAACATGTGACTGGCGCAGTGCGGGGGTGTGGTGGGAGGGTGTGTGTCTATCTCGGCTGGGGAAATGCTGGCTTTCCCCCTGCCTCGTCAACAGCCCTCCTGGGCCCCTTGCCCCGCCCCGGCCCCCGCTAGCCCGTGCTAAGAAGAGTGCAACAGCCTTGATGCAGGGCCCACAGCAGTCGCCTCCCTGCCCCTCCCCCGGTCCTCCGTCTGGGTCTGACCACACCTCGACCTCCCTGTCGTCACAAGGCCCAGGTGTCCTCCCCGTGCCCTAAACAGTGGGTTAGGTTCCTCCTGTGCCCCCAAAGCCCCGGGCCTCCCCACATCTGTCACTCTGTCCTGCAATCGTCCACTTGAGTCCACGTCCCCAGCAGACTGTAGCCTCCGGACGGCGGGGCTGCACATGTGGCGCCCACTGTGTGCTCAGGGCTCAACATGAGTGTGGCGCACAGTAGGTGCTCAACGAACCACCTGCAGATGAAAGGGAAAGAGCCCCTGGGACAGCTCATATCCCTGGAGCCCCGGCTGTCTCGGGTTCTGCATCTCCGTGGCTCCACACTGACACCCAGCCTCCCAACGGCGCCTCTCTGACCCTGCCTGGAGTCAGCACTCCCGTCTTGAGACTCCGGCTCTCAGGACCCTTTACTCCAGCCCTATCACTAGCCAGTCTCCACAGCCTCCCCAAACGCCACCTTCCAATACATCTCTCCCGCCCTGGGCTTCCCCGGGTTCTCCATGCCTCCCCGGGGCCCCAGAGCTGGAGGACAGACCCTGGGGCAGGAAGGGGCTCCAGACCACCCTGCTTGCCCCGGGGAGTAGAAGGCCCAGGATCCCATATTGGCCTCTCTTCCTGCTGAATTTGAATCCTGACTACAACGCTTCAAAACAAAGTGACCTTGAGAAAGCGATGAGCCTCTCTGGGTTTTGGTTTCCCAACAAGGAATGGTTGTGAGAGACAGTCTAGGGTGGGGGTCGGGGGAGGGTGTGGGGGAGGGTTGGGGTGGGGGGAGGGGGGTCTGGTCTGGGACACACGTGGACCTGGCTCCAATTCCAGCGGTAGGCACGGCCTGGACAAGACCCTGTAACTTCCCTGGCCCTCAGTTTCCTTATTTGCTAAGGAGCTAAGGAGATGCCCTCCAGGGGGTGGAGAGGCCCAGTGAGGGGGACCCCAGGAGAGGGAGGGGCGCTTTTCCTGCTTCTCCCATCACTTCCTTCTGCGCTGGGTTGGGAACGTTTCCTCCCTCCCCACCACCCTCCAAACTAGCCGCAGCTCCAGCTGCCAGCCCTGGTTTGGCACAGGTCTGCCCACAGCCCAGGCAGGCGGTCCAGGGTAGGGGGTGGAATGGGGTGGGCGCTACTATGGCTCAGACTGAGGAGGGCAGACAGGAACTGGAAGAGACCAGTGCATGGGGCAGAGGGTGGTCCACCTGCCTCGCCCCACCCTCCGGAGATTCAGGGTGTCTGCGGTAGTGGGGAGCAAGAGCTGGAGGGGCGGCCAGCTCCAGCCACAGCTGCTTCCCAGGGCCTTCCAGCCATGCAGCTCCCTGGAGCCCAGGAGGGACTGGCCACGTGCCAGCCCTGAGTGGAAATGTACCAGCGAGAAGGACCCCGCTGGGGACCCTGGGGAGGGGTCGCTCCCCTCCCTGAAGCAAGTCCCTCCCTCCGTCCCCCTTCTTAGTCACCCCAGGTCCAAGCTCTGTGTGCAGAGGGGCAGGGGCATGCTGGAAAGGTCTGCAGAGGACTGCGGTGGGGGCTGCATCTGCGGCCTCCCGGGCAACAAGTGCACCCAGAAGGTGGGGGGTGCGGTCGCGGGCAGATCCCCGACCGTGGGAGGGTATGTGGGTGTTCTCTGTTATGTGGGGTTTCTAACTGTGTGGTGTGGGTCTTGGGATGTGGTGCCTGTGTGTGTGATGTGTCTGTGTGTGTGTTGATGCGTGTGCTTATGTGCATGTGTGTGTGCGCGCGCGCGCGCAGGCGCCTGTCCGCGGCTGTCCCCGTGTGTCCCTGCGTTTCTGCTGGGAGTGGCGGGAGGGGAGGCTCGGGGCCGCTCAAGGTCCTCTTGACACAGAATCCGTGTCTGTCGAGGAGGGAGACAGGAGAGAGGACGAGAACGCGGAGAACGAAGGAAGAAATGGAGGGCTGGGGTGGGGGCCCCGGGGGAGGGGGACGATGCGAGCGGAAGGGATGCGAGGCAGGGCGTGGTGGGGTGGGGGCGAGGAGCGGAGGGGTCCCCTACAAGCCGGGCTGCGGGACCCCAAGTGGCCGACCGCCGGGTCCCCGCCGCCCGCTCTCGGGGGCCCCGACACCCCGACTCCGGCCCCCGTGCTCTGCACGCTGGACTCCATCTCCAGTGCTCCCGGCTGATCCCGCTGTTGCAAGCTTAAGCAGATTTTTTGCTTTAACGACAAAAAACGAGAAAGAGACGTTGGGGGAGGGGGTTGGGAACGTCCCCCGGGGTCCCTGTCCGCGGTCCGGCGCGGAGAGCTCGCGCAGGGGGCAGGGCGCCAGGCGCCAGCGCCGCGCGAGGGGAAAAGTTTCCGACCCTTGAGCGAGAGCCTGAGAAGTTTCGGCCGCGCCGGGCGGCGCCAAAGCCAGGCCAACACTGCCCCCGCGTGGGCGCGGCGCGGGGCTGCAGCCGGTGGCCTCCTTGGGGGTCCGCGGCGACTCTACGCGGGGTACACACTGAGGCTCGGAGCCGGTGAGCTTGGCCTGCGCAAAGGCCAAGAGGAGGAGGTGTACTAGAAGCAAGCCTCCTTTTGGACTCGCAGGCTCTCCAGGAAACAGAACTACTGCTGGTGGAGTGGGAGGGCGTGCAAGTCAGAGAGTGGGGATGGGAGAGATTAAGTCGTCCCAGGGATTGCAATCCCCCTCCAGTCCCATCCCCCACAGGGTTTGTAGATCCGTGACTTGAGAGTCCCTTGGTCTGCAAAAAGATCCAGCCAGTCCATTCTAAAGGAAATCAGTCCTGGGTGTTCATTGGAAGGACTGATGCTGAAGCTGAAACTCCAATACTTTGGCCACCTGATGCGAAGAACTGACTCATTGGCAAAGACCCTGGTGCTGGGAAAGATCGAAGGCAGGAGGAGAAGGGGACACACAGAGGATGAGATGGTTGGATGGCATCACCGACTCAATGGACATGAGTCTAAGTAAACTCCGGGAGTTGGTGGTGGACAGGGAGGCCTGGCGTGCTGCAGTCCATGGGGTTGCAAAGAGTCAGACACGACTGAGCGACTGAATTGAACTGAACTGACCCCTTTGTGGAGGCAAAGCCCTCGTTCAAAACAGCGCCCTCAACTTCCATGTAAAATAGACAGCCAAGGGCGAATTTGCTGTCTGGCTCTGGAAACTCAAACAGGGGCTCTGTGTCAGCCTAGAAGGGTAGGATGGGGAGGGAGGTGGGAGGGAGGTTCAAGAGGGAGGGGATATATGTATACCTATGGCTGATTCATGTTGAGGTTTGACAGAAAAACAGCAAAATTCTGTAAAGCAATTATCCTTCAATTTAAAAAAAAAAATTAAAAAAGAAAGAAAACAGCACCCTCCTCCATCCACAACCTGTCCTGGTCCCACGATCCCTGCGGCCCGTCCAGCCCAAATCCCATCCCTTCCCCCTCGGCAGTGCACCCGCTGGGTGTGGGTTCCGTGGCTCTTTCCTCGGTGGCCAGGAGGTGGCGCAAGAGACCTCGACGCTGGCCTTGGCGAGGGATTGGAGCCACAGCGCGGCTCTAAGAAGGGGAGGGGGCTGAACTCTGCCCAGTGGCAGGCACGCAGGTGTGTGGCAGGGCCAAAGCTGGCACATAGGCAGAAGGAGGTGTCGCTGCTGGGTCAGTGCAGCGTCAGGAGGACTCCAGGCGGTTCCTGCCACCTTGTCTTTTCACCACCTCCTGACGTGACTCCAAACACTCCCCCACTCCCGGGACCACCCCCCGCCCCAACTAGGAGAGAAACATCTGGCCCCTGCCCACCCAGATGCTTGCCCTCCAGGGACCAGATGGTGAAAACCTGGCCTGGGGAACACTCCCTTCCTCCACAGTCTGGACGCCCTTACCCTACCAGGGAGTCCCACAAGCAGCCCCTCCGTTCGGTCTCTCAGTCCTCTCCAACTCCGAGCCCCACGGACTGCAGACCACCGGGCTTCCCTGTTCATCACCGCCTCTCCGAGCTTGCTCAAACTCATGTCCATCAAGTCGTTGATGGACCATTTCATCCAACCATCTCATCCTCTGTTGTTCCCTTCTCCTGCCTTCAATCTTTCCCAGCATCAGGGTCTTTTCCAATGAGTCAGTTCTCTGCCTCAGGTGGCCAAAGTATTGGAGCTTCAGCATCAGTCCTTCCAATGAATATTCAAGACTGATTTCCTTTAAGATTGACTGGTTTTATCTCCTTGCAGTCCAAGGGACTCTCAAGAGTCTTCTCCAACACCACAGTTTATTCTTTGGCACTCAGCTTTATGATCCAACTGACTACTGGAAAAACCACAGCTTTGACTATACAGACCTTTGTCAGTAAAGTAAGGTCTCTGCTTTTTAATATGCGTCTAGGTTTGTCATAGCTTTTCTTCCAAGGAGCAAGCGTCTTTTAACTTCATGGCTGCAGTCACCATCTGCAGTGATTTTGAAACCCAAGAAAATAAAATCTCTCCTGTTTCCATTATTTTCCCATCTATTTGTCATGAAATGATGGGACTGGATGCCGTGATCTTAGTTTTTTTGAATGTTGAGTTTTAAGGCAGTTTTTTCACTCTCCTCCTTCACCTTCATCAAGAGGCTCTTTAGTTCCTCTTCACTTTCTGTCGGCAACGCTTAGCAAGCCCCTTATCCTGAAGCTGGAGAAGGAAATGGCAACCCACTCCAGTATTCTGGCCTGGAAAATTCCATGGACTGAGGAGCCTGGTGGGCTACAGTCCATGGGGTCGCAAAGAGTCAGACACAACTGAGCAAGTTCACTTCACTTTCTGCCATAAGAGTAGTGTCATCTGCATATATATGGGTTATTGATATTTCTCCTGGCAATCTTTGATTCCAGCTTGTGCTTCATCCAGCCCAGCATTTAAGAAAATTAGAGATACCAAGGGAACATTTCATGCAAAGATGGGCTCGATAAAAGCATGGTACGGAACAGAAATGGTACGGACCTAACAGAAGCAGAAGATATTAAGAAGAGGTGGCAAGAATACACAGAAGAACTGTACAAAAAAGATCTTCACGACCCAGATAATCACAATGGTGTGATCACTGACCTAGTGTGATCCAGCCAGACATCCTGGAATGTGAAGTCAAGTGGGCCTTAGAAAGCATCACTACGAACAAAGCTAGTGGAGGTGATGGAATTCCAGTTGAGCTATTTCAAATCCTGAAAGATGATGCTGTGAAAGTGCTGCACTCAATATGCCAGAAAATCTGGAAAACTCAGCAGTGGCCACAGGACTGGAAAAGGTCAGTTTTTATTCCAATCCCAAAGAAAGGCAATGCCAAAGAATGCTCAAACTACCGCACAATTGCACTCATCTCACACACCAGTAAAGTAATGCTCAAAATTCTCCAAGCCAGGCTTCAACAATATGTGAACCGCGAACTTCCAGATGTTCAAGCTGGTTTTAGAAAAGGCAGAGGAACCAGAGACCAAATTGCCAACATCCGCTGGATCATCAAAAAAGCAAGAGAGTTCCAGAAAAACATCTATTTCTGCTTTATTGACAATGCCAAAGCCTTTGACTGTGTGGATCACAATAAACTGTGGAAAATTCTGAAAGAGATGGGAATACCAGCCCACCTGACCTGCCTCTTGAGAAATTTGTATGCAGGTCAGGAAGCAACAGTTAGAACTGGACATGGAACAACAGACTGGTTCCAAATAGGAAAAGGAGTACGTCAAGGCTGTATATTGTCACCCTGCTTATTTAACTTCTATGCAGAGTACATCATGAGAAACACTGGGCTGGAAGAAGCACAAGCTGGAATCAAGATTGCCGGGAGAAATATCAATAACCTCAGATATGCAGATGACGCCACCCTTATGGCAGAAAGTGAAGAGGAACTAAAGAGCCTCTTGATGAAGGTGAAAGAGGAGAGTGAAAAAGTTGGCTTAAAACTCAATATTTAGAAAACGAAGATCATGGCATCTGGTCCCATCACTTCATGGGAAATAGATGGGGAAACAGTGGAAACAGTGTCAGACTTTATTTTTTTGGGCTCCAAAATCACGGCAGATGGTGACTGCAGCCATGAAATTAAAAGACGCTTACTCCTTGGAAGAAAAGTTATGACCAATCTAGATAGCATATTGAAAAGCAGAGACATTCCTTTGCCAACAAAGGTCCGTCTAGTCAAGGATATGGTTTTTCCAGTGGTCATGTATGGATGTGAAAGTTGGACTGTGAAGAAAGCTGAGTGCCGAAGAATTGATGATTTTGAACTGTGGTGTTGGAGAAGACTCTTGAGAGTCCCTTGGACTGCAAGGAGATCCAACCAGTCCATTCTGAGGGAGATCAGCCCTGGCATTTCTTTGGAAGGAATGATGCTAAAGCTGAAACTCCAGTGCTTTGGCCACCTCATGCGAAGAGTTGACTCATTGGAAAAGATTCTGATGCTGGGAGGGATTGGGGGCAGGAGGAGAAGGGGACAACAGGGGATGAGATGGCTGGATGGCATCACTGACTCGATGGACGTGAGTCTGAGTGAACTCCGGGAGTTGGTGATGGACAGGGAGGCCTGGCGTGCTGCGATTCATGGGGTCACAAAGAGTTGGACACGACTGAGCGACTGAACTGAACTGAACTCTGCATATAATTTACATAAGCAGGGTGACAATATACAGCCTTCACGTCCTCCCTTCTGAGTTTTGAACAGTTTTAACTATTGCTTCTTGACCTGCATACAGATTTCCCAGGTGGCAGGTAAGGAGGTCTGGTATTCCCATCTCTTTAAAAATTTTCAACAGTTTGTTGTGATTCACACAGTCAAAGGCTTTAGTGTAGTCGATGAAACAGATGTTTTTCTGGAATTCTCTTGCTTTTTCCATGATCCAATGGATGCTGGCAATTTGATCACTGGTTCCTCTGCCTTTTCTAAATCCAACTTGAACATCTAAACGCTCTTGGTTAATGTACTTTTGAAGCCTATCTTGGAGAATTTTGAGCATTACTTTGCTAGCATGTGGGATGAGTGCAATTGTGCAGTAGTATGCGCATTCTTTGGCATTGCCTTTATTTGGGATTGGAATGAAAACTGACCTTTTCCAGTCCTGTGGCCACTGCTGAGTTTTCCAAGTTTGCTGGCATATTGAGTGCAGCAATTTAACAGCATCATCCTTTAGGATTTGAAATAGCTCAACTGGAATTCCATCACCTCCACTAGCCTAGTTCATAGTGATGCTTCCTAAGGCCACTTGACTTAGCATTCCAGGATATCTGGCTCTAGGTGAGTGATCACACCATTGTGGTCATCTGGGTGGTGAAGATCTTTTTGTATAGTTCTTCTGTGTATTCTTGCTACCTCTTCTTAATATCTTCTGCTTCAGTTAGGTCCATATCATTTCTGTCCTTTATTGTGCCCATCTTTGCATGAAATGTTCCCTTGCTATCTCTCATTTTCTTAAAGAGATCTCTAGTCTTTCCCATTCTATTGTTTTCCTCTATTTCTTTGCATTGATCATTTAGGAAGGCTTTCTTATCTCTCCTTGCTATTCTTTGGAACGCTGCATTCAGATGGGTATATCTTTCCATTTCTCCTTTGTCTTTCGTTTCTCTTCTTTTCTCAGCTATTTGTAAGGTCGCCTCAGACAACCATTTTGCCTTTTTGCATTTCTTTTTCTTGGGCATGGTTTTGATCACAGTCTCCTGTACAATGTTACAAACCACCATCCACAGTTCTTCAGATCATCTGTCTATCCGATCTAATCCCTTGAATCTATTTGTCATTTTCACTGCATAATTGTAAGGGATTTGATTTAGGTTATATCTGAATGGTCTAGTGGTTTTCCTTACTTTCTTCAATTTAGGTCTGAATTTTGCAATAAGGAGTTCACGATCTGAGCCACAGTCAGCTTCTGGTCTTGTTTTTGCTGACTATATAGAGCTTCCCTATCTTCAACTGCAAAGAATATAATCAGTCTGATTTCGGTGTTGACCATCTGGTGATGTTCATGTGTAGAGTCATCTCTTGTGTTGTTGGAAGAGGTTCCTCTTCCAACAACAAGCAGCCTTTGGTTCCAGTCAAAGATGGATGCTGGGGGGGGGGTGGTGGTAGTGGTTCAGTGCAGGCGCCTGTTCAGGTGTGGGCTGATCTAGGTTGACAGAGGCTTGGTCCTAGGTTTGAGGTGTATGGCAGGGTCTCCCACCTCCCAGAATGGTTCACTTGGAACAAGCCTGACTCCTAAAGATGCCTCACTTCCTCATCTTCTGTGACCCTACCCCTTCCATACGCCCTGGTCCAGGACCCCCAAAGACTAGCAACCAGGCACCTGGAGAGGTTTGCAGGGTGAGACCCGGCAGCAGATACCAGCCACCTGGGATGTGCTTTTATTTGTGGGTTAGGGAAGGCCTCTCTTCACCCCTCACCCATGTCCACGGCTGGGCTTGGACACCAGTGACCATTCACCTCTGGGTGCGATGTGATGCTGAAGGCAGGAGGAGCTGGTACCCCTTAGGGTGGCCTCTTTTCAGGATCGTGTGCAGCACCAAGCTGGGCAGGAAGGACTCCTAGAGCGAGAAGGAGGGCCACTTTCAGGGCCCTCTGGGCAGGAGATGGGGTTTACTGGGCCCAGGGAGTTCTACACTGCAGCCTGAGGGGGCAGATACCGTGGTGGGCCCCACTGTACAGATGCAGAAACTGACATAAAAAAGCCTCCACCTATAGCAGGGTAGGAGCTGGAATCTGACCCCAGGCGGTCCAGCCTGAAAGCCCAGCCCTTAGGTAAGCACATACAAAGGCTTTACCGAGACCAAGCCACCTCACTGGGCACCTTCCCACCAGGCAAGGCACTCCATGCGGCTGGCCACCGGCAAGTGCTCACCAGCTTCTGGCTCCAGGAACAGGGCGATTTGCCCACCTGCTCCAGGAAGGTTTTGAGGTCCCCCCGCTGCCTCTGGGCAGTGGCCCTGGGGATGAAGGGCAGGCTGCTGTTCATGGAAGTGTCCTCAGGGAGGTGGCCATTTGGCTCCAGGGTGGACCTGAGGGGGACAGGCACCCATGAGCTGCATGGACCCTGAGTCCCAGGTCCATGCGTGGCTGGCAGGACCCTCCAGGGCCCAGACCACCGCTGGACGGGGTGGTTTACAGGGGGAGGAGGCGCGTGAATCCCGTCCCCTTCCGCAAAGCCTCACAGGCCAGGGAAATCCCAGCTGAAGGGGCTGGCCGCGGTCTCCTCCTTGGCCCTTGGGTACAGGGCTTTGGGCAAGCTCTCCAGCCATCTCCCGACACTCCCGAACACCCGATCCGATGCTGTCGACCGGGGGTTGGCTGTCCTGTTCTCGAAGATGCCCTGCCGGGCTGAAGGAGAGAGGGCATGGGTGAGATCTCTTCCCCGGGCAGGGCCACCTGTACCCCACCCTCCCCCCCTCTTCCCTGTGACAGGCAGAGCCCTGTCTCCATGGCAACCCAAGGCTCCCCAGCGCCTTCTGGCTGCCTCCAGAGAAGGCTCTGGTTTTAAAACTATCCTGCATGACTGTTTCTGCCTTTCTTATCCAAGCTCTGCACTGCCCCCCACCCTCTCCCCACACACCCACTCCTGCTCCAGCCCCAAACAGGCCCCCCTTTTCCCACTATGGGAAGCCCAGTGGCCCCACCAGGGAATTCAAGCAATGATTCTGAGAATCCTACAGGGCTGGAGTCTTTCCTGCCCAACAGCTGCCCCTCTGGCTGGTCAGGAAGCCTGAAATCCCCGCTCTGGTATCCCGAGGGGATGGCCACAGCCTCTGTGCCCAGCAACTGCCCAGGAAGTGTCTCCCGTGCCAGCCAGCTGCCATTCCCAAGAAACTTTCTCCAGCCCCCGTCCCCTCCCTTTCCTGGGATTCCCAGCAGTGGCTGGGGTGGACTCTGACTTCTCAGCTGCTTGTTATCTGCTCTTGGAGCCTTGGCTTCCCCCATCAAACAAAACTGGGCAAAATTTCAGCTTCCACCTCCAAGTTCCTGTGATCATGAGGGGGCTGGGTCAGGCTCCTCCTGAATCGGCCAAGGTCCTGGATTTTGAGGACTTTACCCCCAGCGAGGGCAGGGGGAGAAGGGGGCGACAGAGGATGAGGTGGTTGGATGGCATCATCGACTCAATGGACATGAATTTGAACAAGCTCTGGGAGTTGGTGAAGGACAGGGAAGCCTGGTGTGCTGCAGTCCATGGGGTCACAAAGAGTTGGACATTACTAAGCAACTGAAAAATAAAAATCCCCAGCAAGGCTTTGGAGCAGCTGTTCTCTGAAAGTGCACACAGCTGATGCTTAATAAATAGATGAGGCTGTTGGATTGCTGGATCCTGAGAAGAGAAAGGGCGGGCAGATGGGGAAAGGGGTCCTTGGGAAGGGTTCATACTAGAGCGAGGATGTGTATTCTTCCTGCTTGCCTCTTGTGACACCCACTTCAGAAAACAGTGGAAACTGCCACCACCGATACGACCACATCCATCACCCAAAGAGCCGAGAGCACAGTTCTCCCCGGGGAACCTGGGACTGATGGTCGGTTCCGAGCTTCCTTGCTGGACCAGGCAGTGCCAGCCTCCCGCAGAGGTGTGATCTTCTAGAACTTTCTGGACACCTCCCCAGCCAGGCCCCTGAGGTCTGCCTTCATGGATCTGGGAAAAGCTTCGGGTGTCTCAGTTCCCACCTTCTCCAGCCCCTGGAGGCCAGGTGCGGGGTCTGCAGGCTGTGGGTGCGGGTCCAAGGTGGGCAGAGGATACAGTATGTGGGAACCCTTGGTAAGTGAGCAATCCTTCCGTGGTGGCCAGGCCTGGGCAGACCCTGTTCTCTGGGCCCAGCTGCTCCCTGGCACCATCTGCCTTGAGCCACCTCTACTGGACCTCAGACCCTCTACACGGTCCTTGAAGGTCACCCTAAGAGCTTCTGGAAAGGCCAGTTCAGGGGCCTCCTCTGCGGGGTCAGTGGCCTCTTGGCCTTAGTACCAGGGCCCAGCCTCTGCTGGCCAGGTTTCAGGCTGGAACTTTCTGGAGTCCCGGAGCTCCCCCTCCTGTCTGCTCACCAGCACAGCTGCGTTCCCAGTAACGGAGTGCTGTGTCCCTCAGCGTCTCGTCAGCGAATCGCACTCGGAAAGGGCAACATCGCCTGCGGTGCCCTGAGCCTTCCCCCGAGGAGTTGTGGGTGAGCACAGCCTTGAGCTTGGGGGCCCGTGTAGCCTGGGGCCTGGTGAGAGAGATGAGAGGCTCAGCCACCAGCCTCCCCGGCATGCCACCCTGGCAACACACACATCCACCAGAGCTCTCTGTGGGATCCTGACCATCAGAGCAGGTCCCTCCTGAGCCCTTCCTGCCCCCCAAAGCAATGGATCAAGCACGTTACAGGCATCAGCCCACCAAACCCACACAACTCTGTGACACACGATTATTAATCCCATTTTACTGATGAGGAAACTGAGGCACAGAGTTTTTTTGAAATTTTTTCCCCCAATTTGCCCAAGATCGCACAGCTGGTTAGGGGTGGAACTGGGCTATGAATCCTGGTTCAAGAGTAGGCAATCTTGTATATCAAGCAATTCAGCAGAGAGATTCAGGAGTTGGGCGGTCCCTGGGTTTCAATTCTAACTCTTGGAGCCTCAGTTTCTTTGTCTGTAAAATGGGATCATCATGCCCACAGTACAGGGCTGGGAAGACGTGAAAGAGACTGCAAAGCACCCCCCACACCCCCAGGGTCTGCAGGGCCAAGAGTAAACATCTCTGAGAACTGTTCCTCATAGTCATCAATTTCAACTATGAACCATCCCAGTCCTGTGACATTGGGCAGACCACCAGCAGATTTCCCCTTTAAATTATGTACTGTGTATTGTGGGCAGGATAACAACATCCTTATAAAAGTTTGCATGAGTGTGTGCTAAGTCTCTTCAGTCATGTCAGACTCTTTTGCGACCCTATGAACTATAGTCCGCCAGGCTCCTCTGTCCATGGGATTCTCCAGGCAAGAACACTGGAGTGAGATGCCATGCCCTCCTCCAGGGTATCTTCCCAACTGGAAGGCGGGTTCTTTACCACTAGCGCCACCTGGGAAGCCCTATAAGAGTCTGAGTGCATACTAAGTTGCTTCAGTTGTGTCCGACTCTTTGGGACCCTATGAATTGCAGCCTGCCAGGCTCCTCTGTCCATGGGATTCTCCAGGCAAGAATACTGGAGTGGGTTGCTGTGCCCTTCTCCAGGGGATCTTCCTGACCCAGGGATCAAACTCACATCTTTTTTGTCTAACTGCATTGATAGGCGGCTTCTTTACACTAACATCCCCCCTAGAAGTGCGCTAAGAGTTTGTTGAGTATCAGATAAAATGTGAGGCATCTAGTTTGGAGCCTGGCCAGGGGCCTGGGCTCAGTAAAGGGGATCTGTGATTATTAAATTTATTGTTGTTCATTTCAGCCGCCAGAGCAAGGCTGCAGGACGGTGTGCTTGACCCATCGATGGCTCTGTTATTCAGAAATGCCATGTTCGATCTTAAGTACATGCCTATGGCTATACCTGTCTCCATTTATCTGACTGCATCTTTATGTCCATGTGGACACAGAGAGGACACTTTTCATGAGTCCCTTAAAGAGTCAGGGAGCCAGGAGATGACCAAGACAGTGTCGGCTACATGCACTGGGACCTAGTTACGCAACGGTGGTGCGTATCCATAGGCGGTGTCTTCCTAGAGCACTGAGTCAAGAAGGGTTCTGAGGCTCAGTGGGGGAAAAGTGCTGTGCTCAATTAGCAATGTCTGCCATGGGCCCAGGATGAGAAGGAATGGCATGTCTAACGTACGTACTGTCCCGGTCTTTAAACTCAAGGACGATGCTCTTCACCGTTCATCCACGGTTAAGCAGGGGGAACTACTTCTGCATTATTTTCTCCCTCCCTTAGAGCTATTGCATCCAGGTCCAGCTAAGTGCTAGTGCCTGGGCTCTTCCTACTTCCATTCCTTATTTTATTTCCCCCAATATTTGACATATGTGCTGTGCTCAGACACTCAGTCATGGCCGGCTCTCTGTGACCCCACGGCCTGTAGCCCACCAGGCTCCTCTGTCCATGGAATTTTCCAGGCAAGAATACTGGAGTGGGTTGCCATTTCCTTTTCCATTGACTTCTTCCCTGGTGGCTTCTTCCCTGGTTCTTCCCTGGTGGCTCAGAGGTTAAAGCATCTTCCTGCAATGCAGGAGACCTGGGTTCAATCCCTGGGTTGGGAAAATCCCCTGGAGAAGGAAATGGCAACCCACTCCAGTATTCTTGCCTGGAGAATCCCATGGACGGAGGAGCCTGGTGGGCTACAGTCCACGGGGTCACAAAGAGACACGACTGAGTGACTTCACTTTCTCCATTGACATATAGTAAAAGTGAATCAAAGTTAGAGGAAGAGATGGATGAATGAATGGCAGGTGGGTGAAAGAATGGGTTGGTGGGTGGGTGGGTGGATGGACTGATGGATGAAATAGTGAAAAGGTCTTTTTTATTTGGCACACCACTCGACTTGGAGGACCTTAGTTCCCCAACCAGGGGTAGAATCCAGGCCACAGAAGTGAAAGCATTGAGTCCTAACCACTGGACTGCCAGGGAACTCCCCAAAAGGTCTTAATATAAGGTTTGGATCTTAGGAGGATAGGTAGATGTATGGATACATGGGTGGATGAATGATTATGCAGGTGGGTATGTAGACTGGCTTCATGATTAGATTAGTGATGGATAGTATCCTGGATTTACAAGTGGTTGGAAGGATTGGTAGATGATCAATCATTGACTTCATTGATAGGTGGATAGAATTGTGGGAGTTTGTGAGTAGCTGGCTGGCTGGCTGGCTGGAGAGATGGATTAATGAATCAACAGGAGACCTGATTCATGAGTGGATGGATGGATGGAGAAATTGGTGAATAGATTGTGAAAGACCTGGTTCACAGATGTATGCAATGGTGGATGGGTGAATAGGAGAATGAATATATGAATGGATTCATCAGTGAATTATGAATGTGTGTAAAAGACCTGATTAATGAATGGGTGGATGGATTCATAGATGTTGATGGATGACCCTTAAACAGGTTGGGAGAAGACTTGATTCATGGATGGACATATAGATGGATGAACAGGTGGACAGATGGATAAATTCTGGAAAGACAGAGGAAGGAAAGAAATGTTCTTTCTCTCCACCCCCCTACCCCCATCCTCCCACAACTCACTGATTGGCCTTGACCGTGGTGAACTGCGGGTAATCTCTACTCAAGGGCCCCAGGGCAGGTATCTGATGAAGCAAAATCTTCTTAAGGCTATTCTTGAGGTAGGATGATTGGCCCCTTGAAAACAAACAGGCCACACCTGATATGAGTGATCAGGGTCCTCCATGGTCAGAGCGTTGATGACAACCCCGTCCCCACGAAGAGGTCACTGACGCTTACCCAAGCTCTGGGAGGAAGTGGGAGCTGGAACACCGAGGAGGACTTCCGTTGAACTCTGACGCAGAATGCCTTTGATGTTGAGATGCTGAGGGTGCTGGGGTGGGGGGAGGGGGGCAGGATGAAGTAGAAAGAGTTATGAGCCTTCGCTTGGGGACAGTCTTTATTAGAGTCTTCCTGGTTGCATGGCCTTGGGCCTCAGTTTATTCATCTGTACAATGGCAGGGCCGCCCTCAAGCAGTGGTTGTCAGGATTCTGCCAGCCCTACTTCACTAATACAAGCATCCTTCTATGCCAGGTGGTGTGACCCCCCCCACCCCGACCACCCCCACTCCGACCACCCTCACCACCGGAAGTGACGCAGCCCCGCCTTGCCCCGCCCCCTGGGGGGGAGCCATAGGGGCCTCACTCGGTGGGAGAAGCCGTTCCGCAGACTCAGCCCTGAACTGTCGCAGGAACTGCCGGAACCGGCCCGGGAGAACTCCTCCTAGGAGGGAGCCCAAGGAATCGGAGGTCTCCTTGGCCGAGCCCCTGCGAGGGTCCTTGCGCTGTCCGAGCTCGGGGCACGCGGGCGCCGATTCGGGGGGCTCGCCGGCCAAGAGCAGGGGCGGCAGCAGCAGCGACCTCAGCCCTGTCCGGCTTCTCGCCGGCCGCTGGGCCACGGTGGGCAGGACCGGCAGGCGGGACCGGGAGCGCCTGAAGCCCAGCCCGGGATCGGAGTGCAAGGACTCACACTCGGGGGCCTGCCACCGCTCGGCGCCGCTCTCAGAGGCCCTCGAGACCCCGAAGACCCCCGCGTCCGAGGCTGCTCGGAGCTCGGGCCGCAGCAGCCTGGGCAGCAGCGGGTCTCTGCGCCGGCGATCGCCACCGCCGGGGACCCCCTCGGGCGCCACCTGCTGGGCCCAGAAGCTGGGGCGACGCCGGGGCATGTCTGGCCCTGCGATCAGCTCAGGGCATCCTCACGCCAGTGAGGGGCGGAGGGCGGGTGCCGTGGGAAGTGGACAGGAGGGCGTAGACCAGCCACCCCCGCCAGGCCATAGCGCCCAGAGCGCGGCAGTGTGGTTCGGGGGTTCCACCATTGGCCCGCCAGACAGTAAAAGTGGCTTCAGGCTAGAGCGCCCGGATCCTGTTCCCAGAAAAAACGGTGACGGTGAGAGCACTCACATTCTCAAGTTGCTGTGACGTTTAAATGAGCCAGCAGATGTGAATGGCTTAGAATAATGCCAGGCACGTTGTACGTGCTTAACAAAGCCTAACTACTATTATTATTTTAAAATTATTATTTAGGATTTAGTCTCAGCTCCATTACTTACTGGGGCTTCCCTGGTGGCTCAGATAGTCAAGAATCCCCCTGCAATGGGGGAGACCTCGGTTCCATCCCTCGGTTGGGAAGATCCCCTGGAGAAGGGAATGGCTACCCACTCCAGTATTCTTGCCTGGAGAAGTCCGTGGACAGAGGAGCCTGGCGGGCTCTACAGTCCATGGCGTCCACAAGGAGTCGGACAGGACTGAGCGACTTTCACTGCCGTTACTTATTAGCTGTACCCTTGCTCGAGCCAGTTAATTGCTCTCAACGCCCTTATCTATAGAATGGGGATAACCCAGGGCCTGCTCCTTTGTGAGAATGAAACCGCACCATGTGGAAAGCACTTAACACCTGGAGTGTTCAACTTGCTCTACTGTTAACTAGCTCTCAGGTAGAAATTGGGAAAGCTGGAACCAGCTTAAAGGGGTGGCTTGCCCTGCAGTTGCCCATTCCTGCTGGAGCCCGAGTCCCTTGGGTGGGAGCTTCTTGAAAATACAGATGCCCCAGATTCCGATTCACTGGGGTCAGGTCAAGACACTTATTTTTAACAAACTTCCCCTTTGGAGACAGAGCCCCAGACCCACCCCCCACCCACCAAACTCCCCCCCCGCCCCCACCACACACACACACACACACACACACACACACACACACCACCCGCCCCAGCTACTGACACTGGGATCTGAGCCTGCTTCCTCCTACCACACCCCACTCCCCAGATTGCTGTCAGCTCTGAACCGGCTTCCCAGGTGGCACCGTGGTAAAGAATCCGCCTGCCAAGCAGGAGACTCAGGTTCGATCCCTGGATCGGGAAGATCCCCTGGAGGAGGAAACGGCAACCCACTCCAGTATTCTCGCCAGGAGAATCCCATGGACAGAGGAGCCTGGCAGGCTGCAGTCCATGGGGTCGCAAAGAGTCAAACATGACAGCGTGCACCCACGCACACGTGCACTGACCAGCTGCTAGCGTCACACTCACCCTAGTGGGGCTTTGGGGGGTGGGGCCAGAGATGGCCCCCTGAGTTTAGAGCCCCCTAACAGGTGGGCTGGTCTTTGGGAGAGCCCATCTTCCTGGCCTGGTCCCTCTGCTGGCCCCTCCCTGCCGTCTCCATGCCTTTCCAGAGTGATTGTGACCCGCCTGGCACTCGGGGCCAAGTAGGCTGGGTGTGGGGCAGAGGGCTGGGCTGTCATGCTCAGGATGTCAAGGCTGCAGTCACAAAGGGGTGTGGGGCTCCTTGCCAAGGCAACCAGGCCCAAGGCAGGGATGAAGGGCTGGGGGGTTCAGTTACCCTCTCTGGGCCTGGGAGGCTCAGGTGGGTCAGGTTTGGGCTGGGGTGGCTCTGGAGTTAGAACTCGGAAGTCTGGGCAGTAAGAATGTGGTGGGCCTGGAAGCTGTGAGAACCAGCTTTGAGCCTGCGCTCTGCTTCCACATGCTGTGTGATGCTGGTTAAGTCTCTCCTTTCTCAGGGCTCCATGATAAAATGTACAGCTGGGCTCCATCTGTGACTCTCAGTTGGGAGAGGGCAGGGAGGAAGCTTGTATTGTAAAACTAGAGTGAGGAACAAGGGTAGTTTGGGCAGTGATTTCGCTGGCCTGATAGGATTTTACAATTTGAAAATGGAAAAAAAGATGACTTTGAATTCACGTTACAAGATGTCTGCCTGGAGGAGGCATCCCAGACAATATAATGAATTTCTTTTCTTTTCTTTTTGAAATTATTTATTTGGCTGTGTTAGGTCTTGGTTGTGGCAAGCGGGCTCTCCATTGCCTCAAGCGAGATCTCTTGTTGAGATGTACGATCTTTTGTTGTGACTTGTTGTGACCTACGGACCCTCCAGCTGGGGCATGCAGACTCATTTTTCTCCTCAGCATGTGGGATCTTAGTTCCCCCATCAGGGACTGAACCCATGTCCCCTGCACTGCAAGGCAGATTCCTAACCCCTGGACCACCAGGGAAATCCCAATGTAATGTATTTCTGCAAAGACTCCTCAACCAGGGATGGAAGAACATCCTTTCTTGGGAAGTTAGAATATTGAGTGAGGAGGGTGAGAAATTTTTTCTGTTTATTTTAAGGGTATGTGAATTTTTAGAAAATGAATGAGGAACACCAGACTACCTAGATGGTTTCTAAGAAAGCCTCCAGCCCATATATGCTGCACACATTTATTGAGTATCTATTACGTGCGAGGCCTGGGAATTCAGTGATGCAAGAGGCTTTGGAATTCAGTGGCCCAGCCAGACCTGGAAAAGTCTTGGAGTCCAGATGCAGGGAAGGGACTTTGTCTTCCATGGACAGGAAAGAAAAAAAAAAAAAAGGTAGAGGTGGATTTTTAGGCACCCCCCCAAAAGATCTAGACTCAGAGCCACACCCACAAAGATTATAGAAACTTCCTGATTGAGGCTGCCCAAGATTTATCCTCCTGCCGTAGAGGTGTGGAAAATGAAGCTTGGGTGAGGGGTCCAAGGCCAGGGAACCAAGTCTAAACTGGTGTGCCCTAGGGAGTCGGACATGACTGAGCGACTGAACTGAACTGAACTGAAGGGAGGATGCTACATAATATGGACAGATCTGGGGACTCAATAGCAGGTCGGGGGACTTCCCTGGTGGTCCAGTGGCTAAAACTCTGTACTCCCAATGCAGGGGGCCCAGGTTCAATCCCTGGTCAGGGAACTAGATCCCAAATGCAACAACTAAGAGCCCACATGCTGCAACTAAGATCCAGCTCAGCCAAATAAATATTTTTTAAAAAAAGGTGGGGCTTTTCAGGGCACCCCACTGCCCCACCGTAGCTTTCACTTCATTACAGCAAACACACTGTAAGCACCTCCTGTGTGCAGTGTCCAGGAGGCACTGTAAATCTAAGCCAGGATGTCAGTTTAGGAAAAAAGAATTTATGATAAATATTGTGAATACTATGCTATACATGAATACCTTGACGAATATTATGAATCAGTTTCTATTTACTGACAGCCGGCTCCAAACACTGGGCTGAAGGCTCAACTCACAATATCTCACAGGTGTAACCCTCCGAGCATTGAAAAATGAGTAATTATTCTGTGCATCTGGCGGAAGAAGAGACTGAGGCTTGGAGAGGTTCCCAAGGTCTTCTACCTGCAAACTCACATGTTCATCTCGACTGCTTCAGGGACCAATTCAGAATTTGTGTATGGGAGGAACCTAGGAGAGGGCAACCTTTTCGAAATGGAAACTTCATGGCCTTGTTCTGCTTATTTGGAGTGGCAACCCCTTGGCACTGTCAAGGGTATTTTTTCCTTTACTTTTTTTTTTTTTGGATCTGTATATTTTAAGGATGTTAATTGTTATGGGTAGAGTCAAGGCTTGAATAAGGCTCTCTCCCCCGCCTCTTTATTTTGTAACCCAGTGGAAGACCCACAAAACGCTCTTTTCAGGCCTCCTCCAAATGAGCTGGTGCACAAGCCGGAAGCGGGATAAGCTCTTCGCTTTGGCTCTTTAGAAGCAGGGAAGTTCTCGAGTTAGGGCAGAAGCCCAAGGGGGCGGTGGGGCGGGGACAAGTGGCGCGCGGGGCGGAGCCCGACGCAGCCCTGCCCCCAGAAGCGCGGAAGTGACGTAAGTGGGGAAAAGCGGCGCGCGCCGCGAGGTGTAGCTTCCAGCCGAGGTTGGACGGAGCTGGTCGTGGGCAGGTGGGGGGTCTTCGGCGCCGCCGCCCCCCTTTTCCGCTTCCCCGTCCTCTTCTCCCGCGTCCCGGGAGCCCCCACCTGGGGTGAGTAGCGCGAGGCGGAGCGGGGTGGGGGGCGGAGACAGCGGCCGCCGGGAGAGGGGAGGCCCCGGACCCCAACCGCCTGGGTCCCCTGAAGCCTCCCCGGCTCCTCACGTGACCCGAGCGCGATCGGGCTCGGCCCCACGTGCGCGCTCGCGGAAGGTCCGCCGGCCGGCCCTGGGCCCCCGGGGTCCCGGGGTGGAGGAAGGCTGAGACCCCGCAAGCCTGATCAGGGCACTGCCCCCACGCCGAACCCCGCCGCCTCAAGTTCCTTTCCCTGTTTGAGCCTCAGTTTCCCCTGTGACAGACGGGTAAGGCGCGCACCCGCAAAGGAGGGTGGGTGTGAGTATTCAGGAAGAGCGCTCGGATCACAGTCGGGCACAGGGTATCGTGCTCGTTACCCAGGCGCCGCTCTCATATTTCACCTTGGACCCTACCCCAGTGACGGCTCAACAGAGGTGCTATTTCAAAAGACAGCCCGCCGGCCCCCCGAGGCCTTGGAGCCAAGGTCAGCCTGTTGGCAGAGAGGCTGCCATAAATCTGAAGGCCCAGGCCCTGCTGCCAAGTCAGCTGCGACCTCTCTCTGGATCTGGTGTGTCTGTAAGACAAGGGTTAGAAACAGCTGGTGTCAGAGGCCCTGCCGGTGGGGCCGGGCTGTACTGCACATGGTCTGGATGTAGAGTCTGCTCAGTGAGATGGCCTGAGCCCCTGGGAGAAAGGGGACCTTGAGCGGGGTCAGAAGTCTGGATTCTGTCCTTGTTCTGTTCCTGGTTTCGTGTGTGTGTGTGCATTGCTCCATTTTAGTGAATGGTTTTTCTGTGTGTACCAGGGACTTTGGGAGGGTTGGAAGTAAATACATGTGGCATGCTTTGGTGGCCACCAGAAGCCCTGGAGTCACCAAAACCTTGGGGGTTTCTGTGCCTGCGTGGCCGGAGGCTCGCTCCCCTCTGCTGCCTTTGGCAGAGCCATTTGAGCGACTGGATTGACCACCCTGCAGTAGCAGTGATAATCCCTTAGGTGTGACCAACATGCCACGGTTTATAGGGGCCTTTCAGCACATTTTCTCATTAGATCTTCACACTTAGCAGAGAGAATTGATAAGCATCTCATCACATTTAATCATCACAGCCCTCCTGTAAAGTCAATATTGTTCCCATTTTATAGATAAAGACACCTACTTAACTGAGGTTGTGTCTTATCTGAGCTTACACAGCCAGTGAGGGGAGAGCCAGTGTTCAGACCTGGTTCATTCACCATCAGAGTTTAATCCCCTCCCCTCTTCCTTGCGTCTTCCTTGTTCCCTCCCTTACGACATGATTCCTTTAAATGTCAAGGTCCCCTGAATAATCTCATTTACAAGAATTCCACTTACAGGTAGGGACAGTTCAGACACCATTTTCTGTCACGGATCCTGGAAGAAGAGTAGTTGCTGGGGCGGCTGCCCAGGGTCGCCCTAAACACCTTGGGGTGGGGAGATGACCATGAAGGATGCCCAGACACATTCCACTCTGAGAAGCAGAAGTTCCCTAATGAGCAAAGGGTCTCTTTTCTCCTCCGAGCTCGTTTAGAGCACTCACGAAACCAGACTGTGTCCAGGCCCCTTCACATCCCTGCAGCCACATGGCTCCTTCCTATGATCTGGACTGAGTGTAGGAGGACTTCTTGGAGTTTGATCAATAACACTGCTGTCCCCTCTGACTCCTAGGGACCTCCTGTCCACCCCAGTCTGGATGCCAGGAGGTACAGTGTAGACAGGGCCCCAGAAGTCATGTTTACTAATGAATCTAAGCTGTTAGAACAAATGTCAAAGTCACCCTTGCCATTTCCCAGGCTGGATGTGCCTCCCTGGCTTATTCCCAGACTCTGCCTGTAAGTGGAATTCTTGTCAATGAGATTATTCAGGGGACCTTGACATTTAAAGGAATCGTGTTGTACGGCTTTTGGTAAAGCAAAAAATTATACTGTCAGTAAAGGGCTTCAGTGTTATCAGATTGGAACGGTTACATCTTTGTAGGATTTTCTGAAAAGTACAGAATGGCTGTAGCCGCACAAAGGTCCTTCTTTGATTCTTGAGCAACCAGTTAGTAAATCGCCCCCTTGTATCAGGTCTGAGGCTAATGGTGTGTGAGGCAGTGTCCCTGCGCCCAGGAGCCTTGTCTGCTGGGAGGAAGGGCAAACAACAGGCAGAGGGTGAGAGTGCACCCCGGGGGCGTCTGGCCCACAATTATTCTGTTCATTTGATCGGCAGGGACTTTTGTTGAATACCTATGAGCTGTGTGGAATGCAAGAGAAATACAATGATCCATTCCAGGGTGTCGCCACTGCTTTCTCATGCAGTTCCCAGTCCAGTGGGGAGAAAGAGACAAGTACAGAACCAGAAGTTTATCTGAGGGGGACAGGGTCGAACTACCGGCAGTTTGTCTGTGGGGGAGCACTGCTGTGTGGTGTGGAAGAGCTGGCTTTGGCGCGCTCCTTCCTGGGTGGCGGTCAGGGCCCGGTGGGACGCTGTGACAGAGTTGCCGTGGCCCCTGTTGGCCAGGGCCAGGGACGCCACTTGGCCTTGCTGACCCCACCCACGTAAGCCACCCCCAAACCCAATCAAGTTACGTGGTGATGTTCAAGCGGGCGGCCCCTCCCGTCAGTTGCCAGGGAGCCACTGCCACTCTGCCGCAGCTAGCGTGCTTGGAGACTGGCGGGTCTCTGCATCCTTTCGCTGCGCGTGTCCCTCTGGGTTGGGGGGACAAGAGCCCATTCTCACAAGCAGCATGCGACGTCCTTGTTCTGATTGGGGTGGGTAGTAGCTTCAGGGGTTGGGACACGGGTGTGGGACACTGCCATGATTGGGGTGGGGGGACAGTATTTGGAACCCAGGCCCCCCCGGCCTGTTACCCCAGAGGGGCTCTTGGGCAGGTCAATAACTGGAGCCATCGTCACCGGGGTCCCAGGCCCCGCGCCTGCCCAGGGAAGCGGGGATCTGTCTGAGAGCTGACTCAGGAGCCCGTGGAAGGACCGGAGCAGGGGCCTCCGGGAGCGGAAGGGGCCTCCGAGGGTGGGACCTTGGCCGACCCCAGTTGTGCTTGTAGATCTCTCGGCCCTCCTCTGTTCCTCGGAAGGCCAGCATGTGAGAAAGCCCGGATCCGTGGAGGAGGCGGCCCCCTGCCCAGCAGCTCTCACCTGCCAGGCCGGGCCCTCCCTGGTGACCGCACTCACTGGTGGGGTCTCTGGAAGGGGCTGGCCATGGCAGAAGTGGAACTGCATCAAGGAGCCGTGTCTCTGAGTTGTTTGCGCGGGGCACGCCTGCTGCTTCTGGAAGGTTCCTTCTGGGACAAGTTCAGAATACAGGTGTGGGTTGGAGGCTGGCGACAGACACAGGAGTGAAAGATCTTCAGCACGCCTCATGTTTTGTCTCCCTTCTCTCCTCCTAGTCTCCAGGCTGCGTCCTGAAGGCCCGTGCTGTCCTCAGGGCACTTTCCCATTACTTCCCTTGAGGCATTCCTTGGTCTTAGGGGGTTCTCAGCTCTTTTGCAGGATTGTACCGGCGGGGCGGGATGGGCTTAACTTCAGCCCCGTGGAGTTCTGTTAAGGGGGCGGAGTGAAGCCCCCTGAGCACAGAGGCGCACAGCTTTCCTATAGGACGGGGACGGGGGAGGGGTGCTGCCACCTCTGCACCGAGTGACCCGTGTGGGCTCGGTGCTGGGACGCAGTGGTGAAAAGGCCCTGCCTGGGGGACTTCCATTCCTCGCAGGCCAGATAGTCAGTAAACAGCTCATTTCAGAAAGAAACACACGCTGTGAAGGCAGCAGCCGTGGGACGTGGGTAAGGATGTGGGAGGAAGGCACCTCGGCGGGTCAGGGCAGGCCTCTGGGGGGAGATGGCACTCAAGCTGAGACGTGTGGTGGCAGTGAGCCGCCCACGCGGGGGGTGGGGGGGGGGCTGGGGCGTGGCAGGTGCACGGGCCTCCCGGCCTCGGGCAGGGACCCTGACCTGGCCGCACCTTCCCACGCTGCCCCCGCTCCATCCCCAGGCTGGGTCCCCGCACACCCTCACCCTTCAGAAACTCACCCGATCGCTTCCCCGTTGGTGACACCTGGCAGCCAGCTGGGCCAGCCCTCTGTGTGGCATGCACGCCACGCCGTCTCTGCTCTGCCCCTGTCCCCACCTAGAGTGTTCCTTGTCCTCAGGGCCCAGCTCAGGGCTTGCCTTCTCTCAGCTGCTGCCCCACCTGCCATTCGGAAGGGACTTCTTCATCCCTCGAGTTCCCATAGCACTTTCTGTCCCAGTGAGAGGCCTCGTTTCTGCGTTGTGTTTGCACTGGTTCCATTCGGGGAGCGGGCTGTATCTGGACCAGCCCTGTGCACGGAGAGCATCTATAGACTAGTGTTGTCCATGGGGAGAGGTGACCCTCCCTGCCCCGTGTGGCACAGCCCAGCCGGCGGGTGTGGGGCGCTGTGGGCCTCTGTTCTGCTGTGGGGGCCTGGCCGTCTGCTGGTCCTCTCACCCGGGAGTCCACTCAGCTGCCAACACTGCCTTCTGGAATCTCACGTCTCAGGCCACTTCGTGCTTAACCCGGAGTAGTTGCAGCTCGCTGCCCTTTGGAGTGAAGGCTGAGTTGGCAACCATGACCTAGAGGACCCCGAGTTTCCCCTTGGAAGAGCCCCTCGCCCTTGCGTCTTCCCAGTTGCTGTGCGAATGTGTCCTCCTCCCTGGTGTCGGCTGCTGTGTCACATCCCCTGGCGCCCGTCATCTGCCCGCCCCTATGCCCCTCTGTGGCCCTCACGCACGGTGGTGTGTGTCCGCCTGCTTCTCTCCCTGTTCGCAGCACTGCACCCCGTGGCGAGCCTATCCACATGCTCATGACCGAAGCTAGGAGGCGGGGTCCTCGGGGTCCCAGAGAGGCTGGAGGCTTCAGTTCCGTGCTTTGCTCTCCTTTAACCGTAGATCAGGATCCTGTCTACCGTGGGGTCAGAAGCTACCAGGTCAGGTGTCCTGTCGGGAAAGGAAAGATGGAGAAGCCAGGACGCCGGGTCTCCTGCTCTGACATGAAGATAGCTTTGCGAAACGACTTAAATACGGCTCTTGTCAGGAGGCACTGCCCTCCGAGGGGTAGGAGCGGGCGGGGGTTGGAGGGGGCAGCCACTCCTCGGCATCAGACAGGATCGCGTGACCAGTAGCAGCCATGCCAGGAGACCGGGGCCCGAAACCTGGGTGCTTCACCCACTTCCCTTTCCTTCTCAGGAACCGCCAGTGCTGAGTTTGGTGCCTGGGCAGAGACGCGGCTGCTGACAGCATGACAAGCGAGGTGATCGAGGACGAGAAGCAGTTCTACTCCAAGGCCAAGACGTACTGGAAGGAGGTCCCGGCCACTGTGGACGGCATGCTCGGGGGGTATGGCCACATCTCCAGCATCGACATCAACAGCTCCCGGAAGTTCCTGCAGAGGTTTCTGAGGGTAGGCAGGTCCGGTGTGCTCTCCAGGAGGAGAGCCCACGTCCACCACCCAGGCTTTGACGAGCGGGTGGGGCGGGCCAGCTCGTAGGCTTTGCTGCAAGGTCCCCAGCCAGGAGCCGGCTGTCATGCCGGGGCCTCTTGGTGCCGGAACAGAGCAGCCTTCTCGCAAACTGTTCCATTTTTCCAGAGGCGGAAACCTTTGCTCTCTTGCCATGTTTGCAAAAATCTGGGCTGTGGGTGTTGGCCGGTCTGCTGAACACAGACTCCCACTTTCTTGTCCTGCCACTGCCTCCGTGCCAGGCTGGCAGCGCTGTGGCCAGAGCCTCCCCAGGCCCGCCTCCCTGCCTCTCCCTCGGCACACACCGTGGCTGCTGTTGCCCCCTGCTCCACCCGCGTGCCAGCCTCCCAGGTGTGCTCACTGAGTGCCCTCTTCCTCCTTTCACTGCTTCTCTCCACGGCCCTTGTGACGGGAGTCTCGGGAGCGAGAGGAGATGAGTGCATCTAGTCGAGTTAACACCTTTAAGTGGAGGTTGGCTTTCATCTCAGGAACATGTGACCCAGAAAACGGCTGTGCTGTGCTCACACCCACCGCCAGCGCCACCCATGCCAGCCACCAGCCTGTGCTGATCTGAGTAGTTCTGGGGGCTCACAAGGAAAGGCCCTTTGCAGAGGAGTCTCTCTGGCTTCTAACCCTTCTCTTCAGCCTGTCTTCTCTGCTG
The DNA here is from genome assembly GCF_019923935.1 of Bubalus bubalis. Classification (NCBI taxonomy): domain Eukaryota; kingdom Metazoa; phylum Chordata; class Mammalia; order Artiodactyla; family Bovidae; genus Bubalus; species Bubalus bubalis. Next base: position 99,418,094 of record NC_059168.1, read on the forward strand.
CTTCAGGAAGGCCCGAACAAGACGGGGACCTCATACGCCCTGGACTGTGGAGCCGGCATTGGGAGGATCACCAAGCGGCTGCTCTTGCCTCTCTTCGGAGTGGTGGACATGGTGGACGTAACAGAGGACTTCCTGGTCAAGGCTAAGACCTACCTGGGCGAGGAGGGCAAGCGAGTGAGGAACTTCTTCTGCTGCGGCCTGCAGGACTTCAGCCCCGAGCCACAGTCATACGATGTGATCTGGATCCAGTGGGTGATAGGTGAGCCTGTCGCGCCTCTCTGCACCTTCCTGCCCATCTCTGCTCCTGCGGGTGGGGGGCCAGAGGCTCCTCAACTCCTCCCTCCCTGGGGCTCCACCTCAAAGGCTCATTTGTTTCCACATTTTGTTTCAACTCAGTATCTGCTGCAACCCATTTGGGGGCAGTTTTTTGCTGAAAAAAATATTTAATTTTCAAGTTTTAACTGCATTCAAAGAATGTGGAAATGAGTTTTTCTAAGGAAGGGGTTTTTAGAAGTGGAAGCCTCGGCCGCCCACCGTGCTGTCTGTGGGGAGCGAGCCCTGCCCTGCTGTCCTGGCCTGCACCCACTTAGCCTGACGGCACAATCGGGGTGCTCTTCTAGGGTTGCCCACCTGGCAGCAGGCCTCCCCACTGCAAGCTCGGTGGCCCAGGCCTGCCCAGAGCCCACGGGGTCCAGCCCTGAGTTCTGTTTGGGGTTGTGATGTAGGTGAGGAACTCAGCTGGGTGCACGCCGCTGGCAAAGGTTAGGAGTGGGGGTGGAGGGCAGGTGTGGGGCAGGTGGCTTCTGAGCCCATTTCCGCTCAAAGTGGGGTTTGGTGAGCCCCCTCAGGGCTGTTGAGAGCCAGCGCGCCCTGTGTGTTCTGCACAGTCAGCACTCAGGAAGGCAGCAGAGGTGCCGAAGGCCAGGCAGGGCCAGCGGGGCCTGCCTCTCCCTGGTGACAGCCTCTGCTTCCCCCAGGCCACCTGACCGATCAGCATCTGGCCGAGTTCCTGCGGCGCTGCAAGCGGGGCCTGCGCCCCAATGGCATTATTGTCATCAAGGACAACATGGCCCAGGAGGGCGTCATCCTGGACGACGTGGACAGCAGCGTGTGCCGCGCCCTGGACGTGGTGCACAGGATCGTCCGCAGCGCAGGCCTCAGCCTCCTGGCCCAGGAGCGGCAGGAGAACCTCCCAGACGAGATCTACCACGTCTACAGCCTCGCCCTGAGATGAGCGGGCCAGCGGAGCGAGGGACCAGTGTGGGGCCAGGGACTGGCGGCCAGGCAAGGCCCAGAAGCGCCACGTTGATGGTTTGGGAGTGTTGAGCGGGGTCACTAAATATACCTGTCTGCCGTCCACTGCCAAACAGGCTGTTTTTCAAAAAGGCATAAGGGAACCCGGTCCGGAGGGGTGCTGCTGGATGGGGCGGTGAGGCTGCAGCGAGGTGGGGACTGGGCGACCCCTGGGCCCCTGTGCTCCCATCAGAAGCGAGAGTGAGTCCCTCACCTCCAGGACACTGGCTGGCCCTCCAGTCACAGGCCTGGCTGCCTCAGGAGGAAGAGAATGACCCTTAATGAAGTTGCTGAGGACTGTGTCTCGGGGTTGGAGGGGAGCTGGGGCTGTGGGGCCTGCAGCTCCAGACCTCCTGGCTGCCAGAGCCCACGCGGCACCTGCTGAATTGTGGGGATGGGGGCACGTCCATGTTCCTGGTGCTGTTGGGAGATGAGGGGATGTCGACGTTCCTGGTGCTGTTGGTGGATGGGGCATATCTACGTTCCTGGCGCTCGTGGGGGCTGGGGGCATGTCCATGTTCCTGGTGCTGTTGGGGGCTAGGGGCCTGTCCACGTTCCTGGTGCTGTTGGTGGATGGGGCATGTCCCGTTCCTGGTGCTGGTGGGGGATGGGGCATGTCCCGTTCCTGGTGCTGGTGGGGGATGGGGCATGTCCACGTTCCTGGTGCTGGTGGGGGATGGGGGCGTGTCCACGTTCCTGGTGCTGGTGGGGGATGGGGCCGTGTCCACGTTCCTGGTGCTCTTGGGGGATGGGGCATGTCCACGTTCCTGGTGCTCGTGGGGGATGGGGCATGTCCATGTTCCTGGTGCTGTTGTGAGATGGGGGCATGTCCATGTTCCTGGTGCTGGTGGGGGGTGGGGGCGTGTCCACGTTCCTGGTGCTGGTGGGGGATGGGGCCGTGTCCATGTTCCTGGTGCTCCGTTCCTGGTGCTCGTGGGGGATGGGGCATGTCCATGTTCCTGGTGCTGTTGTGAGATGGGGGCATGTCCATGTTCCTGGTGCTGGTGGGGGATGGGGCATGTCCACGTTCCTGGTGCTGTTGTGAGATGGGGGCATGTCCACGTTCCTGGTGCTGGTGGGGGCTGGGGGCATGTCCACGTTCCTGGTGCTGTTGGGGGCTGGGGGCCTGTGCACGTCCCTGGTGCTGTTGGGGGCCGGGGGCATGTCCACGTTCCTGGTGTTCTTGGGGGCCGGGGGCATGTCCACGTTCCTGGTGCTGGTGGGGGATGGGGGCGTGTCCACGTTCCTGGTGCTGGTGGGGGATGGGGGCGTGTCCACGTTCCTGGTGCTGGTGGGGGATGGGGCCGTGTCCACGTTCCTGGTGCTCTTGGGGGATGGGGCATGTCCACGTTCCTGGTGCTGTTGGGGGCTGGGGGCATGTCCACGTTCCTGGTGCTGTTGGGGGCTGGGGGCCTGTCCACGTCCCTGGTGCTATTGGGGGCCGGGGGCATGTCCACGTTCCTGGTGTTCTTGGGGGCCCGGGGCACGTCCACGTTCCTGGTGCTGGTGGGGGATGGGGGCGTGTCCACGTTCCTGGTGCTGGTGGGGGATGGGGCATGTCCGTGTTCCTGGTGCTGGTGGGGGATGGGGGCATGTCCGTGTTCCTGGTGCTGGTGGGGGATGGGGGCGTGTCCACGTTCCTGGTGCTGGTGGGGGATGGGGGCGTGTCCACGTTCCTGGTGCTGGTGGGAGATGGGGGCGTGTCCACGTTCCTGGTGTTCTTGGGGGCCCGGGGCACGTCCACGTTCCTGGTGCTGGTGGGGGATGGGGGCGTGTCCACGTTCCTGGTGCTGGTGGGGGATGGGGGCACGTCCGTGTTCCTGGTGCTGGTGGGGGATGGGGGCATGTCCATGTTCCTGGTGCTGGTGGGGGATGGGGGCATGTCCGTGTTCCTGGTGCTGTTGTGAGATGGGGGCATGTCCATGTTCCTGGTGCTGGTGGGGGATGGGGGCACGTCCGTGTTCCTGGTGCTGGTGGGGATGGGGCCCTGGCGTCCTAACTTGATGGTCACTGCAGCCTGCGGCAAGGGGAGAGGCCAGAGCGTCACTCCTGGCTGTGCCTCTGGCTCCTCCTTGGGGGGCATTTTCAGTCAAAAATAAAAGGGTAAAAGGCCTATACTGGAGAGGCCCTCGCCTGTCTGGAGTGGTGCTCGTCTTTACTGGGACAACCATGTCGAGCAGTTTGCAAACTGCTCTAAGCGTGGCATCTTGTGCCTTCCACCCCTCCCTCCCAGCTGCTGTGGGATCCTTTATCCTGAACTCAGGGAAGGCGGTGGGCGCGTGTGTGTGAATGTTACTGAGGACCTCTAAGGCCAAGAGAAATCAGTTTAATTTATAAATATATCCTTTAGTCCCCTCAGCTTATCTCCAAGGCAGTTACACAATTCACAATAACCACCTTGTGGGACCCGCAGGCAGCCTGGTGAGGGCTCAACACAGGGCGGAGGTTGGCTTTCAGCCTTGGTAGCTTTTCCCATCAGATGAGCCCTCATGACGTGAGACATTTCAGAAAGACAGCCCATGGTCATGCGTGATTGCTTTTTAGAAGGCTTGGTCCCCAAACCCCAGGTTTGGCACAAACAGCTGCCACCAGAGCACGGCCCTGCCCCTTGGTAGGCAGGGTGGTGGGTGGCTGGGCCCCAGAGCTATAGAAGCTGGCCAGTTAGCTCAGCTCTCTCCCTACCTGCCCCAAAGCTCTTATGTTTTTGACAGAATCTTGAGTGAAGAGTCAAGGGTCTCGGCTGGGCTGCACCCCACAGGCCCCTCCGGGCGTCTCCACACGGGCCGGGCCAGGCCGGCTTCCTCAGGAGGGCACGGGCGTGGAGCCCCCTTGCTTCTCTCAGTGCTTGGCACTCCCTCCCATCAGGAGGGTCTGTGCTTGTCCTAAACCCTGTCCCTGGTTCCACTGTGGGCCGAGGCTCGGAGTCGCTCCCAGGGGAAGCGGGGGCAGTCTCCCTGCAGAGAGAGGCCTTCCCCCGCTGGAGCGCTTGCAGCCGCCTGGCTCCACCCTGCACCTTCTGACAGGTGGACCGAAGGCCTTCCCCTCGGGCTGCCCTGGTACTTGAATCACCCACAGGCCGACGGGGCTGCCCAGACCCCGCCCCGCAGCCCGGATGGTCAGAGGTCGTCCTCGACGGCACCACTGTGCTCGCTGAGGAGGTACCACTTGAGCCTGTCGGGCAGAGGCAGGGCCTTGACCTTGGCGTCCACGGGCCACGGCTGAAGGCAGAGGCGGATGCACACGCGGCACAGGTGCTTGAGGGGCGGCGGGCAGCTCCCCAGCTGCCTCAGGGAGGAGTGCAGGGCCTGGATCTTCTCCGCCAGGCTGCCCACGGGGTGGATGTCGAAGCTCTCGGGCAGCCGCAGCTTCTGGGAGTTGGTCACCATGAGATCCAGCACGGTCTCCGCCTTGCGCAGCAGGTCCGCGTGGCTCTCGTCCTCCGCGCAGCCCGGGTGGGAGCAGAGCCTCTCGAAGACGATGTGGAAGCCGGACCAGCAGGACGCGCCGTGCAGGGAGCAGTTGTAGGCGGCTCCCGACTCCAGCAGGAAGCGCAGCAGGGGGAAGTGGAGCTTGAAGCTCTTGAGGCAGATGTGCGTGAGGGACTCGTGGGCCGGGCACTCGCTGGGGTCGGCGCCGTGGGCCAGCAGCAGCTGCGTGACTTGGAAGCAGAAGCGATTGATCAGCTGGGCCTCCTCTTTGTCGCCTCCCACCGTCTCGCCCAGTAGGAAGATGATGCAGGTGAACACTGTGTCCCCGTCTTTGGTCGTGGCCTTGACGTCCGCCCCTAGGAGAGCCAGGAGGGGGAAGAAGGTGGGAGGAGGCCTTTGGCCAGCGGAGCCACGCCTCACGGACCAGGGGGAGCCGCGTGGAAGGGTGGGGCTCACCTCCTTCCAGCAGGAGCCGGATGTTCTCGGTGTTGTGGACCTGCACCCCGTCACTGCTGGCCAGAGCGTGGAGCAGGGCCGTCTTACCTAGAGGGGGAGAGCTGGTGAGGCGGGGAGTGGGGGCTGGGGAAGCCGAGGTCAGGCCAGGCCGGCCCAGGGGTGGGAGAGGAAATACCCTCAGGTCCAGATACTGAAGGCTAAAAACAACTGATCTGGGGGATTTCCCTGTGGCCTAGTGACTAGGACTCTGTGCACCCAATGCTGGGGGTCTGGGTTTGGTACCGGGTCAGGGAACTAGATCCCACGTGCAACAACTCAGACCTGGTGCAGCCAAATGAAAAAAAAAACCAAAACTGATCTCGGGCTTCCCTGGCGACTCAGTGGTAAAGAATCCACCTCAGTGCAGGAGACACAGGTTTGATCCCTGGTCTGGAAGATCCCATATCCGCAGAGCAACTAAGACCGTGCTGGAGAGCCCGGGAGCCATAGCTCCTGAGTCCACGCGCTCTAGGGCCAGTGTTCCACAAGAGAAGCCTCCGAAACGGAAAGCCTGCACACTGCAACCAGAAAGTTGCCCCCACTCGCCACAGCTAAACAGACGTCCACATACCAACAAAGACCCAGCACAGCCAAAAACAAAACACCAAACTGACCTCTCAGCTACGGCTGAGGGTGACAAGTTTCTGGCCTTTTTCTCTCCACCGACACAAACATTGGACCAGAAGGGCCAGGAGGAGGAAGATTTTTCTGGACCCTGAGATGCTATCTGAGACCCAGCCTGGGTGGAAGGAAGCCCCGTCATTCAGGAGCTGAGCACACAGGTCCAGCTCCTGCAGACACCCTCGTGGGGCCAAGATGCATTGCCTCCCGAGCCTCTGTGAGTCAGCAGAAGACACCAGCGCGCACCAGCCGTGCTCTGCCATCAGACGGGCTGCCTCCAGCCTGCCTGCCGAGCCGTCACCCCAGCACACCCGGGGTGACCTCACGAGGCAGCCTATCCTGCCCCAGCCTATCCTGCCTTTCTCCGGGAGCACCCACCATGCTTGTCGGCCGCATTGACGTCTGCTCCGAGGTCCAGGAGGCGTTGCAGGCAGGGCAGGCGCTCCGGCTCCTCGCTGGCCAGGTCCAGGGGGCTGCTCTCGTGGATCTGAGCCGAGAAAGCACAGCCAGGTTGGCCCTGGGGCCTGTGAGCGGCTCAGGGCCCCGGCCACATCCCTCCTCCAGAGCAGGGCTGGCTCTTACCCGGTCCCTCCGGTTGATGTCGGCCCCGTGGCGCACCAGCAGCTCCAGCATGTCAGGCTGGTTTCGCAGGACGGCGATATGCAGCGCCGTGTAGTAGGTGACCGGGTCTGAAGGTGCAGACACAGCTCACATCAGTCCTGCCCATCAGCACCTTCTCACAGGATCCCAGGACCAGCCTGGCAGCCTAGCCCCAACGCTCCAACCCAAGGGCTCTTGGCACCACGAGGGGTCAGGACACAGCTGTCCTCGTTGGATGCTAGGGTGCTTGGAGTCAGGCCTAGGTTCGGGTCCTGGGGAGGCGTTCCAATGAATGGACAAGTACTTAATCTGGGTTTTAGTCCCTTTTGTAAAATAGGACCTAAAACAAAGCTGTGGGGAGGAACACCCACAAATGTTCAAAGCTGGGTCTCCCAAGTGACTGACTGCAGAATGCCTCCCCCAGCTCCTTGACCTCCCAGGAGCCCAGCAGCCTCTGAGCCTGTCCTCCAAAGGGGAGGAGAGACACGCCTGGCACGTCCTGTATCAGCACAAAAACCCCCATTTGGGAACAAGTCAGTCCTGAGTGTCTCCTGGCTGACCTTGCCTCCCGCCCCAGCCCCCCACCCAGGGCAAAACAAAAAGGGAAGGAAGATGGCTCCATCAGCACCTCCCGGGCACACCAGCCGGACGCCAACACCGTCAGTCCGTGATTTATGCCCAGTGTCTTATCTGTTTCCCCCCTCTCCCCGTGGCTCAGAACCAGCGGCAGAAAATTACTTTCCCTTAGCTCTGGGCACAGCGCCAGCAGCCCCATTTTCGCGTTAATGGAAGCAAGGACTTAGCTGGGAGCTGGAGGAAAGTTTGCTAAGTCAATCGCCTGATAGGAGCAGTGACAACCTTGCTCCTGATCAGAGGTGGTTAAGGGCCTCTGGGAAACCTGCAGGGGGTGGGAGGCCACCCAGTGTGGGCTTCCTCAGGCATCACCCCTGAGACAGATGAGGGCAGAGCCTGGAGGCCTGACCGCCCAACCCCGGCAGGCCACACTTAAGCCATCTATCCACCCCAGCCCTCCAGGCTCCGGAGGACCTTCAAAGTTGAGGTTGGCTCCATTCCGCAGGAGCACAGCGGCTGCGCGTGTCAGCCCCAGCTCGGCCATCTTCAGCAGGGCGTTGCTCACGCCTTCCTGGTAAAATGGCGAGTGGGCTTTTCTCTCCAGCAGCTCGGCGAGAACCAGGATGCGGCTCTCCTCGCTGGCGGCGTAGCTGGGCCTGGGGCAGGAGAGAGGCCAGCTGAGGGTGGGACAAGCTGGCTGGGCACCCTGCAGGCAGGTGGCCTTTGGTCTCCTGCAGTCACCCCCCACTTCGCCCCTACCCCCACCCCAGGCAGGGCCCTGGCTCCATGGGGGCAGAAAGTCTCTTCCGAAAAGGTTGGTGAGAAAGAGGACCACGCAAGATCTTTTCAATGGAGCAGACTCCTCAGGCTTGCTGAGAAAGGACTGGGGCTGTCATCAACCTCCTTCCAAGTTACCCATACAACCTGGCCCCTGGCTTGGGTACAAAGCCTCATACACCTGCGCTGTCAGCACTCAAGGGAATCCTTGCGGCCAAGGGCAAGAACCAGACACCGACTGACCCGGGGCTGCAAAAGGTGCTGCACCCCAGCTCAGGCCACTCCGCAGCCAGGGCAGTCAGCAGACCTCCTGAAACCCGATCACACTCAGAGACGTTCGGTCCACCGAAGGCAGAGGGACGCAGAAAGCCCTTTGCTCCACAGCCCCAACCCGCCTACCGCCCTCGCCAATTCCAACTGATGCCCGAAGCACACCCCCGATCCGCCTCTCCTCGGCTCTTTTCTCCGCTCCACATAAGGCAGTATATACCACTTTAACCACTGTCAGCCTCTTCTCTCCGGGAGCACGATCACCACGAAGGCTGAGGGTTTTAGTTCGCCAATGTAGCCTCTAAACGATGCTTTCTGAACAGCCTTCCCACAGGTTCACGTATGACAGACCCGCGCCTGTCTATACCAAACGGGAAACTCGGGGCTACAGAAAGCTCATCCCGCGCCGCCTTTACCGATTACACCCTGCTCCTCTGCAACTCCAGGTAGAGGGCACAGGACAGGCAGGGCGCAGGGTGCGGCGCTGAGGCAGAGGCCCTGCCGCCACCCCGCCCCACGGCCCTCCCTGAGCGGGCCGCGGCCGCCTCCACCCATCCCGGCCCGCCCTCGGTCTCATCTGACAGATGAAGACACCGCCCGCCATATTTATGGGGACAAGGAAAGGGGTGCCGCGCCGGTCTGAGGCGGGGGAGGGCGCGAGTTACCCGTCCAGGGGCTCCTGCCGCTCGGGGTCCTGGATGCCCAAGGAGCCCAGGATAGCATCCACGAGCGGCTGGTACTCGAAGATAATCCTCCGGAAGCCATGCAGGAACGGCATGGCGGCGGCCGCACCTTCCACCGAGGCCGAGACGCCGACTGGGGTGCGTCGCGGGGCCCGCAGTCCTGACCAGGTTCGGCCACTAGCTACGTCCAGTCCCCGGCCCCGCGCCCGGCTCGGTGCACCGCCCAACCCGGGGCTACGCGCCGGAAGTCATCCGCGCGCTTCCGGTCCGCTCAGGCCCCGGGGAAGGGACCGGGCGGCGGCGACAGCGCCCTCTGCGGGTTCGGAGGATCGCGGTGCGATTGGGCGCGCAAGCTAGGGGTGTCTTGTGGGGGCAGCCCGCAGGACTGGAGGACGCAAACCCGCAGCCAAGTCCGATCCCAGGCCTAGGCCCGCAAACTCCTTTCCCGGCCCGACCCGGCTCCACCTTGCTATCCCGCTCGCGGCCGCTGGGCGCCGTCCGAGCTCCGCCAATTGAGCGAGTACACACCGGCAGGATCCTTGCCCAGCTCCCAGGAAGGCTGGACCCCCGGTGCCCCCGACTTGGGTGGGAGTTGGGTCGGACCACGGCTGGGCCTGGCTTTCACCTTCTCCCCACGCTGACTGGACTACACCCACCCCGACGGGCGATGGGGACGATTCCTTAGCCCTTGCAGCCTACTGGGGCTTCTTCCACTTTCTGCCTTGAGGGACTCAATGAACTTTACTTTCTTCATTTGTAAAATGGGGATAATCAAACCCACGCAAGATCTTGGGTCAAGAGTTCTGTTACTGTCAGTCGAATCTAACAGGAAGGAGCCCAAGGCTGGGGCCACTTTTCTAGGGAGTAGTGTCTGGCCTTGGGCCTCGCATTCGAACGTCCACAACCTTGAGGCCCACGGTGGAGCCCTGATGTCTTCGTGATTCTGGAAAGACCGTCGTGCAGGGGTGCACCAGTCCCAGCCGCTCAGGTGGCAGCCTTGGTCTCCCATCGCCCCCCACCCTCCACCACGTGGGCTTGGGAGTCTCTCCCACCTGACACGTGTCAGGGAAAGTCTTGTTGAAGGAAGTGGAAAACGTTTAGAGATGAATTTAAAGACAACCCCATGTGCCTACGATTAAACATTAAAAAATGGGTAGAGTAGGGCTCCCCAACCCCGCCCCGACCCCATCCACCAAGAAAAACCCAATCCAAAGCCTTCCAGGTCCAGCTGTGGGGACCCAGCAGGGTCCAGTATGCAGCAAGGGCTGGACAATTGCTTGCTTATAATTCTTCAGTTTACAAGGTTGTTGTGCAGATCAAGGGATGAACCTTTAAAATCCCCATCAGGTCTCAGAAGACCTAATTTTGCTTCCCCCTCCATTGCCTAAAGGAGCAAGAAAAGTGGTAGGGGGATCAGCAGGGAATCTTCCTGTAATTCAGGAGACCTGGGTTCAATCCCTGAGTCGGGAAGATCCCCTGGAAGAGGAAATGGCAACCCACTCCAGTATTCTTGCCTGGAGAATTCCACGGACAGAGGAGCCTGACCGACTACAGTCCATGGGGTCGCAAAAAGTTGGACACGACTAAGCGACTAACACACACACACACACACACACAGAGCAAGCTTGCCGGAAGGGGCTCCAGACCACAAAGTCCCTCATTCCCAGCACACGTCTGCCTTGGTTCTCACTCCAGGAAGAAGTATCTTCTCCTTAAGTAAAACTGGGAAATTTATTTTACTCATACAGAAGCGGAGGTTTCCCCCTTGTCTTCTAAAATCGGAAGACTGGACACCTGGGCCCAAATTCGTATCTGGCAACAAGATCCCTCTGGATGGGGCCCTTGCTCTGGTGTACCTCAGTCTCTGCAGGAGTTCCCCTGGGGGTCTGGGAATGCCTGCCTCTTTTTGAAGGATTCACACCCCACCCCTCAATTGATCCCGGGGCCTTGAATGGCACAGGCACCCCCAGGTGACCTCCGGGTTTCACAGTGATCCCGAGTCACTTGCTCCATGGCACAGGTGAGGGGCCTAAGGGGCCTGGAGAAGGCTAGAGCACATGGTCAGTAATGACAGGAGGCCCATCTTCTAGACCATTCTATAGAGTCCAGGGCAGAACTGGGAGGGGTGGACATAGCCTGGCCTGAGGCCAGCCTCTACCCTGGCTTCATTCATTCCTTGCGACCGTGAGAACAAAGCACCAGGAACTGGGTGGCTTAAAACAACAGAAATCTGTTCTCTCCCAGTCCTGGGAGCCAGAACTCTGACCTCAAAGTGTCAGCAGGGCCATGCTCCCTCTGAAGACAATAGAGAAGGTTTTTAGCATCTCTGGGCATGGCTTGTGTTGGTATCACCTGATCTCTGCCTGGACATGGAACAACAGACTGGTTCCAAATAGGGAAAGGAGTACATCAAGGCTGTACATTGTCACCCTGCTTATTTAACTTACATGCAGAGTATATCATGAGAAATGCTAGGCTGGAAGAAGCACAAGTTGGAATCAAGATTGCTGAGAGAAATATCAATAACCTCAGATAGGCAGATGACACCACCCTTATGGCAGAAAGTGAAGAACTAAAGAGCCTCTTGATGAAAGTGAAAGAGGAGAGTGAAAAAGTGGGCTTAAAGCTCAACATTCAGAAAACTAAGATCATGGCATCAGGTCCCATCACTTCATTGCAAATAGATGGGGAAACAGTGGAAACAGTGACAGACTTTATTTTTGGGGGCTCCAGAATCACTGCAGATGGTGACTGCAGCCATGAAATTAAAAGACGCTTACTCATTGGAAGAAAAGTTATGACCAGCCTAGACAGCATATTAAAAAGAAGAGATATTACTTTGCCAACAAAGGTCCATCTAGTCAAGGCTATGGTTTTTCCAGTGGTCATGTATGGATGTGAGAGTTGGACTATAAAGAAAGCTGAGTGCCGAAGAATTGATGCTTTTGAACTGTGGTGTTGAAGAAGACTCTTGAGAGTCCGTTGGACTGCAAGGAGATCCAACCAGTCCATCCTAAAGGAAATCAGTCCTGACTATTCATTGGAAGGACTGATGTTGAAGCTGAAACCAATACTCTGGCCACTTGTTGCAAAGACCTGACTCATTGGAAAAGACCCTGATGCTGGGAAAGATTGAAGGCAGGAGGAGAAGGGGACAACAGAGGATGAGGTGGCTGGATGGCATCACTGACTCAATGGACATGAGTTTGAGTAAACTCCAGGAGTTGGTGATGGACAGGGAGGCCTGGTGTGCTGCCGTCCATGGGTTCGCGAAGAGTCGGACACGACCGAGCGACTGGACTGAACTGCTCTCTGCCTGCCTCTGTCTTCATGTGGCTTTCTTTCCTACATCTGTGTCTGTGTCCAGATCTCCCTGTCCTTTCTAAATGGCACTAGTCACTGGATTGAGGGCCCACCCTAATCCAGTATGAATTCACTTTAACTTGATTACATTTGCAAAAACCTTATTTCCAAATAAGACCACGGTCATAGGTTCCTCAGGATTAGGATTTAAAATATCTCCTTGGAGGATACACAGCCACTCTAGTGGATGACCCCAGGCATGGCCCTTCTGGACGCCGGGCCTCAGTTTCCCCACCTGTAACTCTTGCCTTTGGCTCTGACAGAGTTGGAGCCAATGAAGAGATCCTTGATGTCGCCAATGGGCTCTACCAGCAAGGAAAGAACAATTGTCTAGTGATTAGAACAGTAACAATCCCAAGTTAACTTTTATTTACTGAGCCCGTTCTATAGTAACGTTTGACACTTATCTTAATATACCCTCCTGAAGGGGGTGACAGAGGATGAGATGGTTGGATGGCATCACTGACTCAATGGACATGAATTTCAACAAATGCTGGGAGATCGTGAAGGACAGGGAAGCCTGGCGTGCTTCAGCCCACGAGGTTTCAAAGAGTCAGACGTGACTTAGAGACTGAACAGCAATAAGTAGGTGTTGGTATTACACCCTTTTCAACAAGGAAACTGAGGCTCAGAGAGGTTTGAGTGCTTGTCCAATGTTGCACAGCTGGGCTGGGTCGTTAACCCAAGTTTGGGGGTCTCTTCCATATACCTGGCCTCCAGGGGTTGGGTGCCTGCAGCTCCTCTGCTTCTGGGCCTGAGAGGGTCTGGACATGCAGAAGGGAGGGCCTGACCCCTGCTCTGTCCCAGCCCCTGGGCACCACACCATGGAGCAGGCCCTGTCGCCTGCCTGTCTCCCAGACTCCTATCTTTAGAAAGCTCCGTGACCCATGACCTCCTTCCCGTCAGCAAGGGCAATCCTGTTTCCTCCATCTGCCTCCCATTAAGGCTCTGTCACTCAGAGCCTCTCGCTCATTTCAGCTCTGAACCTTCTCTTTTTTCCCCTGCCTCTCACTATCCTGCCGGTCCAGCCACTTCCTGCCACCCAACTCCAGGCTTCTTAGCAGGCGGTGGGCCTGGGGCCAAGCACCCAGTGCTCAGACCCTAGCAGGGTCTGTCCCTGCCCCCTCCTCCCCAGGGAGTTTGGGAGTCACTCTGAGTACCTAATGCAAAGAGGGGGATAACCTTCATATATAAAGAACTGTTGAAAATCAACAAGAAGAAAACGAAAGCCCTAAGAGAAGAATGGTCAAAGGACATGCACAGGCATGTCACGAAGGATGAAAAAGGGTCGACCAAAATAAGGAGAGAAGTGTAGTCTCTCCAGCTTTTCAACACTAACAGTGAAAACAGCTGACATATGGGACTTACCACATGCTCGATTCTGCTCTATAGAAGCTCAGGAAATTAAGTTACAGAATGGTAGGTGCTGTCTGATCCCACTTGGGAAAAAGTGTGTGTGTGTACATGTGTGCATGGGAAGGACTAATTCTTCTATTTATTTTTAAATTTTTGGTCGTGCTGCATGGCATCTGGGATTGTTGTTCCCCAGCCAGGGATCAAACCCACACCCCCTGCATTAGAAACACAGAATCTTAACCATTGGATCACCAGGGAAGTCCCCTGGACTAATTCTCAGTGGTCCCCGTACTGAGATGTTAGCAGTGATTATTTCTAGGGGCTGGAATCAGGGAAACTTTGATCTTCTTTGGGCTTCTGTGTATTTTCCACCTTCTTACCAAGGACTGTGTCTTACCTGAGACTCAAAATGCTAAACCAGCCAGAGGCAGGATCCGGCCCTGAGCACTGTCACTCCTGGGGTTGAAGGGAAGACCATAGAGCACCAGAGCAAGGTCTGTCCACAAAAACTTCTCTCCTCCTGGGACTCCCCTGGTGGTCCAGAAACCGGGACTCTGTGCAGGGGGCCTGGGTCCAGTCCCTAGTCGGGGAACTAGATCCCACTTGAACCAAGGGTTCACATACTGGAGCTGAAGATCAGGGATTCCACATCCTGCGACTGGGACCCAGCACAGCCAAATAAATAAATTAATTAAAAAAACTTTTTCTCCCAACTTCACCTAGGGACATCCTTCCCAGCACAGAGGTTACCTCCCCTGAGGCCCTCCCGAATGCCCCCGGCTCCCCTGGCCGCCCTCCCCTGGCCGCCCTCCCCTGGCCGCCCTCCCTGGCCGCCCTCCCTGGCCGCCCTCCCCAGTCCTCTGGTACTGCAGGGCCCAGGTTGACTGCATGGATGATGCACTGGTACAGCAGCAGCCTCTGGTGGAAGGTGTCCTGGACCCGTGCATCAGATTAGAAGCTCTGCCCGGCTTCCCTTGTGGCTCAGCTGGTAAAGAATTGGGAGACCTGAGTTCAATCCCTGGCTTGGGAAGACCCCCTGGAGAAGGGAAAGGCTACCCACTTCAGTATTCTTGGGAAGCATTCTTGGGCTTCCCTAGTGGCTCAACTGGTAAAGAATCCATAGTGTGGGTTCTGGGTTCAGTCCCTGGGTTGGGAAGATCCCCTGGAGAAGGGAACGACTACCCACTCCAGTATTCTGGCCTGGAGAATTCCATGGACTGTGTAGTCCATGGGGTCGCAGAGAGTCAGACATGACTGAGCAACTTTCACTTCACTTCACATGGATGTCTCATCGACTGGTCAGAACACCCCAGGAAAGAAGCGGCAGCAATACTCCTGTGTCATATTCGGGAGACCGAGGCCTGCAGAGAGGACTGACCAGCTCCAGGGCAGCCAGCCAGCAAGCAGCTCCCCAGGACTCGAGCCCGAGCCTGGCCCTTGGCATCTCCCTGGAAACCCACCCCCTGCCCAGCCATGGTCCCCCACACTCCCTCCCGCTCCCCTCCCCCCCACACTCCTGCTCACCCTTTTACACGCTCACACATGCTCACACACACTTTCACACACAGGCATCCTTACACACCCACACGTGCGTGTGACACTGCATTCACACTCGCAAGACATTCTCACACGCAAACACTTGCTGAGACACAGTCATGCACACGCATTCACACACGTGCACACACACACACTCAGGGCTGAGGCTGCAGGAGGACCAATGTCACGGCCCCAGCCCAGCACCCCACCTTCCCAGTGCTCCCTGTTGGCAGCCAGGTCTGTCCCTTATAAGGCCCTGGAGGGAGAAATTGGTAAAACTACTCTCCTCCCCTTTTATCTCTCTCTCTTTTTTGATTTGGCAGAGTTTCCTTAAAGTAAGATACTTGGTATTAGTCACTCAGTTCAGTTCAGTTCAGTCCCTCAGTCGTGTCCGACTCTTTGCGACCCCATGAGTCGCAGCACGCCAGGCCTCCCTGTCCATCACCAACTCCCAGAGTTCACTCAGACTCACATCTATCGAGTCAGTGATGCCATCCAGCCATCTCATCCTCTGTCGTCCCCTTCTCCTGTGCAACTCTTTACGACCCCATGGACTGTATGTAGCCCGCCAGGCTCCTCTGTCCATGGGATTCTCCAGGCAGGAATACTTGAGCAGGTTGCCCTTTCCTTCTCCAGGGGATTTTCCGGACCCAGGGATCAAACCCGGGTCTCCTGCATTGCAGGCAGATTCTATACCGTCTGAGCCACCACTTGGAGAACACAGCAGTCCACACAAGGATTAGTCTCCCTCCTCTCCTTGGTGGGGCTGCCAGCCACAGGCCTGGCAGTCCCGGCAGAGAGGCGGACTGGGCAGACCCCCTCTGGTGTGGCCATGGGGCCGCCGCCGCCACCCTGGGCTTTCTCCTGTGTGCGCCCCCCACAAACTCCTCTCTGTCTCCTTTCTCCTCCCCCACACCTGACCCCACCCTGACCTTCTGCAACCCTCACAAGCAGCCCAGCCTGCTTGGCTGCAGTCCTCATGCTTAAGGGCCTCGCCCTCTGTGGGGCTCAGGGGGCAGCTGAGGGACCAGAGGACCAGGAGCAGGAGTGGCCAGAAGGATCTGGGCTGGTCCGGGGAAAGACTGCCCTGTCCCCTCCCTCATTCTGTGTCTCTACTAGGAAGCACTCAGGAGCATTTTCAAGACCCCCCAACCCCTAGGGACATCTCTGCCCCCATCTTTTCCCCGCTTTTTCCCCACCACCCGCCCCCTCCAGGAAATCCGGCCCTGCTGGCTGCAGCCCCTGCTCCAAGGGCAGCCTCCTCCCTGACATGTCCCCACCACATTCCGCATCCAGACATTGCCAGGTGGTCCTGATGTGGGGCCTGTGAGAGCCAGTTGTGGGCTGGGCTAGCCCCTGACGAAGCTCTGAGATGGGCAGCCCAGAGCTGCAGAGGGGATGTTGAGGGACCCCTCCCCTTTCTCTGCCATCATTGTGTGCCCACATCCAAGGCCTCACCTGACCCCCCAGCCTCTTCCAGAAGAGGTGAGTCCTTAGGGATCAGAAGGAGAACAGGGAGAGAAGGTACCTGCAGCCAGTCTTAGCTCGGGCTGCCGCACAAAGTACCATAGGTTAGGTGGCTCCAACCATAGACATTCATTTCTCATAGTTCTGGAGGCTGAGAAGCTCAAGATCAAGACGCCAGCAAGGTAGGTTTCATTCCAAGGCCACTTCTTCCCGCTTGTAGGCAGCCGCCATCCCCTGTGGGCTCACATGACCTCAAGGGCACTAATCCTATTGCAGGGGTCCCACCCTCATGACCTCATCTAAGCTAACGCCTACAACAGTCACACTTGCTAATGCCATCACATTGGAGGTTAGGGCATCCACGTATGAACTTGCGGGGTGGGGAATCAAACGTTTAGTCCACGCAGAGCCCCTCAGGACCCCCACCTCGAGATGGGAGGAGGTCTGGGGCCTGGGGTCTGGCCTGGCTTGTTCTCAACTTAACTGCTTCATGGGCACAAAAAATGGTGGTTTCGAGGCTCACCTAGATTCCTTCCTGCTCCAGAAGTCAGGGGTCCTGCTGAGAAGAACACTGAATTTCACATGTGGGAAGCATCCCAGGCCTCCTCCGGGCACATCGTCTCCACCTAAATGCTAGTCCGTCTGTGTCTGCCTCTCTGTCCCTGGAAGGCTGCTGCTGCTGCTGCTAAGTCACTTCAGTCGTGTCCAACTTTGTGTGACCCCATAGACGGCAGCCCACCAGGCTCCCCCGTCCCTGGGATTCTCCAGGCAAGAACCCTGGAGTGGGTTGCCATTTCCTTCTCCAATGCATGAAAGTGAAAAGTGAAAAGTGAAAATGAAGTTGCTCAGTCATGTCTGACTCTTAGTGACCCCATGGACTGCAGCCTACCAGGCTCCTCCATCCATGGGATTTTCCAGGCAAGAGTACTGGAGTGGGGTGCCATTGCCTTCTCCATCCCTGGAAGGCAGGTATGTGTAATCTCAGCCCAGGCCTTGCCCTCGATGAGCCTTGGTCTATCCCCTTGCCAAAATGGGTTGGGGAGGGTGCCCAGGAGGTCTGAGCCTGCCCTGTGCCTCGCTGATCTGTGAGCCCAGAGTCTTGATTCATTCAGACTCCCCATCTGACCCCCACTGTCGCCCGCTTGGCCTCAGTTCCTGGCAGGCCGGCCCAGAGGCGGAGCTCAGGGCAAGGACCACTCAGACCCCTCCACCCCTTGCAGCTCAGCTGAGCGCAAGGCTCTGCCAAGCGAAGGCTCGGAAGGGTTCAGAGCCCTTGGGGATGGAGGGAGACAGAAAGGGGCGCAGAGCAGGGTCCTTTGTGCTCCGGGGAAGCCCCTCACCCCACCCCACTCCACCACCACGGACCCTGCTTGGCAAAGCTGACGGCAGGAAGAGTCCCGTCGGCCATCCGTCAGGGAGACAGAGAGGGCCCGTTCTAGGAGGGGAGCCGGGAAATTTGATCATTAAGAAACCCTCCTGGCTGTCTGGGGGAATTTAATTAAATTGCTGGAGAGGGCTGGGAGAGAGAGCCACATCTGGAACCAATATGTGGGCTTTGATTTTTTTTTTTTTTCCCTCCTCTCTTCTCTCTCTTTCTCTCTCATTCCCTGCCTCCCTCTCCCCATCTCTGGAAAAGGGAACACAGAAAAGCCCTGGAGTATTGGTTCCTCCGGGACACAGTTCCTGGCAGACAAAGATGGAGGGAAACCAAAGACAGTGAAACCATGGAGGAGGCACAGAGACAGAAGAGCTAGCTGAACACCGAGGCAGAGGCGGGGACGGGAGAGCCAGGGCAGAAGAGGCCTGGGGGCAGCGGGGCAGTTGTTCCCTGGGATTTGGCCTCAGGGGAGTCAGCAGTGACCAGAGGTCAAGGTCTACTTCGCAGACCAGAGAGTAGGTTCCAGAAAATCCCAGAAATCCACACGCTCAGCCAAGGGTCCCTCCTCAAGCCAGCATTTATCAAGGCCCTGCCCGGCTTGAAATGCACGGTGGGTGAATCCTCCGGAGGTGTAGGTACAGATGAGAGAGAAGTGACTTGCCTAGGGTCGCAGAGCACACGGCTGGCAGTACAGGGGTTTGATCCCAGGCTTTTCTGGATTCTGCCCAGATGTGCTGCGTGGGTCACAGTGATTGGGATTCCTTTTCTGGGCAGCTAGTGCTGGGCACAGGCTTAGGCTTTCCTGGGCAGGAGCTGACTGAGAGAGGGGGTGAGGTCAGAGGCCTTGGGGTCTATCTCTTACCCCTGTGGAGCAGGACTCTCCAGACCCCAGGCTGCAGCCCCGAGCCAGGCCAGTGTGGGTGTTCACGGGCAGGGGAATGGGTGGTCAGCTTCCCGGCTTTGACCCCAGTGGCTGAGCCATCTGACACTAACCTAGTTCCCTCTCAGCCAGATGCCTGCAAGTTAGAAACCCTGCCCCTGGGCTCCACCAAGCCTGCCACCCCCCACCCCCAGGCCCCAGAGTCCCCTGCCAGGGCTGGGTCTCTACTCTGGGCAGACAACCTCTGGGCTAATTCTCTTCCTCCCCTAAAACCCAATACCTCCCCACTAGCCTGCACAGGCTGGGGTCCTTTCCCGGATCCCACCTTCCCATCCCTGCCCAGGATGGCTGAAGTTCAACCCTGAGTTCAGCATGCATCTTCACGATTCATCTGCAGGTTGTGAGCCCAGAGGGCACCCTGGTCCCCGCCGTGGCCCCAGGTCCAGCCCAGAAAGGGCACAGGGAGGAGGGTGGCACCTGCTTGTGGAATGGATGCCTCATGACCTTGGTGTGTGCAGGGCAGTTGAAAAAGGTCACTCAAGCCCCTGGCTGGGAGGGGAAAGCGAGGCAGAGCAAGAACAAAAAGGATGCTTGGAACAGGTATGGTTGGAGGCTGTGGGGGTCCTTCGCAAGTGCTGGGTCTCCCGCCTGGCTGCCCCTAGACTCTGTCCCCTGTCACCCGCAAAGTGGAAAGTGTTAGTCACTCAGTTGTACCCGACTTTTTGCAACCCTATGGACTGTAGTCCGCCAGGCTCCTCTGTCTGTGGGATTCTCCAGGCAGGCTTCAAGAGTCAGTTTAACACAGCTTCCTTGGGGAAGCCCTCCCCGGTGCCCTCCGGCAGCCCTCTCCCCTGCGGAGCTCTAATCTGTTTACTTCTCTACTGAGATTGGCTTATTGACGTCTCTGCAGGACTGGGCTCTCTGGATCACCACTCTATCCCCTGTGCTTCAGCCCACTCCCAGTACTGGAAGGCAATCAATGAAAATGTGTTGATAGACGTACTAAGCCCTGCATTTGGATGCACCAGCTTGTGAGCTGAGGCTGGGTGGGAGTGGTGGGGTGGGGGGGTAGGGGGAAACAGGCCTGGTCCTGCCCTCGGGCTCTGCTCTAGGCCTGTAGTTTTTGTTGTGTAGTTGCTAAGTCACATCCGGTTCTTTGTGACCCCCGGGACTATAGCTGGCCAGGCTCCTCTGTCCGTGGGATTTCCCAGGCAAGAATACTGGAGTGGGTTGCCATTTCTTTCTTCAGGGGATCTTCCTGACCCAGGGATGGAACCTGTGGCTCCTGCATTGGCAGGCGGATTCTTTACTGCTGAGCCACCAGGCAGGCCTGCTCTAGGTCTGGGGGAGTGATGGCGGTGGCGATGTGGCCCCTGTAATAAGTGGAGTGTGCTCTGGGGGGCAGGCATGGGGCACAGGTTAGACATGACCAGCAGAGGTTTTCTGCAGCCTCGTGGTGACCCGAGGGGTACAGGTAATTCTTTTCATCCTCCCATTGGACAGATAAATAAAGGAAGATTTAGGGAAACTGGGCGGGGTGTGGGGGAGATTGGAGAGTACCCAAGTTGGGACTGGAACTCAGCTCTGTCTGGGGTGGTTATGTCAGTTCGTCACTGCATAACCGTGGAGTCATGTCTTCTCGGAGGGCAGGGAAAGAAAGTCTCCAGGAACCTGAGGGGGGCCCCCCACCCGGTGCTGAGCGGTGGGAGGCAGCTGAGGTGAGGTGGGATGGGAAGGTGGAAGAACAGAGGCCAAATGGCTGAACTGAGAGCTGGGTGATCAGACAGGCTGGGGGTGCGGGCCACACAGTGCAGGGGTCCAGCTGTCCTGGGGGAAGGAACGGGAAGACCAGTGGCCAGCCCCAGCAGCCAGCCTACTGGGCCGTCCACACGGCCCGGGGATACAAAACAAACCAGGAGGGAGGCTCGGGGTCCCACTTGGAGGCCCTGACAGGGTGATGATATACAGAGTTTTAAATAAATGTATGTCCTTAGGGGCACTTCGTCTGGAGAGAGAAAAAATGGCCATGCTCTTCCCTACTCCTGCCTCCCATCCCTCCCCCAACCCTGGCCAAAGAAAAAAAAAGGAGAAAAAGGGGGGAAAAAAAAATCCATCGCTACAGCTAAAAAGGAAATTGCATTAATACAGATTGTTTTATTTAAAAAACCTTGACCTCCACTTCAAAAAAAAGTCATTAGACATTCTCCTTCTCAAAGGCCACCGAGTGATTACCGGGAGGCCAGTCCATTTCTCAATGACTTACTGTTCCTGGCTGCTTGAGGGAAATGTGTGAGGAATCGGGAGTAATTTAAGGCTCCCTGCAGAAAGGTGTGTAAATCTTTGCATGTCTAAAGAAACTTTACCAGACCACTAAGTCAGAGGAAAAGAAAACTGGAAGAGCCCCCCGCCCCCGCCATCTCCTTTTTTTTTTTTCCCGTTTCTTGCCTTTGGAACTCTGATCTCTTTGATCGTAAAAATGGTCATATTTCACCCCCAAAATATCAGCAATCAGCGAACTAAGGAAGTGGGTGCCCATGGGGAGTTTAACCACCGATTAGGCCCTTGGTTTAATTATTTAACGCCTGCCTGGATCGTACAGGCTGTGAACACACTCTCCTGGCGAGGGTTCAAGATCGAGTTATAAATAATAATAACTATTAGATCCCCAATTAAGCCGGTGAGCTGACCGCCCCAGCCCTGTCTTTCAGCCCCACCTCGTCCTCCGCCACTGCGGCCCCCGCCCCCATGCTGAGTGCGGGTGAAGGGCCTTGAGCAGCTCTACTCTGCTCACCGCAGAGTAATCACAGCAAGATGTTGGCGGGCCCGCAAGGGAGCCAGGGCAGGGCCCGAGGGCTCCGGAAGCCTTTGTGGAGGCTGGGGGTGCCCTGGGCCTAGCTAGACCCATGCCCCTCGCCCTGCATCCTTCCCTGGATTCCTGGGGAAGCCAGGGCTGGAGGGGGTGGGATGGATTGCTGGCTGGAGGGGGTGTCTTTCCCCTCCAAGACTCAGTTTGTCCACCTATAACAGAAAGGACTTCTCCAGCAAGGCTCAACCTGGGAGTCACATGGGTCCCCAGAGCCTGAAGCCCACAGCTTGGAACTGAGTGCCTGGCGCACTTGAGTTGAGTCTGTGATGCTCTAGCTGCTGAGATTAAACTGGAACCTCTCTTGAGTGTCCCCCTGTGGCTTCGTGCTCCTCCAAAATGCCAGTATTCAGCGCATGAGTGCATGCCCAGTGACTTCAGTCATGTCTGACTCTTTGCAACCCTATGGATCCACCAGTCCATGGGGATTCTCCAGGCAAGAATACCGGAGTAGGCTGCCATGCCCTCCTCCAGGGGACCTTCCCCACCCAGGGATCCTACGTCTCCTGCACTGGCAGTTGGGTTCTTTACCACTGGCACCACCCAGGAAGCCCTCTGGATACAGTAGGTGCTCAGTAAATCGCTGTGGAATGAGTTGTTCAGGACCATTTCCCATTGGTCCTATGAAGCCCATGAGCCCTGCTCCAAGGGCAGCTAAGAGGGGTTGTCGCAGGTCCAGGGTGTAAGTAACCTGGGCACCACGCCGTGCCCACCGGGAGCCCTGCACGCAACAGGTTCTTAATAGGAGCCTGTCATTTGGCCCGGGACCCAGATCCAGGCCTGTCCCAGCCCTGGGCGGGTCCTCGGGTCCCCAGAACTGCCTGGATGCCACTGTAGCGTGGGCTACACCTAGTGCACCCCGCCAGCCAGCTGTGTCCTGGGCAGTAGAGATCCTGACCATCAGCCATCCAACCCACCGTTCTCTTTCAGAATAACCCTGCGTGGAGCCCTACTGTGCACCGGGTTGGGGCCTGCGTCACTTCTCCTTTCTTTTTCCATTCAGGCTCTGCAGACACGGCAGGGTAAAGGATAGAGCAGGCAGTTTACAGACGGGACGCCAAGGCTCAGAGAGGAAAGCATGCAGCCCAGAGTCACACAGCAGGTCCACAGCAGACACACAGCAGGCCAGCCTCACACCCAGCCAAGTCTTCCCATTTAGGACAGGTTCTCTGTGCTCTCTTGACTTTATCAAAGCTTTTTTCTTTAAAGGCTTTATTGAATTTGTTATAAGATTGCTTCTGTTTTATGTTTTGGTTTTGGTCTTTGGGCCACGAGGCACATGGGCTCTTAGTTCCCTGACCAGGGATCAAACCTGCGCCCCCTGTATTGGAAAACAAAGTTTTAACCACTGGACCACTAGGGAAGTCTCCCAAAGCCTGTTACTACACCCATCGGTGCTGTTTATTGACTATTTTCCACTTGCCAGGCTCATGCTAGGGTTTTTACTCAACTCTTACACAGATCATTTCATCTGATTCTCACAGCAGCCCTGTGAGATAGCTCCCATCGTTACCTCCATCTTACAGGTGAGGAAACGAAAAGACCAAGAGGTCAGGTGACCCAGTGAATGTCGTGCAGCTGGAAAATGTCGAACGCAGGGGCCACTGCATCAGAAAGATTTAAAACAAACACAGGAAAATGAAAAAGTCATGTGAAAGGAGAGGAAAAGAGAAGTTAATACACTGACTTGCATCCTGGACAGAGAGTTGCTGTGATTATGTCTTAACATTATCTGGGATTCCTGGTAGCCAGGGCAAAAAGGGAAATGCAATGGCTTGTGCAGATCTCATTCCTTGGTCTTTATTTTTTAAGGAGGGATCATACTGCTTCAAGAGAAACAAATGACTTCTTAGCCCTAAATCCTCATGGGACAACTTGTCGTGATGGTTAGAAGCCTGACAAGCTTACCAGGAGACGGAGCTCAAGCTGTCCGAGTCTCCGTCCCCCTCCCCTCTCGGTCGTTGTGACGGTGCTACAAGACGATGTGGTTCAGTACATCTCCGGGCTTACAGGAAGGCTCGGTGAAAAACGAGCCCCCTCTAGCTGGAGGACATCTCTATCTTTGGACTTGCAGGTAGAGCAGAAACATTTTTCAAAGGGATATAATATTTCATCCCTTGCCAAGAACTGAGAACCAGTCACTTCAGTGGGATTTCCTGGTGTGGAGCATCCTTAGGAAGGAAACTGAGTCTGGGAAAAGGTTGGGCAGTGAGCTGAGGGAGAGGACCAGATGTTCTGCCCCGATTGGGCTTGGCTCCGCTTCCCAGAGGGTGGACCGGGGTCTGGGGTGAGCAGGGAGCCCCGCTGTGATAGCAACCTGACACAATATTTACAGAGCCCTGTGATCTGTCACGGTCACGCCTGGTCACATCTGAGTCACATCAGCCTGCGGTGTTTACGATTCCCCAGACGTGCAGCAGTGAGCACAGCTTGGTCTGCGAGCCTCTGTGTGCTCTCCCTGCTAAACTGTCTCCTTCAGAAGAGGCTTTTGGGTTTGTGGCTGCAGGGGCCGATCAGGTGAACAGAAGAGCTGCAGGATGCCATGTCATCCTTGGTCTCTGTTTTTCCATCTGTGAAATGGGCTTAGTCCTTCAGTGATTGACAGTCAAGTGTCCTGCAGAGGTTGTTACGGTGAAAGAAAGGCCCAATTATAGAAACAGAACCAATTCCATAAGAAAAATGAGTAGTGAATATGATCAGACATTTTGCAAATAAATACAAGTAGCCGTTAAACTAATAACCTCTATAAGAAAAGAATCTGAAAAAGCAAAGACGTTTCTTTGCCGACAAAGGTCCGTCTAGCCAAAGCTCTGGTTTTTCCAGTAGTCATGTATGGATGTGAGAGTTGGACTATTAAGAAAGCTGACTGCCGAAGAATGAATGCTTTTGAACTGTGAAGTTGGAGAAGACTCTCGAGAATCCCTTGGATTGCCAGGAGATCAAACCAGTCAATCCTCAGGGAAATCAGTCCTGAATATTCATTGGAAGGACTGATGCTGAAGCTGAAACTCCAATACTTTGGCCACCTGATGGAAAGAACTGACTCATTTGAAAGACCCAGCTGCTGGGAAAGATTGAGGGCAGGAGGAGAAGGGGACGACAAAGGATGAGATGGTTGGATGGCATCACTGACTCGATAGACATGAGTGTGAGCAAGTGGGGGGAGTTGGTGATAGACAGGGAGGCCTGGTGTGCTGCAGTCTATGGAGTTGCAAAGAGTCAGACACAACTGAATGAACTGAACTCATATGTATAACTGAATCACTTTGCTACATACCTGATACTAACACAACAAGGTAGATGAATTATACTCCAATATAAAATAAAAATTGAATTAAAAAATAGAGTAGCCATTAAATATTCCCATTCAGTGATTAATTCAAGCAGAGACATTGCTCTGCTGACAAAGGTTTGTCTTGTCAAGGCTATGGTCTTCCCAGTGGTCACATACGGTTGTGAGAGCTGAACCTTAAAGAATGCATAACACCAAACAATTGATGCCTTCGAACTGTGGTGGAACTGTGTGGAACTTCAAAACTCCCTTCAGCAGCAAGGAGATCAAACCTGCCAACCTTAAGGGAGATCAACCCTGACTATTCACTGGAAGGACTGATGCTGAAACTGAAGCTCCAGTATTTTGGTCACCTGATGCAAACTGTATGGATCACAATAAACTGTGGAAAATTCTGAAAGAGATGAGAATACCAGACCACCTGACCTGCCTCTTGAAAAACCTATATGCAGGTCAGGAAGCAACCATTAGAATTGGACATGGAACAACAGACTGGTTCCAAATAGGAAAAGGAGTATGTCAGGGCTGTATATTGTCACCCTGCTTATTTAACTTATATACAGAGTACATCATGAGAAATGCTGGGCTGGAAGAAGCACAAGCTGAAATCAAGATTGCATCAGTCTTGATTGGGAGAAATATCAATAACCTCAGATATGCAGATGACACCACCCTTTTGGCAGAAAGTGAAGAGGAACTAAAAAGCCTCTTGATGAAAGTGAAAGAGGAGAGTGAAAAAGTTGGCTTAAAGCTCAACATTCAGAAAATGAAGATCATGGCATCTGGTCCCATCACTTCATGGGAAATAGATGGGGAAACAGAGGAAACAGTGTCAGACTTTATTTTTGGGGGCTCCAAAATCACTGCAGACGGTGATTGCAGCTATGAAATTAAAAGACGCTTACTCCTTGGAAGGAAAGCTATGACCAACCTAGACAGCATATTCAAAAGCAGAAACATTACTTTGCCAACAAAGGTCCGTCTAGTCAAGGCTATGGTTTTCCCAGTGGTCATGTATGGATGTGACAGTTGGACTGTGAAGAAAGCTGAGTCCCGAAGAATTGATGCTTTTGAACTGTGGTATTGGAGAAGATTCTTGAGAGTCCCTTGGACTGCAAGGAGATCCAACCAATTTGTTCTAAAGGAGATTAGTCCTGGGTGTTCTTTGGAAGGAATGATGCTAAAGCTGAAACTCCAATACTTTGGCCACCTCATGCGAAGAGTTGACTCATTGGAAAAGACTCTGATGCTGGGAGGGATTGGGGGCAGTAGGAGAAGGGGACGACAGAGGATGAGATGGCTGGATGGCATCACTGACTTGATGGACGTGAGTCTGAGTGAACTCCGGGAGTTGGTGATGGACAGGGAGGCCTGGTGTGCATGGGGTTGCAGAGTCGGACATGACTGAGTGACTGAAATGAACTGAACTGATGCAAACAGACAACTCATGGGAAAAGTCCCTGATGCTGGGAAAGATCAAGGGCAGAAGGAGAAGAGGGTGTCAGAGGATGAGACGGCTGGAAGGCATCACCGATGCAATGAACATGAACTTGGGCAAATTCTGGGAGATGGTGAGGGGCAGACAGGGAAGCCTGGCATGCTGCAGTCCATGGGGTCGCAGAGTCAGACATGACTGGGCGACTGAAAAACAACAACAACATGCATATTAAAAGAAGAAAATGTCTTTTAAACTTTAAGTTGTTGCTATTATTTTATTTATTTATGGCTGTGCTCGGGCTTTCTCCAGATGCAGCGAGCAGGGGCTCCTCTACAGTTGCGGTGCTCAGATTTCTCACTGCGTGCTTCTCTTGTTGCAGAGCCTGGGCTCTAGGGTGTGGACTTCAGTAGTTGTGGCCCACGGGCTTAGTTGCCCCACAGCATGTGGAATCTTCTCGAACCAGGGGTGGAACCCATGCCCCTTGCACTGGCAGACAGGTTCTTAACCACTGGACCACCAGGGAAGTCCAAGTTATTATTATTATCATCCTTCTTCCTGGTCTGTTGGCGGTATGACGAGAGGAGGAGTTGGGCAGGAACTCAGAGGCATTCACGATGGGATCCAGAGAAGATTCAAGGGCCTGTTCTCCATGCCCAGCAGAGGTCACGGGAGCAACAAGGAAACAAGTACAGGTTGTCCAGTGGTTTCCTGAAGTTCCTGATCTGCAGCATCAAGAAGCTGGAAGTAACAACGTTGCTGATGTGCACCAGATCTCAGTGTGCTGAGAGTGTCCACGGTGTTTCCTTAACAGCTACAAAGCTGTCTTGGAAGAGCAGCCGGCCATCAGAGTCACCCATCCCAAGAAGAGGCTGTGCAGCAAAGAAAGTGAATAGACAGCTCTTGGGCACATTTTATTCACATTAAATAAAACCATAAAGGCTTGTGCCATCAGTAGAGAAAATAACTAAAGTGGTGCATGCTCTTCAGGGGTAGAAATTGATACAGCCTTTTTGGAGGCTATGAAGCAATATTATCACAAGTCTTAAAATCTTTGGCCAGTATCTGTGACTCAGTGCCTTAGCTCTCCATTTGCTGCTGTAACAAATGATCACAAACCTAGTGTTTTAAAAGAATACAAAGGCATGATGTTAACCTCTTCAGAGAATAGATGTTGTTGTTGTTCAGTCGCTACTCTCTGCATCGGACTCTTTATGACCTCATGGGCTGCAGCATGCCAGGCTCCTCTGTCCTCCAGCACCTTCAGGAGTTTGTTCAAATCCATGTCCATTAAGTCAGTGATGCCATCTAACCATCACATCCTCTGCCACTCCCTTCTCCTTTTGCCTTCAGGCTTTCTCAGAGAACAGAAGTGCTGGGCTAAAATCAACATCCTGCAGGGCTGCATTTCCTTCTGGAGGCTCCAGGGAGGAATCTATTTTCTTGCCTTTTCCAATGTCTAGAGGCTGTCTGTGTTCCTTAGTCAGTGGCTGCCTTCTTCCACCTTCAAAGCCAGCACTTCCCAGTCAAGTTTCTCGCATTGCATCACTCCAACAATGACTCTCCTGCCTCTCTCTTCCACTTTAAAGGACCCATTCAGATGATCCAAAACATTCTCCCTGTTTTAAGGTCACTTGTTAGGAAAACTTAATTCCATCTGCTATTTTAATTTTGCCTTGCCATATCCACAATTTCCAGGGATTATCATGTCAATATCTTTGGGAGGTTATTATCTGCCTACCACATCCAGATATCCTATTTCTAGGTATTTATGATCAAGAAAGTAACTATGGATGTATAGTAATAAGGACTGATGTGCAGCAGTAGGGAATAACATATCACTAGGTTTTCAATAAAAATAATAGTGGACAAGACTAATGACATAATGTGCAAGCTATTAAAAAGCACAACATAATTTGACTTTTATAATGTATTTAACTATTCTTTCCATCGATCTAGAATATAGATAAAAGCTAGAAGGATATACTCTATTTTCAGCTCATGCCTTTTTCTTGTCTTATAGCTTCTTCTAGGTCTTCAATTCAATACTGAATAAATAGGAAGATTATCATCAATCTCTTTCATTAAACCAACTTTATATATATATATATATATATATATATACACACATATATATATATGTATATAAAATCTATCGTGTCTCAGAAATCTCTAGGAGTGGGATATATGTGCTTTTAGCATCACCGATGGACGTGAGTTTGAGTGAACTCCAGAAGTTGGTGATGGACAGGGAGGCCTGGCATGCTGCAATTCATGGGGTCACAAATAGTCGGACACGACTGAGTGACTGAACTGAACTGAACTGATTGTCTTAATTTTATTCGTGTATTCTAAAATCTCTGCAATAAGCATGTCACTTCTGTAATAAGAGAAGTTAACTTTTTTTAAAGCATGCAAGCTTTCAAGACTGGGGCAAATATGCATTTTTACTCATGCTCAGACTCGGAAGCCAGTCTTGAACAGAGGTGCCAACCAAGGATCAGCTTCTCGCTGCAGAGCAGGGGCTCTCTCTGCTCCCTCCTCTTCCTCCCCTTCCCCACTGCTTAGATCAGGGCCTGCTTCAATAACCACTCGATGAACAGAGACGTTCCAAACTGGGATCTTATTCTCCCTTCATTGCCCACTCTGGGTTAGCATCACAGGATTTATCTAAATCACCATGGAAGTCATTTATCTTTTAGCTGTATCCTTTTCGGGTAATGAGTTCCATCCTTCCCAGGTTAACTGGAGTTTCCCGGGGTGCATTCCAGGCTGCCTCAGGCCTGGAGCTCTTGCTCAAGCGCTGACCTATAGAATAGCAGTCCATGCCACTTGCCCTACTCTGCCATCCTTGTACCGCCCCAGCCACCAGCCCTAGGACTGGCCAGGGGAATTAGCAACAACATGAAGAATGCCAAATTCACCAGAATCCTTTCAAATCGGTCCCTTTATCAAACAGATGACAGATCACATTCAGGGAGGACCAGCAAGTGACCTCTTCAAGGCCACACAGCTAGTAAACGGCACAGATTCAAACGGGTGTCCCCTTGGCCCTAAAGTTTGAGTTTGCCATCGCTGCCTTCCACGACTTCTTGGAATAAATGTTTTTATTTTTTTATCTTTTAAAAAAGTATTATTTATTTATCTTTTTGGCTGCGCTGGGTCTTTTTTGCTGCACTTTTTCTCTACTTGCGGCGAGCAGGGGCCACTCTTCATTGAGTGCGCTGGCCTCTCCGTGCAGTGGCTTCTCTTGCTGTGGACACAGGCTCTAGGGCATGTGGGCTCAGCAGTGGTGGTACGTGAGCTTAGTTGCCACGGGGCAGGTGGAATCTTCCAGGACCAGGGATGGAACCTGTGTCCCTTGTATTGGCAAGTGGGATCTTAACCAGTGGACTTCCAGGGTTGTCCCCTAAAAATGGTAACTGTTAACACTAATTGATTGCTCCCCAGGTATCAGGTGCCCCACATATATCAACCTGCTGAATCCTCCTAAGAGTCCATTTTACAGAGGCGGCAACTGAGAGGCAAGTATTAATAGACTGCCAAGGCTCACAGTGGGGAAATGCAAGGTCTGCATTTGAACCCGGATGATGTTCAGGCCCTTTCCAGCTCTGCAGGCTGATGCTGACAGGGTCCTGTGTTCTAGGCCACACGCCCAGGATTGCACTCTGATGGAATGCCCATAGAGCCCAAGCAGTTGGTGCAGCATGAAACCCCTTCTACAAGGGAGGACTTCCCTAGTGGCTCTGACAGGTAAAGCGTCTGCCTACAATGTGGGAGACCTGGGTTCGATCCCTGGGTCAGGAAGATCCCCTGGAGAAGGAAATGGCAACCCACTCCAGTACTCTTGCTTGGAAAATCCCATGGACGGAGGAGCCTGGTAGGCTACAGTCCACAGGATCACAAAGAGTCAGAAACGACTGAGTGACTTCACTTTGCAAGGGAGGAGGGTGGGGCTCAGAGAGGGGAGGGACATGTCTGAGGTCACACAGCAGTGCATGGTGGACTGGGCCTGGCACCTGATCTCCGACACCAATGCTGCTCTGAATGCTGTGCTTTTCCCGGGATAAGCGCTCCTTACCCTTCGCTTGCTGGATGCTCCAGCAGGGGCCGGGGGAGGTGGGGGTGAGGTTCTTCCAGGCAGTTCCTAGAATCCAGTCACTGCCCCACCCTGCTCAGTCCCTCAGAAAGTCGTTCAACCACTCACATGTGGGCAGCGCTGGGGACCCCTGGAGCCCCTGGATTTCTTTCTCATTGGACACTCATTGGGCAACTTTCCAAAGAATAAGAATTTGCTGTCCAATGGTTAAGACTCTGTACTTTCAGTGCCGGGGGTGGGGGTTCTACCCCTGGGAAGGGAACCAAGATCCCATGTGCTTTGCGGCATGACCAATAAAATAAATTAAAAAAAAGAAGAACCTCATCTCTCATCATTTCCAGGTCCTCAACCTACCCTCGCATGTGCTCTTATGGGTGGCTGTGGCTAATGTGGGGGACACTTGGCCTCATCTTGGGGGTGATGCCTTTCTGGGAAAAATCCTGGCTCATGCAGAACCTGGCTGCCTGTCTACAGGTTTTCAGGGGTGTGTGCAGGCTGGGTTTCCTTTGCAGCAGCCCAGAAAGGAGTTTCTGAAGGTCTTCTCCTGGGGGCTTATTTTTCTTGCTCAAACGTTATGGCTCTGCAGTGGTGGAGGGGACAATGGAAGGCCAGGCCTCCAAGAGCAGTTTTGGTGAAAGACCAGCAGCATCTGGATGGCTTACAGTCTCGCTTCACCACCGGGGGCATCTTCTCTGTGCTTTCCTTGCAAAACAAAAACAAGAGCAGAGACCCAGGCAGGCCTCTCTCTCACTCTCTGTCACCCATCTGTCAGTCTGGCTGTCGTCTGGCTATCTATCCATCTTCCGTGTGTAAACTAGGAATTCTGGGGAAGGGGGCGGGGGAGGAACCTCCTTCCTCTTGCTTTGGTTTTCCTTGGGAAGGGCCTGGACTATCCCCGAGGTGGGCTAGGGGGATGCTACACCCCCAGAGGCTTGATGATGTACTGCCTTCTGGGGCAGAGACCCTGGCGCGAGGTGGTATGAACCAGGCGGACCCAGGACTCTCCTCCGTCTGGGCAGGGACGGCAGCATTAGGGTGCATGGGGGTAAAGGTGGGTTGGGAGGTTTCAGATCTTCCGTGGAATCTGTCTCCCCCAGAGTCGCTCCCCCAGTCCCCTGCGGAGGAATTTGTAATGGAAGCGGGGCTGCTAATCCCTCCAGTGTCACCTCTCCAGACACTTGTTGGGGGATTAAAAAAAAAAAAAGAAAGACAGACACATACCCAAACACTGAACTTTCCCATTCCTCCAAATGCGGGTGGGGACGCTGAAAGAAGGACACCCCTATCTTCTCCCCCCTCCCCGCCCCCAGCCTCCAGCCGGCCTGGCGCGGGACCCCCTCCCTCCCGCAGTCGGAGCGGTGGGGGCGGGCGAGGCGAGGAGAAGGGGGAGGAGGAGAGGCAGGGGGCGAGGTCTGCTTCAAGAAGGGGCGTGTGGCCGGAGGAGCTCGCGTCGGAGCAACTTGGGAGCGAGCGAGGCGGCAGAGAAGGGGAGGGAAGAAAGTTGGTTTCCCCCGACGTCAGCGCCGGGCGGGCCGCGGAGCCAAGAGGCGGCCGGGAGCGGGGCCGAGCGCGGGGCGGCCGGGGCGCGCTCGCTCCGACCCGCGCCTGCCACCCGCTCCTCGGACCCGCGCCCACCACCGCCGCCGGCGACCCCGGGGCGGCCCGCGGGCATGGACAGCGCGGCCGGCCCCGCCTTCGCCCCGGACAAGCCGGCGCTAGGCCCGGGGCCGCCGCCGCCGCCGCCTGCGCTGGGGCCGGGCGACTGCGCCCAGGCGCGCAAGAACTTCACGGTCAGCCACCTCCTGGACCTGGAGGAGGTGGCGGCGGCCGGGCGGCTGGCGGCGCGCCCCGCGCCCAGGGCCGAGGCGCGGGAGGGCGCGGCGCGCGAGCCGTCCGGGGGCAGCAGCGGCAGCGAGGCGGCGCCGCAGGACGGTGAGTGCGCGGGGCCGGGGCCGGGGATCGGGGCCAGAGGCTCGTGGGCCCGAAGGGGCGAGCGCGGGACCGGCGACGGAAGCGGGGACTCTAGCTCTGCCGGAGCCCGGCCTGGGAAGGAGAAGTCGCGGCGGGACCTCCGGGGGTGCGGGCGCTGGGCGCCGCCTCCCGAGCGGCTGGCGTGGCCCCTGCCGCCGCCGCCGCCGCCGCCCTCGCTGAGGTTGTATGTCCGCGATGGACGGGACGGGAGCTGTCGGCTGGGGGAGGCCAGATCCACCTCCAGTCGTTGGCAGAACAGGGCTCTGTGCTGCCTTGTGCCCTGCCCCGGGTGGCACCCCTTGAGCCCCCCACTCCCAAACAGCCTGGGAGAAGTGGGTGCGATTATTGCTGGGGAAACTGAGGCTTCCGAGTGGGGCGAAGAGACCTAGTCGCACCGCTGGGTCTCCAACTCTGCCCCGCTCTCCTCCAGGACACCCTGCTAGGCTTTTCAAAGAAGGGTGCCCTGGCTGGGGTATCGATGCTGCCCTCCCCCTCCAGTTTGCCCCCGCTGCTAGCAGCTCCCTAGGGGGAGCGGCCCAGCCCTGAAAAGCCAGCTAGGCCTCTCTTACCCTGCCGAGGTTAAAGGTCATCAGGAAGGGGCTTTAAAAACAAACAACCCACCCAAGTGGCTTTTTTTTTTTTTTTTTTTGTCAAAAAGTCACAGAGGACTGCAGGGTCTTGAGCCCTTGGTAAGAAGGGGGGAGTGGCTGGAAGAGGAGAAGATGAAGATAAAGCAAAGATCCTGGCCGGGGAGAGTTTGCTGGAGAGAGGGGGAGGGCTGGAGTCCACACAGCTAACCCCCGGCCCTGGAAAGGAGTGTGGGGGTCCTCTGAGACCACTCCTGGCTCTCCTAGCTCTGGGGAGCCGGCAGACCTGCTGGAGACTCTAGGCCCATTAAGAGTCACCCACTTGCCTCCAGAAGCATTCCCACCTGTCCCTGGGGTCCCCAACTTCCTGCACCAGCCTCCGGGGTCTGCAAGGAGCCCAGGGCGGCTGCGTACCCCACTTTTCAGATGAGAGAAGGTGCAGGAAAAGGTGAGGTGTCATCAGCCTTGTTGGAAGCCTTGTCCAGGAGCCTGGGTGTACCCGAGAGGTATGGCCGACACATACCTGACTGTCATGGTGCGTCTCAGAGAGTGCCCGCCTGGCGCCAGCCGCATGCCATGGCCTCCAAGTCCTTCCCAGTGGCGTCCATCCGCCTCTCGCCAGCCCCTCTGGCCTCTGTTCACCTACCCAGGGGATCAGGAAATAGGCTGACCCCCTCCTGGGAGCTGGGGTTTCCCTGGTGGAAGGACGGATGGTGTCTGGTTTGGGCCAAGAGAAAAGTGGAGTGCCCTTTTCTGGTGTCGGGTGGATCCTGCCAGCCGGTTCCTGCCAGCCGGTTGTTTGTGGTCGTCGGGTCTCCTGCTGGCTCTGAGCCGGCTTCCCCGCAGGGCAGAGGGGAGGTCTCTAAGTTTCCCCTGAGGCATGGGGGACCCCTGGCGCTGGGGACAGAAAGAGGAGCAAATTGAAGAAAGGCAGGAAAGGAGAAGGAAGGAGTACAGGTGGGGTGGAGAGAGAAGGAAGGAGGCCGGGCGGGCTTTGTCCTCAAGTCCTGGCCGCGGCCGTGGGGATGGACAGGAGATGGCCCTGCTTCTCCTGCTCACAGCCTAAAAGGGCTCCAAGTGGGGGGCTTTTCTGGGGGAGTCCCAGAATAGCTAGGGTCACAAGTGCTCAGCCAGGGCCTCTGGCAGCCCCCAAGCCCCCAGGCCTTCCCAGCAACCCCCCGGGATCGCGTCTCTCCCACTGAGGGCCTGGGAGCTCTTTCTCTTCTGCACATGGGGAATTCCTAGGCACTGGGGACAGAGGACCCCCTGCGTGTGGGCTCGGGTGGGACAGGGCTGAGGGCAGTGGCCAGTCTGCCCCCCAGAGGTGGGCATCTCCTTCCGTCACTGTGAGGGACTAGGGGCCGCAGGCAGAGTCAGGGCCAGGCTCGAGAAGCCCCCACCCCCTAGACCTCAGCTCCATCCTCCCGGCCCTCGGCCCTTGGGGACATTTTCTCCAGGCCTCAACAGACAAACGGAAGCCCAATGTGGACGCTACAGAGAGTTCCTGAAGCTCAAAAACCTAGCTTAAAGAATTCTCTGTTTGAGATTGCATCTTTCCTAGCTCACTTTTGGTGTTAAAAGGCACTTTCTTTTATGAAACAGGGATAATGTCTGGAGATGGGTTTATTTTAATGTCCTTACTTGGCAAAATTAAAAGGAGGTAACCCTATACTCATTCCTTAGACTGAAAACAAATCTCTAGGCCATGAAACCCAAATGTTTTATGTCGAGTCAAGCAGCTCCCCAAGGCCAGTTGAGTGCATTCCAGTGGTGCCCGCTGCCAGGAGGAAGGCGGGCAGAGCTGGGGGTGTTCTGGGGCAGCCCCCAGGCCTGGGAGAGAGAATCCCTTGGCTTGCTCATGGGTCCGGGCCCCCGGGGCAGGAAGGTGGATGGAGGAGAGACTGGCATCCTGCCCTGCTCCCCTACTTCCTCTTTCTAGCAGGTGCCCCCTCCTACTGCGGCTGGATTCCCAGCTCATGAAGTCTCCAAAGGTGGAGGAGAAGGGACCTTTCGTCCCCATCCTCGTGAGCCCAGCCCGCGTCACTGGGCCCCTTTAATAAGCAGGCAGCCAAACCTCGGGGTGCTGGGACTCTGGTCCCCAGGCCAGCATCTGTGGGCCCTAGGCTGAGGTTTCATCCTCCAATTCTGGCCCTTCACTGAGGATTTGGACACGCTTGGAAGTAGGTTTTTCTTGTGGCTTCTGGAGCTGTTTCCAGATCCAAAGGCAGCGACTGAAACCGAATAGAGGTGCGTGCATGCTCAGTTGCTTAGTTGGGTCCAACTCTCTTCAGACCCATGGACTGTAGCCCGCCAGGCTCCTCTGTCCACAGGATTCTCCAGGCAATGATACTGGAGCGGGTTGCCATTTCCTCTTCCAGGGGATCTTCCCCACCCAGGGATCGAACCTGCATCTCCTACATTGTCAGGCGATTTCTTCACCACTGTGCCGCCTGGGAAGCCCGTAAAGAGATGGGGTGACCCTTATTAGAAAAATAAAGGTTAATGGGGAAACCAATGAGTTAGAAAATTGATGTATTTTCAACCTGTCGGGTTAGCAGTCTCAAAAATTTTTGAATAGATTTTTCAATCTTTCGTTTTCACAAAGTCATCAGTACATCTAGCCTATTCTTGCCAATGATTTCCCTGGACCAGGCTCCCCCCTGGAACTGACCAGGAAGGTTGTGGCTTCGCCACTGACTCAGAGCAAACCAGGGTCTCGGGTTCCTCCCAAGTCAAACGCTGAGGTCTGGGCCGGGGCGCCAAGCTATGCCAAGCACGTTAGGAAAATAAACTCTCGTTTGCTGCCTTCGCAGTGACTTACAACAAAAGAAGCCACATTAATAACTGAGATTTTCCTTAAAACATTCCCTCCTGTGGACAGGGCGGAATCAGGAATGCGGATGCATTGAAAATAAACGAAACCCCTCGAGCCAGGCAGGGACGAAGCCCGCAACCCAGCGAGGCTGCCTGGCCCCACTGGGGCCGCGACCTGTTTAGGAAAAATGCCCAAACCCAGTGGGTTCCCTTCTCAGAGATTCAAATGGGGCCCTTGGAGCCTGAGGGCACAGGCTGAGCTGGGGTGGGCTGGGGGTTTGGGCTACCCCCATGGAGCTGTTCTCTGAGTCACCTCTGTTGATGGGCAGAAGGAAGCCACGGACACGCCCGGCTTGGGTGGGCACGTCCCTCTCCCCCTTGCCAGTGGTGGCGGGCAAGGCCAAGTATCTGAGTGGGAGGCCTGAAGGGACCACTGAGTTTGAGAGATGGGCCAACTGGCCTTTCATTTTTGGATTTTTCTTGTAAATCATCTACCATGGTTTACCGTTTCAGTCGTTTTGAAGCGTCAAGTTCGACGGCGTGAAGTTCATTCTCATCCTTGTACCATCATCCCCACCGTCTAGCTCCTAAACGTTTTCCGTCTTCCCCAGCTGAAACTTTGCCCCCCATTGAGCACTAACTCCTCATCCCTCCTCCCCCAGCCCTTGGCAACCACTATGTTCTGTCTCTATGAGTTAGACAACCCTCGGGACCTCATAGACGTGGAATCGTACAGTGCCTGCCCTTCTGTTGCCTAGCTTATTTCACTTAGCATAACGTTCTCACGATGTGTACGTGACGTAGCAGGTGTTAGAATTTCCTTCCTTTTTAAGGTTGAGCAGTATCCCACCGTGCTGCAGATAGTTCACATTTGATTTCCCCGTACCCCCGTTGGTGGACACTCGGGTTGCTTCTGCCGTCGGGCGATTGTGAATGACCTGCTGGGAACGCGAGTGTGGCCCCTGCTTTCAGTTCTTTGAGGGGCCAGGAGTGGAATTCTATGTTGAGTTTTTTGAGAACCGCCGTACTGTTTGCCACATCTGACTTTTTAGCCAGCCTCCCTCTAACTGGCTCTGAAAGGTGGCAGCAGCAGCCTCTGGGGCCGTGGAGAAGGGAGATGGGGGTGGTACCAGGTGCCAGCCTGCGAGACAGGAGCAGGGCTGGTAGGTGATAAAGACAAAAGTGTTTCTTCAGAACCGACCTTTTAAAGACAAGCCTGCTTTTCTTCCTCCCCTTCCTTCCTTTCCCTCCATCCATTTCCTCTGGGGGGCACGGGTGGGGAGACAGCAATCCACTGTGAATGAGCCCGGGAAGAGGGCGGTCAGGACACCCAGGTCCAGCTCCTGGCTTTGGCTCGCCTCTCCGTGTGTGACCTCCAGGCCCCAACCTGAAGGACGGGAGGCAGCACGCAGGTGTCTGTGGGGCACCTCCTGTCTCTCCTCCATGATTCAATCTGGGCTGAGAAATTGCCCTGGGGTGGGCCCATCTCCCCAGGGAGGTGGCGTCTCTGAGGCCTGGGTGCTGGCTGAGTGCCCCCCCCCCCGCCTCCCGCCCCCGACAGGTGAGATCCTCCCTCAGCACATGCCCAGGAGCAGGGAGACAGGAGTGATGAGAGCTGAGGAACCAGGTGCAGGAACCAGGCGTAGAGCTGAGAGCCCAGGGCATTCAGTCTGAGAATGGCTGGACACCTGGTAGGAGGGGCCGGTGATCTGCATCTCGGGCTTTTTGTCAGCAGGGAGGACTCTGGCTAGTTCGTGCACTGCCCATGGTTCCAGGGTGGTCTTGCTGCTCTATTTAATAGATCATCTGAGTGGAGCTTGCAAGCCTGGCATGGGGGCCTGGGACCACCGGACACTCCCACAAGGGTCCTTCCCTGTGAACAGAAGCTCAACAGGGCAGGAGCTTCCACTGTTCCCTTCCAGAAGACTCCAGAGAAGTGACTTTGCAGCAGTAGTGATAATGCCTGCTGGCCCCCTTGAGGCCCGGGAAGCTCCCTGAGGCTCAGTGTTGCTATCTGTGAAATGGGGATGATGGACAGTGATGTCCCTTATAGGGTGTGGGAGACCATGCCCGGAACATAGTAGGTGCTCAATAAAGGGCCTCCTTTACAGCTCATGGCGATGCTCACTGTGAGTCAGGCCAGGCTAGTGGTTGCCATTCCTATTATGGGGGCAACCCAGAGAGGCAAAGTAACCTGCCTGAGGTCTCCTGGCTGGGGAGGGTGGGGTGGGCTTTGTTTTGTCCAGGCCTCTCTGTCCTGCACAGCGCAGTGTTTGGGCTGGATGGGTGGGGCAGGGGAAGCCCTACCTGGTTGCTGGGGAGACTGAGGTTTGTTTTGGGGATCAAAGCGGTCAGGGAGGTCCTGAGGTCTGGCATGGAGTGGGGCGCTGGGATGACCCTCAGCCGTGTTAGGTTTCTAAGTGGATAGAGGCAGGGAGGAAGGGTTCCCAGTGTCTTGTCCTGGGCAGGGATGTGAGGTCGGCCTGGACAAGGCAAAACTTGGGAGGCCTTCCTGGTGTGCCAGACCCAAAGGGCAGGGGCTAATCTCAGGTGGGAGTGAACCTTGGGAGTGATTTAAGGAGGCAGTGCTGCCCTGAACACATCCTACAAACAGAGCTTCGGCGTTGGAACCTGACCAGGGTGGCACCCTGGGGCCAGAGGCCGTGGGAGTGGAGGGGAAGGCAGGTGCCTTTGATGGCACGTGGTGAGGGTGACCAGTTACTGTTTGCTGGCCAGGGCACCCCCGTGCTTCACCCTTCATTGTCTTCGCACCGACCAGAAGTGGGTCCTTTTATTATATCCATTTATGGAGAGAGGAACAGGCTCAGAAAAGCTGAGTGGTTGCCAAGGTCACACAAATGAATATGGGATTCCAGCCCAGGCCTGTCCCCAAACCCCTGCCCTCCACTGCTGGCCAGAGCCACCCCTGGAGTCCCCAGAATGCTGGGTGTTCTGACCAGGGATGTCCACTCCCAGGCTGGCGTAGGCTGTGTTCAGGGGACCACGAGGCAGCCAGGGGAGGGGTCTTCTCCACATTCTTAGCAGTGTAGCCTGGGTCCCGGGGTTGGAGGTGGGGGTGAGGCGGGTCAGGCCTGGCAGCATGGCACTGTCTGGCTTGTGGGGTGGGGGGTGGGGGTGGCTTGGAAGATATAAGAGTGAGTGGAAGTCCTGCCCGGAAACATCCAGAATAGCCTCATGGACAGGGGAGAGCTGTGGAGGGTCCCTGACTGAGGACCATCAATAGGACTTCTTCTCTAGTCTACCCCCTGCTCCCATATTCACTCATTCATTCACTCACTCACTGCATTCAGCAATTATTTTCCGATCACCCACTATGTGTCTCACCTTGAGCTCCTACCAGCTGCTTAGACTTTCAGATCTCAAGCCCTGGTGAGAATTTCCAGGCACTTCGAAGAACTGGCATAGAGTGGGGCAGTTTTAGAAGTTGCCAAGAGGGGCTTCCCTGGCCATCCAGGGGTTACGACTCCATGCTTCCACGGCAGGGAGCGTGAGTTCAGTCCCCAGATGGGATGCCAGGTGGCATGGCCAAAAAATTAAAGATAAACTGAAACACATTTTTAAGTGGCCAAGAAAAGCCATTTACTGACAACAACTGTCATCTTGTTGCCCCCATCCTTTTATCCAAGCGAGCACCTCTCAGCATCTTCATCTCAGAGTCGAGAATGGTCCGTAAAACAGACTTACTTAACCAGAAAGCTTGCAAGTTGCCCCTGTTTTCCTCATTTTGCGGTGGGTCGGTGATAACTCTGGCTGGCATTTGGGAGCCACATGGTGGCTTTCCCAGACACGGACACAGGGACACACACCATCCGCCCCAACACACACGACCACCACACACACACCTGCTCACTCACTCCCACACACATACGCTCTCTCTCTCTCTCTCTCTGTCTCTCACACACACACACACACACACTTGCACCCACACCCACCCTCACACCCCTGTCCCGAAGGCTTCAGCCTGGCCCAGATGATCCGGTCCAGGCTCTTGATGGCCAGGGTGGCCGCAGGCCGCTGGTGGACAGACCAGCAGCCAGATTGCAGCCAGATCGCGCCTGGACAGGGCCAGGGGTTAAGTGCCTTTTGCGAGGTGGTGAGTAGAAAGGCACCGTGGGAGCTTCCTGTTTAGACAGAGTTGGGGAAAGTGGTCTCGGCAGGCGCCCATGCCGAGCAGACGCAGGGAGATGGGG
The DNA here is from genome assembly GCF_019923935.1 of Bubalus bubalis. Taxonomy (NCBI): domain Eukaryota; kingdom Metazoa; phylum Chordata; class Mammalia; order Artiodactyla; family Bovidae; genus Bubalus; species Bubalus bubalis. Next base: position 99,458,086 of record NC_059168.1, read on the forward strand.
TGCCCGGCAGCCCCCAGGGGCAAGGGGGCAGGGTGCTCCCCACCCAGAGGGAGCCGAGCTGCTGCTAGTGAGAGGCCATGCCTCCCCGGGAGCCAGGGAATCTCCAGGTGTCCTGGGAATGAAGGTCACTGAATATGTGACCCTGATGCTCGGGCTGGGCCCCCCACCCCGCCAGCCAGGCCCCTCGCCCCGTGTCCCTTCCATGTGTGGGAAGCCGCTTGCTCCCAGCCCGGCTCCGAGGGGCCCCGTGGTGACAGGACGCCGTCCACCTGGGGCCCTTTACGGCTCATGATATTTTTTATTGCGTCCTAAAAGTGAAGCCGGCTCTGGAAGACATTACTTTGTGTCCCTCTTTGTGATCCTTTCCGCTTTCTTGTGCTTGGGAGGTGCCCCTGGGGCATGGGCAGTGGGGACCTTGGAAGGATGCTGGGGCGATGAGTTGCAGAGGAGTCGAGAAGCTGGGACCTGGCGGCCTGAGGATGGGTGGCGGGGGCTGCTGGGGGCATTGTGGTCTTTGGAGAAGGTTCCAGGTTGGGGGGAGGTCAGGGCAGTGAGAGCGGGATGCCCAGGGGCTACAAGACCTGGAAGCTTCCCCAAAGGCTTTTCCACCCAGAGCTGAGATGACAAGGCGAGGGCGTGTCACCTGTGCTGCGGCTGCCCTGGAGGCGGGAGGAGGAGAAGGACTAAGAGTCAGGAACCGGGACCTGCCCAGCCCTACAGCTCGGGACACTCCCTGACTCTCTGTGCCTCAGTGTCCCCTGGTGAGGGAGTCGGACCTTCTGTTTGTCAACATCTGGGCCCAGGTATCACTGCATTCGAATCACCCTGGGAGCGAGTGAAATGCATGTTCCCATGTCCCGGCCCACGGAAGGAAACCCTCTGGAGCCCGGACCTGGGCCTCTGCGTTTGGCACAGTCCCAGTCATTTTGGGGGCTACCCAGGTGGCTCGGTGATAAAGAATCTGCCTGCCAATGCAGGAGACTCGGGTTCTGTTCCTGGGTCAAGAAGAGCCCCTGGAGGAGGGCATGGCAACCCACTGCAGGATTCTTGCCTCGGGAATCCCACGGACAGAGGAGCCTGGCGGCGCTATAGTCCATGGAGTCGCAAAGATTCGGACATGACTGAGCAACTAAACAACAGCTAGTCATTTTTATAGGCATCAAAGCGTGTGCACCGCTGTGCTCTCGGAAGCTCCTTCCAGGGTTAACTCTGCCCCTCTGTCGTCCTCCTGTTTGCCTGCGGGGATAATGGTCCTCTCGTGAGAGGATGGAGAGGCCCACTGGAGCCGCCAGGGAAGACTGGCATCGTTTGGAAGCATCTAGAAGGGGCCAGTATGTGTGTGTGTGGGGGGGGGGCGGTGTTTGCTGCTCCAAGGCCCGGCCCAGCCTCCGCCTCCCCAGAGACCTGACTGCACTGGAAGCCACACAGCTGGGTCTAGGGAAGCACAATCACTGTTGAGCACCTCCCAGCACTCAGCGGGCACCCACTGGGTACCAGCCCAAGGCTCCCAAAGAGCTGGACTGAAGGGGGTGTTCCCACGTGGAAGATCTTGTCTCTTCCCCTCGAGCATCCTGACTCCCTCTCGCTGCCAGGGTGACGGGGTCGGGGGTGGGGGTCAGAAGCCTGAGCTGGGGGTCTCTATCACTTGTCACTGGAAAAGCCCCCTCCCATTGTCTGGCCTGCTCCTCCCTGTCCCCCCACCCTCTCTGCCCCTCACAACGCTGCAGGCTTTCCTCAGCAGGGGTCCGCAGGGTAGGGCATCCATGCCCCCAGGATGGTGACCACCACCCCTGGGGGTTTTGTCCATTGGTCCCCAATCCCGCCTCCCTCCCTGCCTATCCTTCCACCACCCCCCCCACCCCCCGCCACCAGCCTCCCCCTCCGAGCTGTCCCTGTTGCCGCGGGCGCAGCCGTTTACATGCCAGAGATGGCGTTATTAAAAATGACATTTAACCAGAGCTAGAATTACCATGCGGATGGCTGCAAACCTCGGAATCAAAGCAGGAGCCGCCGGGCGCGCCTGGCAGGGGCCTCGCGGCCTCCTCTTGCCGCCAGAGCTCTGCGCGGGCCTCCCATATAAAACCCCCGCAGAACTCCGAGGTCTTGAAAGCCCGTGCACCTCCTTTCATTAGACTAACAAATAACACGTAACAGAAAACATCTGTGAACAGCAGCCCCTAATGCTCTCAAGATGGTGCCTCGGGCGGCCGGTCCAGCCAGCGGGCAGCCGGCATCGTCCAGGGCTCAGGCCCTGGCCGCCCCCCACCCCAGGTGGGCAAGGGCCCTTGGGAGTCCCTGGCACCCCTCCCCTTCCCTCCTGGGCCTCCCCTCCAGGACCCTGTGGACCTGGGGTCCTCCTTCTCTGCCTTCCCATCCTCCTCCAACCCAGTCTTCAGGCCTCTCCTCTTGCAGAAGAGAACCAGTAATCCAGGGGTCTCTTTGCAAGGGGATAGTTGCTGGACAGGGCATCTCAGCCGTCCACTCAAGGGCTGGGGCTGGGGCTTGGCCAGCTGTGTGACCTTGGCAAGTGTCATCTTCTCTCTGAGCGTGTTTGTCAAGGGGAGGAGAATCGTGCCCCTTGTGGGGTGGTTTTAAGGGTTTAGGGAAGTGATGGAAGTAGAGTAGCTGATCACGTGAGAAGGTCATATGGGGGGGTCTGCCATTCTCAAGATGGCTGGGGAAATTGAGGCTCTGAGCGGTTGCATGACTCGCCCAAGGGCCCACACTGGGCGGAGGAGCCAAGGTTTGGAGCCTCAGAGTCTGCATCTTTTTCACGACCCCATGAAGCATGAACTGAGGATGTAGTAAGTGAGGGGGATGTTCAGACCTGGATCTGCCGCGCCCCTTGCCCTCGGGGAATGCCTGGTCTGTGCGGATGGCAGAAGACGGACTCACCTTTGAGAGAGTACAGCCCAGCCCTGCCCTCCCTGAGGCCAGCATCCCTCCATGCCCCCCACCTCTAACCCCGTGGGCTTGGAAGCAAGAGATGCCTCAAGATGCAAGGTCCTCCCCACGTGGCTGGACATGTGGCTGCCTCCCCAGGACCTGAAGCACGGTTCTCACAACTCAAATCAGGTGGCGGGGGTGTGCATCCCAGACGAGGGAAGAAAGGCCAGGAAAACCTCCCAGAAATAGGAGAAAAGAAAAATTGGCCCTTTGTTCCCTATTTCCCTCATGATGAGGCTACAGAAAACAGGTCTTTCCACCTTCCCCTGCTGCTGCTGCTGCTGCTGCTGCTAAGTCACTTCAGTCGTGTCCGACTCTGTGCGACCCCAGAGATGGCAGCCCACCAGGCTCCCCTGTCCCTGGGATTCTCCAGGCAAGAACACTGGAGTGGGTTGCCATTTCCTTCTCCAATGCATGAAAGTGAAAAGTGAAAGTGAAGTCCCTCAGTCGTGTCCGACTCTGAGCGACCCCATGGACTGCAGCCCACCAGGCTCCTCCATCCATGGAGTTTTCCAGGCAAGAGTACTGGAGTGGGGTGCCATTGCTTTCTCCAACCTTCCCCTAAAAGACTATATATGAAACTCCATCTCTCCCAGTCCCCTTCCAAGTGATGCCTTGCTATTTGGTTCCCAGAACACTGGATGTAATTCATTAACTCACTCATTCGACTGAACTGAACTGATTCATTCATTCATTGTGTGCACACACCTGTTGTTTGAGGCATCACTGGACAGATGAGTCGTTCAGTCACTCAGTCGTGTCCGATTCTTTGCAACCCCATGTACCTCAGCACACCAGGCCTCCCTGTCCATCACCAACTCCCAGAACTTGCTCAAACTCATGTCCATCGAGTCAGTGATGCCATCCAACCATCTCATCCTCTGACGTCCCCTTCTCCTCCTGCCCTCAATCTTTCCCCAGCATCAGGATCTTTTCCAGTGAGTCAGCTCTTCACATCAGGAGGCCAAAGTATTGGAATTTCAGCTTCAGCATCAGTCCTTCCAATGAATATTCAGGAATGATCTCCTTTAAGATGGACTGGTTGGATCTCCTTGCAGTCCAAGGGACTCAAGAGCCTTCTCCAACACCACAGTTCAAAAGCATCAATTCTTTGACGCTCAGCCTTCTTTATGGTCCAGCTCTCACATCCGTACTGGGAGAACCATAGCTTTGACTATGAGGACCTTTGTCAGCAAAGTGCTGTCTCTGCTTTTTAACTCACTGTCTAGGTTGGTCATGCTTGTCCCTAACCAGCGAGTGGAGCAGAGGCAGGAGCACCCTGATGCCCAGTTCTTTACTCTGTCTGGGCCTGAGCTCAGGACTTCACAAGCTGCCTCATGCTGAGTTCTCTCAGCAGCCTTATGAGGCAGGTGCGGTATTATCCCTGGTGGCTCAGACCTTAAAGAATCTGCCTGCCATGCGGGAGGCCTAGGTTCAATCCCTGAGTTGGGAAGATCCCCTGGAGATGGGAACAGCCACCTACTCCAGTATTCTTGCCTGGAGAATCCCGTGAACACAGGAGCCTGGTGGGCTACAGTCCATGGCGTCACAAAGGGTCTGAGCGACTTTCACTATAGATGAGGAAACTGAGGCTCAGAAGGGCCAAGTGACTTGCCCAAGGTCACCCAGGAAATACACTGTGGTCCCCAGAGCCCAGGTTCAACGCTGACCACTCTGTGCTGAGCCCTCAGATGGCCCAAGAGCCACAGTGTCCTCTTTTTAAATATTTGTTTTTGGCTGCACTGGGTCTTCGTTGCTGCTTGGGCTTTTCTCGAGTTGCGGTGCTTGGGTTTCTCGTTGCGGTGACTTCTCTCGGTGCAGAGCACAGGCTCTAGGGCTCCTAGGTTTCAGTGGTTGCAGCACATGGGCTCAGTAGTTGAGTTTTGCGGGCTCTAGAGCACAGTCTCCATAGTTGCGGTGTTCAGGTCTTCATTGCCTTGCAGCATGTGGGATCTGCCCGGATCAAGGATCGAACCCCTGTCTCTTTTCTTAGCAGGCGAATTCTTTACTGCTGAGCCCCCAGGGAAGCCCCGTAGTGTCCTCTTGCTAGAATCAGCACAGCCCCTGCCAGGGAGGGACTGTCCCTCTGGTTCCCTCGGTTCTTACCCCAAAGCTCCGCAGTGGCTGAGATACTGCTTTTCCGGGGACACATCCCTGTGCAGAGTCTGACCCATACTGCCAGGACAGAGGGCTTCTGGGCTGTGCTGTGATGTGGGAGTTGGGGGCGGCTTGGGAGGGTCCCCAGCCTTTGGGAATCTCAAGTTTCTGAGAGACATCATGTTCTAATTGGAAGGCCAGCCTCTCCTGCCGAACCGGCTGCCCTGCCACCAAACCCCCAAGCGAGGAGAGTGTCAGAGCTCAAAGTGGGAAATTGCTGGAGACAAGAAGTAAAAACGAACTACTCTGGTTTCATGGGGAGGGAAAAAAGAAAAGGCCAAGATCTAATGCGGCTGAAAGTGGGGTCGTCGTTTAAAGGAATCTCTTGCCGTTGCAGTGGATTCAAGTTGGGGGCAGATCAGAGCTCCAAGGGGAGGAAATGGGGAAGACTTCCCTCCAGCCTCCCTTCCAGAAATATTTCTTGAGCATCTACTACTCCGTGCTAGTCTGAGGGTTGGATCTTGGGGTCCCATCAAGAAACAAAGGGGTGTGATCTCTGCTATAAAGGAGATGAGAACAGATAGTGGGGTCACCTACCTGGTCTGGAGGTTCAGGGAAGGCGTTCTGGAGGAAGTGGATTCTCAGAAGGGCTCTACAGGATGAGTGAAGTTAACCAGAAGAAGTTGGGAAGGGTGCTCCAGATGGAAGGAACAGCAGATACGGAGGACTCCATGTTTCCAATGCAGGGTTCACAAGTTCGATCCCTGGTCGGGGAACCAAGATTCCACATGTTGTTCAACACACCAGAAGAGGGAGAGAGGGGCTTTTCCAGGAGCAGAGGAAGTGGGAGGGAGTCCCACTGAGAGGACCAATGAGCAAGGCCTGCTTCAAGATTGGCAGTTTTTGTGTTAGGAGGGGTGGGAATGCTTTCTGTGCCCCTTGTGGGTACTGGGGGTGCGCAGAGCACCCCGGTGCATCTCCTGTCATCTGGTAAGTGAATGGCTAACTTGGGAACGCCTCTTGTGTCCTGGCTGCCCAGAGCCTTGTGAGCACCCCATCTCCAAAGGAGCAGATCACAAGCGCTGTCTGTCCCAGCGCACCTTCTCTCTGAGATCCAAGAACCCGTGTCAGGAAAGGGTGGGTCCAGGAGCCATGCAGAACCCGAGGCAGGGTGTGGGGCTCGCCACTCCATCAGTGGGGCAGCTGCACCTGTCACAGACCCAACACCAGGGCTTCAGGGATGGCAGTTTCCTTGACAAGATGAGGAAGGTAGGCCCAGGCTGTCTGACTGCAAACCCTGCCTCCCAGAGGGAGTGGAGGGAGTATGGGGTGCTTGTGGCTGAGTCGGGGGCTGGATGACTGGGGTGCGCTGAGTGGCCTTGGAGTGTGTTCACCTTCATCGTCACCAAGACCCTGACAGTCAGGACCATTTATTGTGCACCTGCTCTGTGCTCAGCCCTCTGTGTAAATCTCACTAATTTCTCCCAGATCCTCCAGGAGGTAGGCAGTCTTATGGCCCCATTTCCCAGATGAGGAAGCGGAGGCCCAGAAAGATGGGCTGTGTATGGAGGCCATGGGGGCTCCAGGCCTTGGACCCTTGTCTTCATGGTGTTCCCCACCCCTGCTGGCCCGGAGCCCCTGGGCTGTGCTCACTCCGACCTCACCCAGCCTTTCTTGGCTTGTTTAAAAAGGGATGGATGAGAGTGGTGAGAGCGCCGGGCAGAGCATTGCCAGACAGAAATCAGAACTGCTCCTTGACCCAGGCAGGCAGGCGGCCAGGATCCTGGGACAGGGACTGCCTGCTCCTGTTGTTCCCATGCAGCTTGACAATGACCCAGGCATGGAAGCAGAGAGCTGGCCCCGATGTCCCAGGGAGTCCCCCACCTTCTCAAGGGCAGGACATGCTGCCTGGCTTAGCTGTGGGACTCCAGCTCCAACCTCACCCCCGTTTCCCGGATGATCTTGGGAAAGGGCCTCATTTCTCTGAGCCTCAAATTCCTCATCTGCAAAATGGGCACAATGCCGGTACCTGGGGCCTGGGCTGTTCAGTGGAGTTGATGAAGTCAAGCAGGCAGGGGCTCACCTCTGGTCTCCAGGAGGCGTGCAGTAAACATCTATCTTTTCTTTCTCATGCTCCCTGACAGTTGGGAAGAAGCAGATGCCCAGTTTAGGACTTGTCAACCCCCCTTTTAAAGATGGAAAAACCAAGGTGGGAGAAGTTTCCCAAGATCCCGCAGGAAGAGGAGTCAAGATCAGGAATCAAGTTCTGGGTCCCAGGAGCTGCTGGCTCTTTAAAGATGCTTTCTAAAAAGGAGTCAAGTTATCCAATGCATACCCAGGACCACGAGCCCTCTGCCTCTGCCCAGCCCTGCCCGGTGACCTGGGGTCCCCTCTCTAGGAGGATGGGGCTTTGCTGCAGACCCAGGCTGGCATTCCCCCATGTAGAAAGAGCAGCTTGCTTTCTTTTCCATGGTATAAATTGTAACCATGTATAATTTCATGACAAATACCGTCTATAAAACACAACACAACTATTTTTATAATGTGGCATTTGAGGTTAAAAATGCAAATTAGAGATTAATTGCAACTTCTCGAGGGTCGCTGGATAAGATGGCTTGGGGAGGAAAACTGAGATATTCAGATACGCTCCTTCGGGAATTACAGAGGGTTCTCACCACACATCTAGAACATGCATGTGTGCGTGCACACACCCACACCCACCCACACACACAGTTGCACTCAGCTGATCTCTGGCTTGAGCTAAGCTAGTTTAGACGTGGTGTTTGGAATGCTGAGAAAGCTGATCTTGATGCTGGCTTCTTTTTCTGCCCAGGGCTCTGAAGTCTAACCGTCCATCAGAAGCAGGTTATGTGATAATCAAGCAGCCCTGAGATTTGCGGAGGCGGATGGCAGGGGGGAAACGCACAGAGCTTGGGGCGCCAAGAAGAGAAGCAAATGTAGCGGGTTAACCTCCATCGGGTGCCAGCTCTTAGCTTTTCCCTAAACCCTCCCCTTCCTCCACCCCCTAAAACCAAAACCAGATGGAAATCTAAGTGAACAGTGGGTCTGCGGACAGGGCAGACAGCGTGGGATGGAGCCCTGATCAGAGGGGAGGGAGACAAGCCGGAAGAGCCCCATTCCATTGAGGCCACGGGTGGGACGTGTCCCCTGTGGCACCCAGGGGCCAGATCGGAGCCCCCCGCGGAAGAATGTGGGCCTCTGGAGAGTTCGGTTCAAGGAAACTTCTTGGGGACTGTGGGGATTGTGGCGAATGTTTTTGCTGCTTACTTCCAAATGGAACAGCAGAGCTTGGGAAAGGGGGCTGCCCTCTGCAATGCACACTTTCTTCTTCCCACCTTCTCCTGGGTTCTGGCAGGAGGGCAGCAGCTCTAGGGGGTCAGCAGTATGCCAGAGGCCTCCTCATGCACCCAAGGGCCCTAGGGAGAGGAGGGCCAGAGTGGGGCCAGCGAGTCAGACTGACCCCAGTTGACTTCCTGGGCCCGGGGCTTACCCTTTCCTAGCCTCAGTTTCTTCATCTGTCAAGTGGGAATAAGGGTGAGTGAATGGTGAGGATCCAGAGACAGGAAGCCTTGCACGTAGTCCTGGCACGTGGCCAGCTGCTGCTGTCACCTTTGCCGCCATTGCTATTATTAGCAACTCACAGGCGGTCCGGAGACAGCGTGGGTGTGGGGACCCAGCCACACCCCGGGCAGCTGCTGGTCCCCAGGGTCCCTCGTCTCCCCAGCATGAGCATGGGAATTGTCTAACCCAAACTAGCTCCATATAAGGCAATGGCTCCCTTGCTGCTCCACCCCCAGCCCCACCCTGGGGTGGACAGTGTGGGTGGGGCTTGTTTATTCCCCTCATCTTCTGGCAAGTTTGGGGTGAGATGGAGTAGGGAGCATGCAGGCAGTGTGACCACCCTTCTCTCAGCAGCGGCTGTGTCCATCCTGGGGACCTCAGCACTCTCCTCCCTCCCCCATCTTGGGCACACAGGGGCCGGGGCAGGAGCAGCTCTGGGGAGGGGCTTCCATCTCTGGCATGGAGACCTCTGAGTATGGCCTGCATTGTTCCCCTTCTCCTCCAGCTGGGCCCATGCCTGCCGCACCATCTTTAATGTCCCTTCTTTGGCCGAAGTCACTCCACCGGAAGCCTTTGCCGGGACCCCCTTCATATCAGTTAACGCATCATCTCCCTAAAGGGGCCCGCACTAACCCCAGAGTGTACAAGCTCACCCCTCATCTTTAGAGAAGCTATCAGAGGCTCCTCTACTCAGCATGTATTTCTTGAGCCTGTATTTTGTGTGGGCACCGTAGGGATCGCCCATCGCCCCTAGGAGCTTCTAGGTAACAGGAGACAGTCAAGTAACTAGTAATTGCACAGTGTGTGTGTGTGTGTGTGCGCGCGCGCGCGCGCTCAGTCGCTTCAATCGTGTCCGATTTTGTGACCCCATGGACTCTAGCCCGCCAAGCTTCTCTATCCGTGGGCTTTTCCATCAAGAATACTGGAGAGGGTTGCCATTCCCTTTTCCAGGGGATCTTTTTGACCCAGGGATCGAACCTAAGTCTCCTGCGTTGGCAGGCGGATGGATTCTACAGATCATTAATTGCTAGGTCGGTAATGCGACTAAGTTGAGAAGCACAGAGCATCTGGGGCTCAGAGACAGAAGTCACCACCCCAAGACTGCACAGCCAGCCCAGAGCCCTCTCATCCTCGCATCCCCACTGCCCAAGGCTGTGGCTAACGGGAGCCCCTCTGAACACATCCCAAATTAATCGGGAGAGGGAACCACGAACAGCCAACAAGGCAGGAGAGGGGTTGGGAACAGAGGAGAGAGTATTCTAAACGCAGGTCCACAAGTCCCTCTGGTGCGGTACTCACTGCAGACTTGGGGGTGGGGGTTCCCCTAGTATGTGTGTGGGGGACACTCTACTAATTCTGCCAGTGTCCAGGTGGGGTTTGAGCAGCATGCTAGTCGGGATTGGCACCTACAACGGATAGAAAACTGGCCCCAAGTGGCTTTGAAAAGCTAAGATAATGTGCAAAACTGAAACATCCAGGGTGGAACTTCAGGCACGACTCGATCCTGGGCTTAAACAGTGGAGCAGCCAGAGTCTGTCTGAATCTTGCTGCCACATCGGGTCCCTGCCCAACTCTGAGCCAATCACAGCGGCCGCAGAGGAGCTGCGTGCTGATTGGCCAAAGCTGGACTGTGGGGGTGGGGCTTCAACCGAACTCCTTGGACCGGGAATGCAGGGACCTTGCCTCCAAAGCGATGCTTCTGGACACAACAGAGCGCACATTCACAAGGTAGAGTTCACGAAACAGCGCTAGCCCTGCTTCATGGGCTTCACATGTATTACCCACGAGAGTCTTGCTGGGCCCCCTTACGTATCAGTGTCCCCCTCCGATACCATCAATCACTCCGGGTCAAATAGACTTCATCCACACACAGCCAAGGGTGAGGTGGACTTTGGGTGTCCACCTGACATGCAGTCATGCGCGGTCCACGTGTCATTAACCATTTGTTACTTGCCCTTCTGCTCGTATTTTGGAGGCAATAAGAAACTGTATTTCAGGTGTCCCAAAGATCAGATTTTGAAAAGCACCTGGACCTCAGGCATTGTGAGCCTAAAGGCTAAACTGAGATGGGCTGTGACCCATTCATTCATTTATCCGTCCAGTGTTTCCTGAGCACCTACCTTGTGGGCACCGCTATCAACACAGAGAACCCTGGAGAGGGACAGATGGAAACACTGGTGTAGTCCAAGCGAGTTTAGGCCGTGCTACTGAAGCATCTGGGGAGGCAGACGAGCCTTTCTGAGTAGTGAGAGGAGAATTCCTACAGGAAGTGGTGCCTAAGCTGAGAGGTGAATACTAGATGGGGCTTCGTGGGGAAAGTATTCCAGCCAGAGAGAACAGCATACGCGAAGACGGGAAGTGATAGAGTGAGGCTGGTGGGATGTTTGTGGTAGGACAGGGGCTCCTAAGTATGGATTCTAGACTCTGGTCCTGTGCGTTGGCTCTTCTCCAGGTCAGGACTAGGGTGAGGGGAGTGAGGTACAGAGGGTGCAAACTGTAAGGAGGTGCTATTGGGCTCGTGTAAGTTCCAAGGGGTTGGGGGTAGGATGTATCTGAGATGGCACCTCCTTCCCTTTGGTTCCCTCCCTGGTAGGGCCAGCTCAGAAAGAGGTCCCTGCTCATCAGGAGGTTTGGAATTCATCTTCACCATCAGCTACCCTTCCTCCACCTGGGGCTCCCTCCCCTCCTCTCTGGAAAAAAAACAAAAACAAAAAAACTCCACCATACTGATTTTTTGAGTAGGGGGCCTTGGTGGGTCTGGTGGGAGGAGGGGGGAAGCTGGGCAGAATGCTAATGAAATCAGAGGTGCCCAGGTGGGGGCCAGGCCCTGGTTAGGGAAGAATTAAACACATACACCCAGCCTGCTGCAGGCTCTTTTCCATATTTGATTGGTGCTGACTGAGGGACAGCCCCCTGCCGTGCAGCCCCCTGCAGAGGGGGATAGAGGGGGGGTAGAATGACGGGGGCAGGTTGCTTCTTCAGTCCTGGAGCCTGAGACGTGGGCTGCATTCAGCCTTCAGAGATGCTTCATGGAAGGGAAGGGGCAAAGAGGGGCCCCTGGCTTGGCTGGGAGCTTGGCCTATACAACCCACCCCTCTGGATAGGTGACCCATACAGAGGGCTGACCAAGTGCTTGTCAGCCACAGAGACACTTGTGGGTCCTGTGTCTTGACCACTTTCCAGGCATCATCCCATGGAATCCTCACCACAATCACGAGTGGCATGCTATGCCAAGTTGCTTCAGTTGTGTCCTACTCTGTGACCCCATGGACTGTAGCCTGCCAGACTCCTCTGCCCATGGGGATTCTCCAGGCAAGAATACTGGAGTGGGTTGCCATGCCCTCCTCCAGGGGATCTTCCCAATCCAGGGATCGAACCTGTGTCTCCTGTGGCTCCTGCAATGCAGGTGAATTCTTTACCACTGAGCCACTGGGGAAGCCCAGTGACATGCTATACAGACAGGGAAACAGCACAGAGCAGTGCCATGACCTGCTAGGGTCACAGAACCAGCAGCCTGACTCGGTCCCCTACCCTTTCTTTTTTCCTAGTTTTTGGCCACACCTTGTGGCATCAGTTTAGTTCAGTCGCTCAGTCGTGTCTGACTCTTTGCAACCTCATGGACTGCAGCATGTCAGGCCTCCCTGTCCATCACCAACTCCCGGAGTTTACTCAGACTCATGTCCATTGAGTCGGTGATGCCATCCAACCATCTCACCCTCTGTCATGCCCTTCTCCTCCTGCCCTCAGTCTTTCCCAGCATCAGGGTCTTTTCACATGAGTCAGCTCTTCGCATCAGGTGGCCAAAGTATTGGAGTTTCAGCTTCAACATCAGTCCTTCCAATGAACATTCAGGACTGATCTCCTTTAGGATGGACTGGTTGGATCTCCTTGCAGTCCAAGGGACTCTCAAGAGTCTTCTCCAACACGGCAGTTCAAAAGGATCAGTTCTTCCATGCTCAGCTTTCTTTATAGTCCAACTCTCACATCCGTACATGACTACTGGAAAAACCATAGCCTTGTGGCATGCGGGATCTTATTTCCCCAAGCAGGGATCGAGCCCCCGCCCTCTGCAGTGGAAACATGGTGTCTTAACCACTTGACCACTGAGAAAGTCCCTTGCAGCCCACTTTGCTCACTGTACCTGAGTCCATGCAGTCATGATAAGACCCCGCAGGGGATGGCTACTCCTATTTATCCACCTGAGATGTGGGGAGCAGAAAGGTAGCAGGCCCAGGGAGTAAGAGCAAGTAGGCACACTCTAGCTCAGATCCCAGTTGGGCAAGCTCAGGCAGGAACACCAACCCTCTGTGCCTGTTTCTCCTGTAAAGCAAGGTAATGCCAGCACCTGCTGCGCACTGTTACTGAGTGTGGATGAAAAAGGCTTTGAGGGCTTCCCAGGTGGCACTAGTGGTAAAGAACTTGCCTGCCAATGCAGGAGACGTAAGAGATGCAAGTTCTATCCCTGGGTCAGGAAGATCCCCCGTAGGAGGGCATGGCAACCCACTCCATATTCTTGCCTGTAGAATCCCATGGAGAGAGGAGCCTGGTGGGCTACAGTCCATGGGGTCGCAAAGAGTCCGACACGACTGAGCAACTAACAGTTGAGGACTGGAAGGGTCTCATGGTGTGAAAGGAGGTTGTCTGACCCAGGCTCCGTGGTGTGGTCACTGAGCATGAGCTGTCCATCTCAGCATCTGTCCCTCTGTCTGGAGCTTCCTCCCCACTCCCTAAACAAGTGCAATACACATCCATCTCACCTTTCCTCCAAGAAGCACATCAATGTCAGGACAAGGTCTGTTTGATGCTGAAGGAGAAAGGCCAGGAAGGCTCCCTAGGCTCACATTTCTTCTGCTCTTTCTACTTCTCTTCAGTCCCTGGTGGCTGAAGATGGTTAAGAATCAGCCTGCAATGCAGGAGACCCGGGTTCGACCCCTCAGTCAGGAAGATGCTCTGGAGAAGGGAATGGCAACCTACTCCAGTATTCTTGCCAGGAGAATTCCATGGACAGAGGAGCCTGGCGGGCACAGTCCATGGGATCACAAAGAGTCAGACAGGACTGAGCAACTAACCCTTCAGTTATACTACATCCAAAGAGGCACCTGGAGCTCATAGCCTAGTAGGGGGTGAGACAGAGGACCAAATACAGAAGCTAGTATGAGGAGGCTGAAGCAGACATGTGCACAAGGGGTTCTGTGGAGCAGGGTTTTTCAAGTGGGGTCTTGTAGGATGAGTAGGAGCCCACTGTTAACCAGTTCTTGCCATACCACCTGTGTGACTTTGAGCCTAGCATCCCTATCATTTGTAGAATGAAATGGCAAGCCCCCACTCTGCTGAGACTTCCCATAAATTATGAATAAGGAGGGTCTCAGAGAAAAGAGCTGAAGTATACATGAGGCCAGGAATGCTCCATACTGTTGGTTTTTAAGAGGCCCCTGGCTTAGTGGTACTGGTCCCATGGCACAAGGAGACACTCCTGTACCCCTTTGCACACTCCCTTCTCCTCTCCAAAGACCTCCTTTTTGAAGCTTTCCTGCCATCTCCACCCCCAGCTCTTCTCTGAGCTCCCAGAGCACTCACTTCCTAAGTCATAAGCTGCCGGCGCTGGTCTGAATCCTGACACTGCTCCAGCTCACTGGACGACCTTAGGCAAGTCCTCTTTTTCCCTGAGCCTTGGGTCCTCATCTGTAAAAGAGGAGTAAATGCTTATCTCCCAGGGTGGTGCATTTGGCACGGTGCCCTGCACACAGGAATCTCTCCTCGCATGTGCACAGGATCCATCGTTATTTCCCGTTCTCCCTCCCTGTACCTGTACTGTGCTTGGTTACCTGAGATATCACCTATGACAATCCTGGAGGGAGATCTCCATTTGGCACATGAAGAAACTCATTTTGGGTAAGTGGCTTGCAGCTGGGACTTGACTCTAGGCCAGTCTAATAGCCAGTGATCATGCACTTGGCATTGTCAGTGGTTCTCAACCCTGACTACACAGCTGCATGACCTGGAGAGCTGTCAGTGAGTTCGATGTCCAGACCCCACCCAAAACCTGTTGAGTCAGACTCTCCAGTCTGGAGGGGTGGGGCTTGACATCCTTTTTTTTTTTTTTTTTTTTTTTCCAGTTCAGTTCAGTTCAGTTGCTCTTTGTGACCCCATGGACTGTAGCATGCCAGGCTTCCCTGTCCATCACCAACTCCCAGAACTTGCTCAAACTCATGTCCATCGAGTTGGTGATGCCATCCAACCATCTCATCCTCTGTCATCCCCTTCTCCTCCTGCCCTTAATCTTTTACAGCATCAGGATCTTTCCCAGTGAGTCAGTCCCTTGTATCAGGTGGCCAGAGTACTGGAGCTTCTGCTTCAGCATCAGTTCTTTCAATGAATATTCAGGACTGATTTCCTTTAGTATTTTTTTTTAAATATTTACTTATTTATTTGACTGCCCCAGGTCTTAGTTGCAGCATGCAAGATCTTTAGTCTCATTGCAGTCTTCAGGATTATTTTAGGTGCAGCATGCAGAATCTAGTTTCCTGACCAGGGCTCCCTGCATTGGGAGTACTAGTCTTAGCCACTGTACCACCAGGGAAGTCCCATTCTTTTTTCAAAACACTCCACCTATGCCACCCCCCCAACCCAGCTTGGACTAAGGACCCCAGTTCCACCTTTCTGCCTCCATAATTACTCCCCATTTTCGGGGGGGGGGCTGCTAGTCACTACGACGCCTGGTTTGCAGATCAAAAACAGGTTGTGCAGCATGCTGCCAGCTCTGAGAAAAGACGCCTGCACTTGGATAAAGATGGGAGGAAACAGGCAAAGCCGAGACCACCTGCCTTAGATGGGCTGGAAGTCGCAGTGGTGTAGCTAGTGCTGGCTCACGAGAACCAACTGTTAAATTTCCAGGATTTTGGAAGCTGGTTGTCAAATACAGATGCTCGCAAAAGTCACATTATATAAACTTACAATTATACACGTTACTTTTAAAACTGGGCTTTCCTGGTGACTCAGATGGTAGAGAATCTGCCTGCAATGCGGGAGACCTGGGTTCGATCCCTGGGTTGGGAAGCTCCCCTGGAGGAGGGCATGGCCACCCACTCCAGTATTCCTGCCTGGAGAATCCCCATGGACAGAGGAGCCTGATGGGCTACAGTCCATGGGGTCACAAAGGGTCAGACACGACTGAGCGACTAAGCACAGCACAGCACATATTTAAAACAAAGGCAATATATACTCAAAACTTACCTCTCTCTAGTAATTTTACTACATTTTACGGTTATCTAGGTATGTTCTTGGGATTATTTATATCTAGTTAGTGGAAATACTATATACTGGTGTTCCTCCACACAATTTTACCCTAATCGATGTCACATTATAGCTAGAAATTGGCTGTGGTAGAAGTATCTATCCTCCAGAAATTGGCAAACACTATAAATTAAGGGTCCCCTTTCCCAGAGAGCCAGTTGTTAAAATATTTACCAGCATACCATAGGCTATATTTTAATTTTTTATTTTCCTTTTTTTCCCTTTTAAGTAGATTTTAATTTTTAAGAGGAATTTCAAGTTCACAGAAAAATTGAGCAGGAAGTACAGAGAGTCCCCACATAGCCTTTGCCCCCATCATATGTACACACCCTCCCCACTATCAACATCCCCCACCAGAAAGTGAAAGTTGCTCAGTTGTGTCCGACTCTTTGTCACCCCATGGCCTGCAGTTCCCTAGGCCAGAATACTGGTGGGTAGCCTTTCTCTTCTCCAGGGGATCTTCCCAACACAGGGATCAAACCCAGGTCTCCCACATTGCAGGCAGATTCTTTACCAGCTGAGCCACAAGGAAAGCCCAAGATCTTCCCCATCCAGGAATCAAACCAGGGTCTCCTGCATTGCAAGTGGATTCTTTACCAACCGAGCTATCAGGGAAGCCCTCCACTCCCCCTCCCCTGCCCCCAGCCAGAGTGGTATGTTTGTTATAGTCCATGAGCCTAAATTGACACGTATAGGGGGCAAGGAAGTCCATTGGTCTTGGACAAATATATAATGACAGGTAGTCACCATTATAGTATCACGCAAAATAGTTTCATTGCCCTAAAAATCCGCTATGCTCTGCCTATTCATCCCTCCCCTTTCCCCTGCCCCCAAGTCCTGGCAACCTCTTATCATTTCACTCTCTGCATAGTTTTGCGTTTTCCAGAATGCCGTGTAGTTTCCAGAATCATACAATATAGAGCCTTTGGAGACTGGCTTCTTTTACTTAGTAATATACATTTAAACTTCCTGGTGACTCAGAGAAATTGGCTTCCCTGGTGGCTCAGAGGGTAAAAGCGTCTGCCTACAATGCAGGAGACCGGGGTTTGATCCCTGGGTTGGGAAGATCCCCTGGAGAAGGGAGTGGTAACCCACTCCAGTATTCTTACCTGAAGAATTTCTTGCCTGGAGAATTCCATGGACAGAGGAGCCTGGCAGGCTACAGTCCATGGGGTTGCAAACAGGACTGAGTGACTAACACTTTCATTCATGCATTTAAACTTCTCTCATGTCTTCTTTTTGCTTTATAGTTCATTTTTTTTTATTGTTGGATATTATTCGGTCATCTGGATGGACCACTGCTTACTTATCCATTCACATATTGAGGCCAAATAGCTGCTTCCAAGTTTGGGCAATTATGAATGAAGCCGCTGTAAACACCTATGTGTAGCTTGTTGTGTGGATATAAGTTTTCGGCTCCTTTAGGTAAATACCAAGAAGTATGCTTTCTGGGTTGTATGGGAACAGTTGGTTTCGTTTTGTAAGAAACCGCCAAACTCTTTTCTCCAGTGAACATATCATTTTGCATTCCCACCAGCAATGAACAAGAGCTCCCATTTGTCTGCATCCTCAGCAGCGCTGAATATTGCCAGTGTTCTCGATCTGGGCTATGTTAGTGGATGTGTGATGGTGTCTCACTGCTGGTCTCACTTGCATTTTCCCTAATGACATGATGTAGAACATCTTTTCATATGCTTATTTGCCATCTGTGTATCTACTTTGGTGAGGTGTCCATTAAGATCTCTGGCCATTTTTTTAATTGGGCTGTTTATAATTTAATTTTATTAAAAAAATTTCTCACAGTAGATAATCTTAAACAAACAAACAAACACCTGTTCTTGGGGCAAAATCTAGTAGTATTTCTATGCAGGAGGTAGGATATTGTCCCTAATTTTTTTCTTCTGTTTTTATTGAGATATAGTTGACATACGGCCCTGTATAAGTTTAAGGTGTACAGCATAATGATTTGACTTACCTACATCATGAAATGGTTAATGCAATAAGTTTAATGAACACTCATCATCTCATATAGATGAAAAATTAGAGAAACGGAAAAATATCTTTGGGGGGATGAGAACTCAGAACTTACTCTCTCAGTTTTCGTATATAACACACAGTGAGTGAGTGAATGAATGAGTGAAAGTCGCTCAGTTGTGTCTGACTCTTTGTGACCCCATGGACTATACAGTCCATGGAATTCTCCAGGCCAGAACACTGGAGTGGGTAGCCTTTCCCTTCTCCAGGGGAGCTTCCTGACCCAGGAATCCAGGTCTTCCGCATTGTAGGTGGATTCTTTACCAGCTGAGCCACAAGGGAAGCCCAAGAATAGTGTAGAGGGTAGCCTATCCCTTCTCAAGCAGATCTTCCTGACCCAGGAATTGAACAGGGGACTTCTGTGTTGCAGGCGGATTGTTAAGTATGTTTATCCTGTTGTACATTACATCCCCTCTTGCTCCTACTTTTTAAGTGTTTGGAAGTTTAGATAATTCTTCCTGCACCACCAGGGCCCTGGATGAGGGTTTGTCTCCTGGCAACACTGGAGTGCTATGCATTAATTTCCTTAAAGAGGCAGAACTAATGTGTGTGCTCAGTCGCTTCAAGTGTGTGTTAGTTAATCTGTCATAGTCAACTCTTTGCGACCCCATGGACTGCAGCCCGCCAGGCTGCTCTATTTATGGGATTTTCCAGGCAAGAATACTGGAGCGGGTTGCCATTTCCTTTTCCGGGAGATCTTCCCGACCCAGGGATCAAACCTGTGTCTCCTGCATTGCAGGTGGATTCTTTACTGCTGAGCCACCGGGGAAGCCCCAGAACTAACATAGCTCTCTTCAAATGGACTTTCGTGACCTGTGTGGAACTTCCCAGGATGAACATGTCAGGGGCAAGGGGTGGTGAGATGGTGGCACATGTGATCATGTTCGCTGTATCCCTTGAGGTGGAAAGAGCCCTGAGCAGGGAGCGAAACCCATATCCCCTCCCTGGCCCTGTCCAGAACTCTCTCTTCAAACCCAGGGTCAGGACTGGCAATTATTTGCCTCCTTGTCAGAATCCCCTTCCCAGGACTTCGCTGGTGATCCACTGGATAAGACTCCATGCTCCCAATGCAGTGGGCTTGGGTTCGAGCCCTGGTCAGGGAACTAGGTCCCACATGCCACAACTAAGAGTGTATATGTCTCAATTAAAGATTCTGAAAACCACAACTAAGACCCGGTGCAGCCAAATAAATAAATAAATATCAGGAAAAAAACAGAATCCCCTTCCTGAGCACGTGGCGAACAAAACTAATCAATCATTGCTCCTCAGAATCCTCCTTAACAGAGAGTTCCAACCAGCTGTTACCAGACTGTTACTCTGAGTGATCGGGGTGGGGGTGGACAGGGGAGGATGACACGGAGATCCAGCCCTGGTCTGAGTGCTCCCTGAGGCCCTTTGCAATTCTGACTCTCTGTACCGGATGCTTCCTGGGAGGAGGTGAGCACAGACTCACCTGTGCTCAGCTAAAACCTTCCCAACAGGAGGCAGTATGTCTCAGTGGTTAGGAGCACATGAGCTGGAGTCTGGTACATCAGGGTGTGAGTGAGTCCCAGTTCTTCCGCTAATAGGCTGTGTGACCTTAGAGAAGTTACTAGACCTCTCAGATCCTGTGTCTTCCTCTGTAAGATGGGTTGATGCTACCTGCTTCCTAAGGTTGCAGGTGTGAGGGTCCCACAAAGTCACCATATAAAGAAAGTGCCCAGAGGGCTCCACGGAGGGCAGCCCCTTTTAGATCATATGGTGTCAGCACGTGGCCGAGCAAAGGCCTTGTGGCCGGGTCAAGCCTTTGCCTGAAAGTTCAGCATCAGCAAAGGCCTCGTGGCCGGGTCAAGCCTTTGGCCTGGAAGTTCAGCGTCTCGTGGGCCTCGTGGAGATGATGAGTGAAAATCACTCAGGTGCGTCTGACTTTTTGTGACCCCATGGACTATACAGTCCCTGGAATTCTCCAGGCCGGAATACTGGAGTGGGTAGCCTTTCCCTTCTCCAGGGGAATCTTCCCAACCCAGGGATCGAACCTAGGTCTCCTGCATTACAGGCTGGTTCTTGGCCATCTGAGCCACCAGGGAAGCCCTCGTGGAGATTAGGGCTGCTCTGCAAGTTCCCAGGACTCCCTCCCTCACCGCCAGCCCTGGAGTGTGGACGGAGTGCCTGCAGTCAGCACCCGTTCCAGAAGTTTCTGACTCCGGGGGAGTGAGGGGTAAAGGAAGGCTAGGAGACTGAGTTCTGTGACCAGGAATCGCCACAAGCCCTCTCGAGGAGCAAAAGAAGCTGCCTTTGCAGGGAGGAAGGATGCAGAAGCAACGGAGGCCTTGTAGAATCCGCTTCCTCCGGATTCAGTCACTTGCCCCAGGTCCCACTTGAGCAGTGTGCTTCATTGGTTTGCTTTTCACACATCAGAGCCAGAGTCCGTTAGTCCTGGCCAATGCCTGGCCTTTACCCCCTGTCCCCCAAGCCTGCCAGGGAAGGGGCCCGTCTCACCATGATGGAGGGGAGGGAATCAGAGCTGAGAGCCCATTCAGGGCCCCTAGTTTGCTTGACCTTCCCCTTCCTGCACCATGCTGGTCTTCCCCAGACCCCCACCTCTTTTGAGGGGGAGGGCAAGGGGGTGTCCCACGAGCCAGAAACCTCTACTGTGGGACTTGGCTGAAAAATAAAAAAAGACTCCTTTCCCCGTTGGTTTTCAGTGCCCGGGCATGTCCACAGAGACCATTACAGAGCTGATTACCCTCCCTCAGCCTGGGAACTTTTAAAGTGTGGTTTTGTTCGAAACCCTAGAATTTCTGACAGCCGGAGTTAACAAAGCACCCCCCCACCCCCACCCCGAGTGAATTCAGAGGGTATGAATGGGAAAGTTTTGAGCATAACCCTTTTGCTGTTGTATAAGCATCTCAGAAAAAGGCTCTTCTTCCAGTTTAAGGCTGAGTGTGGCACTTTGCCATGGCCTCCTTTTCTTATAAAGTCTTCTTGGAGAAGGGGGATATTAAACTTAACCTGGACACAACAGTCCTTGCCAATGCAATTTGCAAGCACACATGCTTAGCCCTTAGGGCTAAAGGCCATGGTTAAAATAAGCAAAGAAAGAAAGAAAACAAGAGAAAGACAAAATCCCACCTCCACTCACCCACCCACTTTAGCCCACTCAGACCTATAACCCTGAGGGGACTGTTAGGGGGACTGTTTGTAAAGATCATAGCCCCCTTTAGAAGCAGAACACCTCTTATAGCCATGAATGATTTTTTTTTTTTTTCAAAGGAGCTTCTACAACTGAGCAGTTCTCTTAGCAAGTGAGGCCTTGGAGTGTTCCCTTCAAGTGCAGGGTTTGATGTGGGGTGCAATGGGGAATAAGCAGCCACCCGAATTCCTGGGAGTCCCCTGGGAGCCTCACTGCACCCAGGTGCTTGGGTCAGAGGACCTGTCAGATAAGGGACCAGGGATGCGGGTGAGAAGAGGTTCTCACCCGAGAAAGGCAGGGGAGGGGCGCCCCAGATGAAGGCACGTGTTGCTGCCAACTTCGGGAGACCTCCGGTCCCAGGGATGTGGATCTGCCTGGGGGCTGGAGTCCAACAGTCCAGCTCTGCGGTTGCTTTCTCCCTGCGTGATCTTGGGCCAGTGACCTCTGAGCCTCAGTTTCCCGGCCTGTGAAATGGGAAGCCGCGTTGGTAGCAGCGTACCTGTCGCATAAGGTTATTATGAGGAGATATGCCGCCCGGTCCACCCCAGAGCCCGCGACACGCCCCCGGACAAGCAGAAACTACCTCTGTTGCTAACTGAATTTGTTTTCCCAGGATGGGGAAGGCCAATGCTAGCTCCGACGCGGGACCCAGCGGAGGCTGGGGGAAGGGTGGGTGGGGACGGAGGCGTCGGAGCAGGGGGGAAGACAGGCTGCCGGAAGAGGGAAGGGAAGGTGGGCGCTGCGCCCCCCGCCCCCGGCCGCGCCCGCCGCGCGCCCACCCCTCCGACCGCGCCCACCCTCCCGCGCGGGCGGCCGCCTCGCTCTCGCGCTAAGCGGCTTGGCGGCGGCGGGCGCGGGCCGCGCGGGGCTGGGCGCGCCGATCTATTAACGTCTGTGTGTCTGGGCCGCGGGTCTGCGGCGAGGCAGGCGCCAGGGGCTCGCCTGGAACCAGATGTGCCCCGGCGCCGCTCTGGCCGCCACCGGCGCGGCGGGCTCGCACGCACGGGCTGGCGCGCACATGGCGGGGAGGGACGGGCGGCGGCGGGCGCGCCCGGGCGGGCACCCCCTGGGTTCCGGGGCCGACCCCAGACTCGCGGGGGCGGAAAAGCGACCTTCCCTCCCCACAATGCCCCACCCCGGTCCCCGCCTGCCGGCCAGCGCCCCGCCCGGATGGGCCAGTGGCCCCGGGATGCTGGGCTCCCGCGGGTGGGGTCCCCCGAGGGAAGGCTCCCACTCGGAAGGCCTAGCCCTTCCACGCTCCCTACGAGGGCCAGGGGACTCTTCCCGCCTCGCCCCCCCCCCTCCCGCCCCAAGTTTGTTTTCTTAAGTTTGTGCGTAAGATTTTTTTAAAGTTCTGAGTCAGAGCTTCCCCTAAGACGAGGAGTTTGGGCCGTGCCGAGAAATGCCAAAATAGGGGGAGGCGGCCAGGAAATAGGGCAAAGGAAATATAGGGATTGGAGGCTTTTTGACGCATGGATTCGGACGGGGGCTCTTAACCCACGGGGCGGGCGAGGGTTGTGAAATACAAGGATTTCACTGAGGCCTCTCCCAGTTTGGCATCAGATCAGCGTCAACCGCAAGATAGTCCTCAGGCCCGGTGGCGGGTCAGCCGCTTGCCCCACCCCCAGGCCGCGGCAGCCTCGGGGTGCTCTGCTGTGCCCTCTGGGCCTTCTCGGGGGTCCTGTGAAGTGAGCCACAGAGCTGAGCCATCAGAGCTCCCAGTTGTCGGTGCTTGGGCTCCCAGGCCCCCCACCCACCCGCAGCGACCGTTCCCAGCAGGGGAGATTAGGAAGATGGGGGTAGGGGGGAGATGGTTTGGTACCGCTAGATGGAGGCGGAATGGAGAGCAGAGAGAAGGCAAAAGGGCAGGGCGGTGCTGTCAGGCTGGGCCAGCCCAGCCTTGCCGCAGAGGAGGGGGCCTCACGCAGGGCCTTTGGCTGGGGGCGGGGGGTGGCGGTCCCCTCGGTTTGCACCCCCACCCCTGTGCTTCCTAGAAGAGTGTCTCATAGAAAACCTTTGAAGATATGTGGAAAGACTGGGTTTTCCCAGCCATGCCAGGCTTCCTTGTTCTGGAAGTGAGGAGCTAGGATGCTGAGTGGGGGGAAGGGGGTGTCAGTCCCCTTAACATTAAAACACTGAAAGAGGACTTGCCTGCGTGGTCCCCAGGGGCTCAGGGTGGAGCAGGCAGAGCCCTGGGCAGTCAGAGCTCTTTGGCCATTTGTCATATTGCTGTGGGGACCAGCACGTGCCCTCTTCAGGAGGAAACAGGCCCAGAGATGCGCAGCGACAAGCTCAAGGTCACAGGGCTGTGAAGTGAAGGAGGTGGGATCCCAATCCAGGCTGCTGGGCTCTGGAGACTTTGGGACTGAGATCAAGTCTCCTCTGCATTTGGGGGCCCAAGGGAGAGGGAGGGTGGTGGCCCCAGTTGGAGAGGGGATTGGGATCACCAGCCCCCAGCCCCTTCAGTCCAGTCCAGCCGCCCCTTCCCGTCCAAGCAGGCTCAGCAGATGGGGTCCAACCCAAGCACCTCTTTACTGCCTCTCCTACAGGAAGACGATGCCCATGGTCCTCTGGCCTTGAGCGCCATACTGAAGCTTTCTCTTTGGGAGGGGATTTCTCTGGCACATATTCTGGCCCTTAATTAAAAAAAAAAAAATAAGTGGGACTTCTTTGGTGGTTAAGATACTGTGCTTCCACTGCAAAGGGGGAACAGGTTCAATCCCTGGTTGGGGAACGAAGATCCTGCATGCTGTGCAGTGTGGCCAAAACGTAAAAAAAAATAAAAGTAAATAAAAACCAGTAAATTTGTTTCTGCAGATAGGAGGGTCTCAGTGGTTTAAAAAAAAAAAAATCCACCTGCCAATGCAGGAGACACGGGAGATGGGGGCTCAATCCCTGGGGTCAAGAGGATCCCCTGGAGAAGGAAATGGCAACCCACTCCAGTATTGTTGCCTGAAAAATCCCGTGGACAGAGGAGCCTGGGGGGCTACAGTCCATGGGGTCGAAAAAGAGTTGGACACGACTGGGCGTGCACACACATAGGAGGGTCGGGGGAGTCGGGAAGCCTGGCACGGCTTACCCGCTCTACAGTGCACAGCAGTCGTCTCGTGTTTGGATGGACAGAGAACTGGGACTACCTCCCCATTGGGACCCAAGTTCCGTTCATTAGGTCAGACATGTGTTTGCTCCATATTTATTGAACACCTACTATGTGCCAGGTGCTGATGATAAAGGCTTCTCAGGCGCATTCAGGGCAGCCTCCCTGTGGGAGGGCACTAGCTCTTGGGAGGAAAGTAAGCGTCCGACATGCTGTTGTTTAGGAGCAAGATTTAGGGCTCCCATCCCTAATCCTCTGAAAGTCTCCACTTGACAGATGCAAACATGAGGTTTGGAGAGGTTAAGGAATTTGCCAGCAGGTGGCATGGCTAACATATGGCAAGTCTGGGAATCAAACCTAGACCCAGCTGACTCCAAATAAATACACCAATGGTTAATGTGATTCAGCACTTACTATGTCCCAGACACTGTCTTAAGAACTTTACATATGGTAACTCTTTTAATCCCCACAAAAACTCTTGTTAGGGATATGTGTTCAGTTGTGTCCAATTCTTTGCAGGCCCCTGGACCATAGCCTGCCAGACTCCTCTGCTGGTAGAATTTTCCAGGCCAGAATACGAGTAGGGTATTTCCTCACTCCAGGGGATTTTCCTGACCCAAGGGTTGAACCCGCATCTCTTGCATCTGTATTGGCATGCGGATTCTTTACCCCTAGTGCCAGGAAGCCTTATTGGAATACATTATCTCCATTTTCTAGATGGGAAAACAGAAGCAACAGGAAAGGGGTAACTTGGGACTTCCCTGGGGATGGATGGGAATGTCCCTTTTTAATGAGCTTCCCAGGGCATCTCGAAGCAGAACGTCAGTGGACACTTCATGAGAAATCTGGAAGATCTGGTATCAGCCCCTCCCCTGGGGGCCACCAGGGTGGAGAGGGGGCAGGGCAGCCTACAAGCATCATGGCGGAGGCTTTGGAAAAGCTGCCTTCAAATGTTAGCAAGGTGGCCCTGAGGAAGGGTCAGCTGCACTGTCCCTCGCTCGAAGCGTAAGCTCGGGGACCCACAGAGAGAGGGACTATGGCTCACTACCATAGAGAAATTTCCAGAGTCGGTGTTGACTGTCATCCCAGGGTGTGACTAGGACCAGTTAGAGATGTCACAGGGACTTCCCTGGTGGTCCAGTGGCTAAGACCCCGCAATCCCAATGCAGGGGGCCTGGGTTCAATCCCTGGTTGGAGAACCAGATCCCACATGCTGCAGCTAAGACTCAGCGTAGCCAAATAAATATTTAAAAAAAAAAAAGAGAGAGAGAGAAAAAAAGATGTCACAGATGGCCCTGTGCCCAGGCTCTGAGTCCACCTTGCCGATGAGGCTGGTGGGAGCCAGGACGCATAGCAGGGTCATCAGCTCTGAGGGCACCGGGGCCCATGAGCCTGGTGTGTGGGTGTGGGCAGAACACACAGATTTGCTCGAGTAGAGCTAAGCCACAGGAAATTGGAGTGGTCTCTGCACCCGGCCCCCTTGCCCTGACTCCCAGCAGGTTGCAAGCTTCAAGAGGCTGGGAGCTCTTAAGTGGGAGAAGAAACCCACACTGGGTCCTTGGCAGCAACTTCAGCCTGGTCTGGAAATGGCTATGAGGGCAGCTTCCACTGCCAGGTGCCAGCCACTCTGGGGACAGACAGACCAGACGTAAGCCTCTGCTTCATCACTGCTTGGCTGTGTGACTTGGGTCGGCTGCCTCACCCGCCTGACCCTCACGTCTGTGATGGAGAACAAGGCTTACTAACAGCGCCATCTGCACTGGCAAAGGCAGGGCTTTGTAACACAGTGCCAGGCACACAATAAGAGTTTAGTAAGTGGAAGCCAAACAAGAAAGCGGAGGGGAGGGGCGGCCCTGTCCTCGCCACCAGCAGAAACACTCGAGACAGCCTGGAGCTTCTCCGAGCTGAGCCTCAAACTCACATTTTCCAGCATGCCTGGAACTCACAGATGGGTCATAAAAACCTGCAGCGATGCTTTAAAGGTCAGCCTCTCTGGGAGAACAACATTGCCCCAGAGCTGGGGTCAGAGGAGGTCCCGCCAGCCTTGGAAGAGGGGCAGATGGGCACTGCCTTTGTCTCAACTGCTATCTCTGTTCGGGGGGGTGGTCTGTGCAGGGGACCCCAAGGTGAAACAGGGACAAAGGGTCAGGTTCTTCTAGAGCACTGCTGCTGCTGCTGCTAAGTCACTTCAGTCGTGTCCGACTCTGTGGGACCCCATAGAAGGCAGCCCACCAGGCTCCCCCGTCCCTGGGATTCTCCAGGCAAGACCACTGGAGTGGGCTGCCATTGCCTTCTCCAATGCATGAAAGTGAAAAGTGAAAGTGAAGTCGCTCAGTTGTTTCCGACTCTTAGCGACCCCATGGACTGCAGCCTACCAGGCTCCTCCGCCCATGGGATTTTCCAGGCAAGAGGACTGGAGTGGGTTGCCATTGCCTTCTCCCTTCTAGAGCACAAAAGCTGATTTTCCATTAAGCTGACTTTTTTTTTTTAATGTTTTAAATTAATTAATTAATTATTTTTGGTTGCCCTGGGTCTGCATTGCTATGCGGGCTTTCTCTAGTTGGACTTCCCGGTGGCTCAGACGGTAATCTGCCCGCAATGTGGGAGACCCAGGTTCCATCCCTGGGTGGGGAAGATCTCCTGGAGACAGAAATGGCTATCCACTCCAGTATGCTTGCCTGGAGAATTCCACGGACAGAGGAGTCTGGTGGGCTACAGTCCATAGGGTCACAAAGAGTCAGACACGACTGGGTGACGAACACACAACATGCAACTAGTTGAGGCAAGAAGGGGCTACTCCTCATGGTTGCTCTTGGCTTGCTCGTTGCGGTGGCTTCTCTCGTTCTGGAGCACAGGCTCTAGAGCATGTGGGCTCAGCAGTTGTGACCTAGTTGCCCTGAGGCATGTGGGATCTTCCTAGACCAGGGATCAAACTCGTGTCCCCTGCATTGGCAGGCAGAATCTTACCCAGTGCACCACCAGCAAAGTCCTTAAGCTGACTTTTTAGCATAGGGCCTGTGAACACAATTCAGGAAGTCTATGAACCATGCCCCCTCCCCAAAGGTATGTGCAAAACTTCTGTGTGCACCTGTGTTTTTCCGGGAAAAGTGGAAGTGTTAGTCGCTCAATCGTGTCTGACTCTTTGCGACCCCATGGACTGTACCCCGCCAGGCTCATCTGTCCATGAAGTCCTCCAGGCACGAATACTGGAGTGGGTAGCTATTCCCTTCTCCAGAGGATCTTCCCAACCCAGGGATTGAATCTGCATTGCAGGCAGATTCTTTACCATCTGAGCCAGCAGGGAAAGGTCCATAGAATTCCTTAGATTCCTCCAAGGGTTCATGATTGACATAGGGGCAGAACCAGTGAGTCAGGGCCTCGGTTTCATTTTGAAAAAGTACTAGTGAAGGTAGTGGGCATGTGTGTAGCCCACTGCGTTGAGCATGTTCTCAGGAAAGCCCTGGACTATTCCACGTTCTCTGTGCCGCCTTGAGAGGGAGATATATCTCTTCTTGTCCTAGTGCACAGATGGTGAGACGGAGCGAGCACCCAAGAGGAGAGCTCTCTTGACTAAGGACCCACTGCTACTGCTAAGTCACTTCAGTCGTGTCCGACTCTGTGCGACCCCATAGATGGCAGCCCACCAGGCTCCCCCATCCCTGGGATTCTCCAGGCAAGAACACTGGAGTGGGTTGCCATTTCCTTCTCCAATGCATGAAAGGGAAAAGTCAAAGTGAAGTCGCTCTGTCACGTCCGACCCTCAGCGACCCCATGGACCGCAGCCCACCAGGCTCCTCCGTCCATGGGATTTTCCAGGCAGGAGTACTGGAGTGGGGTGCCTTTGCCTTTTCCAACAGGGTGATGTTTTCCTCCGTCTCCGATGCTCAGCGGAGGCAGCCATTGGCTCTCTGGCGGGGCTGCTGGTTTGCCCCGCCCACTGCCAACCAAGCCCTGTTGCTGGGTCAAGGATGCTCATCTGCACCCGCTCCCCAGGGAACCCAGAAACAGAGAGGAGCAAGAAGGAGGAAAATGCGTGTCCTCAGGGGTGGACATCAGTGGACAGGACTTGGGGTGTTACCGCCTTGCTGAAAGCCCTTTGGCTAAGTCACCGTGCCCCCCGCCACGTGCCTCAGTTTCCCCATTGGCAACGTGAGGGACTTTGACAGATAATCTGTAAGGTTCCTTCAAGTCTGAGTCCTGAGAAGACAGACGTTACAGACTTGAGATCCCAGAACTGTTTGCAGCTTTGTTTCAGAACCAAGTTACACAGAGCCCGACTGCCTCTGCGCCTGGCCCCCAGCCTTCGCCCTGACTCCCAGCAGGTGATGGCCCTGGGCTTCAAGAGGCCCGGGAAGTAGAGCTGGGAGAGGAAACCCCACACTGAGCCCCGAGCAGCAACTTCACCCTGGTCTGGAAATGGTTAATGAGCTTTCCTCCAGATACCAGCCCCTTATTAAAATGTAGGTTTTACAATAAATCTGGCATTTGGCCACCAACCTTAGATTAAAACCAGACGGAACAGACGCTAACCTCCTTCTCAGATCAAATTTTGAGCATAGGGCTGCTCTTCCTCCCAATGGACTCCCTAACCCTCAATCCTCTATGCACCCCTATTCCAACCATGTGCCCCCAATTTACGGAGCTCTGTTTGGGGATCTCGAAAGCAGAGAAGGCTGGGCTGACCACGGATGTGAATTTCTGGTTCCTGGGGCCCTGCGATGGGAGGTGATCAGGCCCCAGACCCAGGGGTTTTGGGGACACCAGGGGAAGCTCCGGGGACCCCAGAGCCTTTGAGATTGCCAGCTATGTCTGGCTTCTGACCTCCCACCCTTCTCTGTGCCCGAGAATAGGATGCAAATGCTCTCTTTCTGGTAGCTTCATCCCTTCTCCCCACTTGGGTCCAGTGATCCCATTTGTCAAAGTCCCCTGGGACTCTGAAGATGTTTTGGTCCCACCCGTCTGCCTCCAGCAGCCCCCACACAAAGATATTCTATCCGGAGAACCCCACCTTGTGGCTGCCGTCTTTCTAAGCATTTCTGACCCAGTGGCTTTGGGGCTTCCCAGGCAGGATTGAGCCCTCGCCCCACTTGCTATCACTTTCTTCCCTGGCTCCCCCCACAAGCATACAGGGGTCTTCTTTCCTTGATATCCTCAGCCAATCCCAGTATTTCTCTCTGCCTCCTTCCCTTTTTCTGCGTTCTTGTATAACAACTTTTTGAAACATAATTCACATACCATACACCTCACCCATGTAAAGCATACAATCCAGTGATTTTTAATCTATTCAGTTGTGCGGCCATCACCACAATCGATTTGAGAATATTTTCATCACCCAGAAAGCAACCCTGCATACTTTAGTTCTCACCCCACCCCAATCCCCACCTCCACCAGCCTCCCCCAACACCCTGGCAAACACTAATATACTTCCTGTCTCTATAGATCTGCCTATTTGGAGCAGTTCATGAGTGGAATCTTACATTATATGCCTTTCTCTCAATGTCACCATCTTCTTCCATTCAACATAATGGGGCCAGTGGTAAAGAATCCACCTGCCAATACAGGAGATGCAAGAGATACAAGTTCGATCCCTGGGTCAGGAAGATCCCCTGGAGTAGGAAATGGCAACCTGCTCCAGTATTCTTGCCTGGAAAATCCCATGGAGAGAGGAGCCTGGCAGGCTACAGTCCATGGGTTTGCAAAGAGTGGGACATGATGAGCTACTGAGAGCACACAGAGACTATTTTCAACGGTCATTCGTTTGTGGCATGGGTCAGTGCTTCATCCCTTTTGACAGTCGAATAATATTCCATTGTATGGATATTGGTGTACACATCAGTTGATGGGCATTTGGGATTGTTCCCACTTTGGGGGCTATAATGAGTAATACTGCTATGAACATTCATTCATATCCAAGTTTTTGTGTGGACATATGTTTTCATTTCTCTTGCGTATATAACAGAGTGGAATCACTGGGTCATATGCTAACTCTATTTTTAACATTTTGAGGAACTGCCAGGCTGTCTTCCACAGCGGCTGCATCACTTTGCATTCCTATCAGCAGTGGCTGGAAGTTCTGATTTCACTGCCTTCTTGCCACCACTTGTTACTGTGTCTTTTGATTCTAGCCATCCTAGTGGGCATGAAGTGCTATCTCATTGTGAATTTTGCTTTGCTTCACCATCTGTTTCCCTGATGGTTAATGATGTTGAGCAGGTTTTCATGTGCTTATTGGTCATTTGTATATCTTACTTGAAGAAATATCTATTCAGATCATTAGTTCATTTTTATTTATTTTTGTAAAATATTTCTGTATTTTTTTGGCTGCACCAGGTCTTAGGTGTGGTTGCAGCGTGTGGGATCTAGTTCCTTGGCCGGGGATGGAGCCTGGGCCCCCTGAATTGGGAGCGTGAAGTCTTAGCCACTGGACCACCAGGGAAGTCCCTATTTGCTCATTTTTAAATTGAATTGTTTGTCTTTTTGTTGTTGAGTTACAAGACTTTTTAACATCTTCTAAATATAGGTCTCTTACCAAATATATGATTTGTAAGTAGTTTTCCTATCCTGTGAGTTGCCTTTTAACTCTTGATGGTGTTCACAAAATTTTTGATTTGAAGAGGTCTGATTTCTCTCTTGTCCTTTAATTCCTTGTGCTCTTGGTGTCATATCTAAGAAACCATTGTCTGACCCTTTTGAGGGTGAAGGGAAATGGCTTTGGAACTTGACACTTCTTATCCTTTTTTGGAACGAGTCCTTCCCTCATTTATATAATCATTCAGAAATATTTCTGAAACCAAACTACTTGCCTGGTGCTGGAGATACAGCAGTGACAAGGCAAGCCATCCCCTGTCTTCCTAGAGCTTAGAATGAAATGAAAGAGACAGGCATGAAGCAGGTAACCAAAGGAAGAATGACTTAATTACAGATGTGCAGGAGAGAGAGAGGGCCCAGAAGCCTGTACCAAGGAGATGTGTCTGCTCTGGGGGCTGAAAAAGACCCCAATGACAGGGCATCTAGTCTGAGATTAAAGGCAGGGATGCATTCACCAGGCAAAAGGGGTGCAGGGCTCCAGGCAGAGGGAACAGCATGTGCAAAGGCCCTGAGGTGACAGGAGTTCATGCTGTCCAGTAAGGCAAGTTCCCCTGGCACACTGGCCCCTCCACTAGGGCTTCTTGGGGCATCCAGTGGCCTGATGGGAGTGTGTGCAGCATGCCATGTCCTCAGTGCCTGTACAGAAGAGGTTCTGACTCTAGGGAGACCCAGATGCATTGCAGTTGCCTCCAGAACTCTGCTGATGTTTCAGGAGGACATGTGGGCCTCCCCAGCCTCCTCCAGGGTCAGCCCAAGCCTGGCTGAGCCCTCCTCGTAGACACACTGGTTACTGTGCAGGCTGGGAAGGCCTAGGGGTGCAGCAGTCCCGGACGGGGGTGGCCCATGACCCCTGGCTTCTTATATGCTGTCTGAGGCCTGTGAGGCCATGGGGACATGGATAGGTCTCCAGGGCACCTCTCTGCCCTCTTGAGTGCCAGTGTGTCTTCCTTCCTCACCCTCCTTCCTGCGATACTTTCTCCTTCTCCAGACTGGTAGGTATAAAAGTGGATCAGCAGCTTGGGTTTTTGTTCAGAATTATTGAGATGAAACATCCTCGGAGGGGTGGCTGGGCAGTGGTTGTTGGTGGCTGACTCCCCAGCCCACCGCCCCAAGCCCCTGCCCCCTGCCCTGTGACACGTGCTGTCAGGACTCAGCCCTGGCCAGGCCTCTGTAGCTCCGCAAGGAAGACCCTGGACCCTGGAGACAGCCCAGGACAGGAGCAGACTCTGAAGTCTTCCCACACATTTTCAGTGCCTCCTCATTCATTCGTTTATCTCTTCATTCATTCATTCATTCACTTAACACTCAACAAATATTTGTGCAGAGTTTGCCTTGGACTTCCCTGCTGGCTCAGACGGTAAAAAATCTGCAATGCGGGAGACCCAGGTTCAATCCCTGGGTCAGCAAGATCCTCTGGAGAAGGAAATGGCTACCCACTCCAGTATTCTTGACTGGAGAATTCCGTGGACAGAGTAGCCTGGTGGGCTACAGTCGACGGGGGTCACAAAAAGTCACACAACTGAGCGATTAACACTTCCTACCTTGGACCAGGCCCTGTGATGGGTCCCAGGGAGTCAGAAAACAGTGAAGTTCCAGTCCCTGCCAGACAAATGACCCTACATTTACCCTACAGCATGACAGAGCTGTGATGGGGGGCTGTGTGTGTGTGTGGGATGGCTTCCTGGAGGAGGCGGCATTCTGCTGAGAACTGAAGGTGAGCAGGGAGGCAGAGAGAAGTGGCAAGTCCAGGAACGGAATGGGCAGGAGTCCACAAGGGAGAGGATGTGCCTGTCCAATGTAAATGCTGGCCTCCGGGAGACCACTAACCTGGGACAACATCTCTGAAACCACGGAGGCGCCCTGTCCTGGCGCTGCCCACGTGGGGGACCTGGGGGGTCCCATCCAGTAGATAGAACCAGAAAGCCCTCAAGAGGAAGGCCCCATACCTCTGTCAAGTTCACGGTCAGTTTGCCCAGGGCTGGGCTGGGAACTGGGGCTACCTCCTCCCTCCCTTCTCTCTGCCAAACAGCTACCAGGGGTGTAGTAAGAAAAAGAATGGGTCTGGGGTTTGCAGAGGGAAAGCCCTCACTTGCTATGTGACCCTGGGTAGGTCCCAGCCCTTCTCTGGGCCCCCCTTCCGTCTTCTCTTTGAGGCAGTGACATCCCCCCGCCAACTCTCGAGGTTGCTGGGGGCCTCCAGGGAGTGATGCTGAAAAGTTCGCCTCAGTGATCTCACCACCTGCTCCCATTTGTGCCTTAGCCTTGGACCCTGCGTGTCCTGGACAGAGGCCGACCGGTCCAAACGTGAAAGTGGCTCTTGGCTCCTTGCTTGAGATTCTGGGGGTGGGGTGGGGCTGGCCTCCTGGGGAAGCCCCCGGAAGCCCAGGTGCCCTTCTCCAGAGGGCTCCAGGGTCCACGCTTCTTCTCTTCCCTCCTGCCCATCCTTCCTTTCTTCCTTCCAATACGAGTGCTGCATACAGTGCCAGGCCCGACCCTGGCTCTGTCCTCTCAGGCATCACAGGCTGGCACCCCCCTGCCCCTTCTCAAAGCTACCCTGCCCTACATGCCGCTCCCAGCTACCCCTGGCCTGTGTGCCGGGGACTCCAGCACAGACCCCAGCTTTAGAGATGCTCCGGTTGCCTTCAGCCCCCTCTTCTTGGCTGACCATTTACGCTAAGCCCCTGGAGAGACTCCCCCCCTCCCAGGATCCCTCTACAAGAGGACCTGGGGGTACTCATTGGGCCGGCTGCTCATTCCAAGGTGGTAAGAAGCCTGGGCTCTGGACCAACCTGCAGATTTAAGTCCCTGCCCCAGCCTTTACTGGCCATGTGGCTTTGACAGGTTGTTTAACCCCGTGCCTCAGTTTCCCCTTCTGTAAAAATCAGGCTAAGAGCACCCAGGTCGGATACTCATGAGGGTTCAGTGAAGTGGTTCCCGTTACCTGCATTTCTCAGGGGGATTCCTGAGGCTGGGGTGGAATAAAGGCTTCACCCGTGGCCACTCTGCTGGTGAGCCAGCGCCAACCTGTGGCCCTAAACCAGGACCTGGGCCTCCTTAACCACCTCTGCTCCCTGTTACTTCTTATCTGATGAGGTGAGATTCTCTCCCAAGGCTCTCCTGGTGACCCTGGAGTCAGGGATGCTGCCTGGAAGGCATGTAAGGATACAGATTCCAGAATTCCTGTCTGAGCCCCACTCCTAGGGGGTCTTTCAAAGGAACCCAGCTCTCTACCAAGAAACCTGGGTGTTTGGGGGCACAGCCTCCATGCACCCCCCCCCTCCACTTCCTTCCCCAGACTCTTCTGGCTGTAAGTATTTCTGCAGCCTCAAAACTCCTTTGACCAAGGCCCAGTGTTAATTTGTTAAATCCACATCGAGGTCCTGGGGACCCGTTGTTTATTTTTGTGAACGTGTTGGCAGAGATCACATTTGGGGTGGGGGAGACCGCTTATTCGGTCGGAATAAATGCTAATTAATAAAAGTTATTTATTTGGGTTGGAGCTCGCCGTGGCCCCAGGGTCAGGCACAAACTGACTATTTGAAGCAAAAACAAACAGAGAGTGTCTCTCAACAGCTTGAGAAAGGCAGAAACGAAGAGGCCGGGTTTATTTGTCTTAGGAAGAATTTGCAGTTAATTCCCTCCAGACTATTTAGACCCTTAAATTAAATGGAATAAGAAAAACCATGGGTGCAGGGGAAGGAGCCAGGAACACTTGATCATTTGGCCGAGAGCAGAGTTTTTAAATGTCTTTGGCCTGAAGTCAGCCAAGTAAATGGTATGTGTGAAATAATTTAATGGCAGAGAACGGTGCGGCAGCCACTTTTTCTCTCTGTAATGTAATGAGAGAGAGAGCGTGGCTGCCTCTGCTATCTGAGTCCGTTTATCTTTCCCCGGACTCAGCCCCTCACAGTAGCCCCTAAAGAGCCCAGGTAAATGGAGGTGGTTTCAGGCTTTATTTTCAATCCCAGAACTTTGACTGAACAAAAGGAAACTTTGGGCACAGCCCTGGTTGGGACGGACCTGGCCCCAGTGCTCGCTGGCCCGAGGCTTCAAGAGTATTTATTTATTTTCCAAATGCTTGAAACTCAAGCGTGGAACCCCCAGAGGACACACGCCCACCACATCCACTTCTCAGGGGGCGATTCAGGAACTCGTGGTAATGAACATCCGGCGCATCCGCTGGGAAGCAAAGTGCAGCCCGAGAGTGAGCCCTGGCTGAGGCCAAAGCTGTGGGTTCAAGTCCTGGGTCACCTCCAAGACACCTCCTAAATCTTCCGCATCCTCAATGGCCTCTTCTCAGCCTCTGCCCGCAGTTGGGACTGGAAGCAGCTTTCTGCTAGGGGCTGGGCTGAAGAAGAAAGATCCTTGTTTTTTTGGGGGGGGTGGGGGGGTGGAAGCGGGTTGCATACAATCAAGAATGTTAAGGGCAGGAACTTCCCTGGAGGCCCAGTGATTAAGACTCTGTGCTTCCAATGCAGGGGGCGCAGGTTCGATCCCCGGTCTGAGAATGAAGATCCCACATGTTGTGCAGCACAGCCAAAAAAAATGTTAAATGCAGCGAGCATTTATGGAGCAATGACTGTGCTCTTGGCATTCAGTTAAACTCAGCTCCTCCAGGAACTTTGTGTGACCCTGGGCAAGCCACAGTCCTGCAGGACTCCCAGAGGTGAGGTCTTCCCCCCTCAAGGATGTCCCCCCAAGGATGGAGTCTTGGGGACATTTACACAGCAGTGAGATGACACGATCCATGTGGTCTCCCAGAGCTGGGACTGAGAGTGTGATCCCCCCCTGCCCCGCCCCACACCTGGCATCACCTTCCCTGGGAACCAGGAGAATGAGGGAAGACGACCCAGCAGAGACAAACTCATACTCCAGGCTGCCTGAGTCTCCCCACAGGCA
Organism: Bubalus bubalis; assembly: GCF_019923935.1. NCBI lineage: Eukaryota > Metazoa > Chordata > Mammalia > Artiodactyla > Bovidae > Bubalus > Bubalus bubalis. The sequence continues at coordinate 99,493,794 of NC_059168.1, forward strand.
AGTCCCAGCTGCGTGATCTTGGGTCAACCTTTCAGAGCCTCAGTTCCCCATTGTGTGAAATGGGATAACACCTCGTAGGGCAGATGCTGGGATCCAGTGGATGGGAGTGTGTGTAACACTGGACGCTGTTTGTGCCCAGACCCACTTTGGTTGAGCGCATTCCATCACAGCTGCCCTGACGGAGAGAACTGACTCCAGCCCAGCTGGGGTGAGGGGTGTGAGAGTCGGGTTTCTGGAGCTGGGGGTGTAAATCCCTTGCCTGAGAGTTTCGGCTCCAAGGCTCCAGCAGTTTAGCCAAAGAGCAGTTGTTTCTTCCGGCACCCCCTTGGCAGGGGCCAAGGCTGCAAAATGGTTTTCATTTCAACACCCTCCGTTTTGAATTGCTCAGAAATTTCCCGAAAAAGTCTCCTTTTTTGGCTGAAAGGCCTCCTGCATTGGGTTTGTGCCCAAGCAGCATTGCCTAAAGGAGGGGGCGGAAATAGGCTCACGATGGCTGGTGTTCCAGAAGCTTCCGTCCACTCTCTGGGGTCTTGATCACACAGGTTTTCAGCGCTCGACCCTTGATATTTCGGTGTAAGGTTTCTTCCTGCTCGAGGGGGTGAGGGGCGGGGGTGGAGAGACATTCACAGCCACCAGACATTCTCATCCATCTTCACCTTTTCTTGGAGGAAAGGGGTGAGGAGTGAAGATTGAAGCGGGTCCAGGAGTCGAGGCCAGCTCGCTCCGTGTTCCCTGCCACCGCCTACCCCATTCCCACATGTGTCCTGTGTTTTTAGTACTTCCCAAAGGGGAAAAGTACTGGACTTCAATTCCTGGTCCTCCCTCCAAACCAGGGCCTCTCTCCCTCAGCGCTATGCACATGGTGAGCCGAAGAATTCCCTGGGCCAGGGTCTGTTCTGGGCACTGAAGCGTACTTAGCAGCAGCCCCGGTCTCTACCTCCGTCCTAGGAGTACCATCCGCCTCTCAGTCCTGACCTTCAAAATTGTCTCCAGACATTGCCAGATGTCCCCTGGAGGCTAAATTGCCCTCAATTGAGAACCACCGGTCTAAACCCAGTAAGGCCATCTTTTCCTGGGAAACCCTGCCTGATTCCTGCTTGACGACTCCCCTGCCCCCACCTCCGCCCCATGCAACCATTACTGGACTCATGGAACAGTTTGCCCTCCAATCCAATCAGCTGGTTGCTCAAGAGTCTGTAAACTCTGCGAATGTGGGAGCGTTCAAAAGCTAGGATTGAATGGTATCCGTGGCCAGGCCTGGAATGTTCTAGATGCTCAGCTGAACAACTCAGCATCGTGTGAAGAATGTAGGATGTGATCAAACCAGTCAATCCTAAAGGCAATCAATCCTGAATATTCACTGGAGGGACAGATACTGAAGCTGAAGTTCCAGTACCTTGGCCACCTGATGCGAAAAGTTGACTCATTGGAAAAGACCCTGATGGTGGGAAAGATTGAGGGCAGGAGGAGAAGGGGACGACAGAGGGCCAAATGGTTGGATGGCATCATGGACTTGATGGACGTGAATTTGAGCAAGCTCCTGGAGATGGTGAAGCCTGGCATGCTGCAGTCCATGGGGTCGCAGAATCAGACATGAATGAGCGACTGAGCAGCAACATAAAGGGAATGTGTAACTGGGGAAGCAAAAATACAGGGTGTGTCCCCAAATCCAAAAGGTTATCCACATCCTCTGCTGACCCAGCTGGGAGCAGAACTGGCCTTCCCGTCCACTGCTGCTGGGAACCCTGGCGGGGGTCCTTGGCTCTAGCTAGCTTTTTACTCATTGGCCCAACAATCCCAATTCTAGGAATCTGTCCCAAATATTCACTGGCAAAAATAGAATATCATGTTAGCATGAGGTTATTCACTGTGGTATTCTTCTGAGTTGCAAAAGATTGGAAACACAACCACCTGCCAATTGATAGGGCTCTGGTTCTAGTTAAATAAACCACATTTTAGGAGTTTCCCTGGTGGTCCAGTGGCGAAGACTCTGCGCTCCCGATGCAGAGGGGGCCTGGGTTCGATTCTGAGTCAGGAAACTAGATCCCACGTGCCACAATGGAAATATTCCGCACAGCCAAATAAGTAAATAAATATTTTTAAAAACCTAGTACGTTTGCACAGCTGAGTGGCACAGAGCCACATGCAGGGCTTTCTGTATTGGGTGGCAAAATCCCTGGGATGTGTTGCTCAGTGGGATCAAAGAGAGGGGCACAGCAATCCACAGTCTTCTAGCTTCCAATAGAAGAGCAGGAGAAAATACGAGTAAAAAAAAAAAAAAAAACTGCAAAAAGCAGTGTGGAAAGGATACAGCAAAGACGAATTTTACAATGGTTCTGACAGGTGGAAGGTGGGACAGGGAATGTGGTAAAGTCACTCAAAGTCAACCACGAAAAGGAATGAAATAGGGTCATTTGTAGACTCATGCTTATAAATTATTTTTAAATCACACGTAATTTTGTAAAGCTTGGGGAGCAGAGTCGGGAACAGGGAGTCGTTAACTTTTGCTTTGTCCCTTTCTGTGTTGTTTGAATCTGTTACTGCGACAACAGGTGATGGTTACTGTTACTATGGCAACTGTTTTGGTTCTTTGCGATCCCATGAAATAGTCCATGGGATTCTGCAGGCCAGAATACTGGAGTGGGTAGCTGTTCTCTTCTCCAGCGGATCTTCCCAACCCAGGGATGGACCCCAGGTCTCCTGCATTGCAGGCAGATTCTTTACCAGCTGAGCCACCAGGGAAGGAGGGAACAAAAGGGAAAATACAGATCAGTGCATATGATGCAAATAAAGAAGGCTGGTTTGCTGGCCCGGGTTGGAGCGGTCTCAGGAGTATAGTAAATAGGAAGAGGAACATTGCAGCACCAGTGTGTTCAGCGTGATCTCATACTTGTAAGCTTTTTAAATTTTACTTTGTTGGAGTATAATTGCTTTGCAAAATTGTATTAGTTTCTGCTGTACAATGAAGTGAATCAGCTATAAGTATACATATACCCCCTCCCTCTTGGACCTCCTCCTCCCCAGCCACCCCCTATTCCACCCCTCTAGGTCATCACAGAGCACCGAGCTGAGTTTCCTGTGCTTTATAGCAGGTTCCCACTAGATATCTATTTTATGCATGGTAGTGTATATATGCAGAGAAGGCAATGGCACCCCACTCCAGTACTCTCGCTTGGAAAATCCCATGGAAGGAGGAGCTTGGCAGGCTGCAGTCCCTGGGGTCGCTAAGAGTGAGACATGACTGAGCGACTTCACTTTGACTTTTCCCTTTCATGCATTGGAGAAGGAAATGGCAACCCACTCCAGTGTTCTTGCCTGGAGAATCCCAGGGATGGGGGAGCCTGGTGGGCTGCCATCTATGGGGTCGCACAGAGTCGGACGTGACTGAAGTGACTTAGCAGCAGCAGCAGCAGTGTATATATGGCCCCTGGAGGAGAGCGTGGCAACCCACTCCAGTATTCTTGCCTGGAGAATCCCCAGGAACAGAGGAGCCTGGTGAGCTACAGTCCACGGGGTCGCAAAGGGTCGGACACGACTGGGCAACTAAACACAGCACAGCACAGTCTACATATGTCCGTCCTAATCTCCCAGTTCCTGCCACCCTTCCTTCCTGCCCTGTGTCCACGTTTTCTACGTCTCTATTCCTACCCTGGAAACAGGTTCATCTGTAACACTTTTCTAGATTCCACATATATGCATTAATATATATTTGTTTTTCTCTTTCTGACTTATACAGCCTATCTGACCGACTCTAGGTCCACCCACGTCTCTACAAATGACCCTATTTCGTTCTGTGACATGTGTACCCTAATATTCATTGCAGCACTATTTACAATGGCCAGGACATGGAAAGAACCTAAATGCTCAATGAGGAATGGAGAAAGAAGACGCACATGAACACAATGGGATGTTACTCAGTCACGAAAAGGAATGAAATAGGGTCATTTGTAGAGTCTTGCTTGTAAATTATTTTAAATGCACATCTGTAATTTTGTAAAGCTTGGGGAGTAGAGCAAGAGAAGGGAGTCAGTACTTTTCCTTTGTCCTTTTCTGTGTTGTCTGAATCTTTTACTGTGACAGTGATGTTACTTGGTTATTAGAATATACTTTTTTTTTTAACATGAAATCTCCAGATTCTTTAAATTGATGAAGTATCCTTTTTTTTTTTTTTTCAAGTATAGTTGACTTACAATGTGTTAATTTCTGGTGTACAGCAAGGTGATTCAGTTATACCTATACACATTCTTCTTCATATTCTTTTCCCATTATGCTTCATTATAGGATATTGAATATTGTTCCCTGTGCTATATAGTAGAACCTTGTTGCTTATCCATAAAATACACATTTTTAATAAGAAAAGAAGATACATAAGCAAGTACTGAACCAGACAGGGTTGGTTCTAAGTGTCCAGTGAATGCAATGGAGGAGAGAGCATTCCGTGTGCACTCAGGAGATCAGGGAGGGCTTCCTGGAGGAGTGAGCAATGAGCTGGGCCTTTCAGGATGAAGGGTCAGCAGTTTAACCCCTGGGTAAAATTGAAATGCGGAAACAGTAACTGAACTCCCCCCTCCTCCGTAGATGGGGCATGAGGAAGTGAATAGCACCTGCCTCGGTTTTTGTGAACATCCAATGGACTGTGGGTGTTAAAAAGCCTACCTGCGTGTAGTGGACCCTCAGAACTGTGACTTTCACTGTGCCTTTTTATATATTAATATAATTCAACAACAAATACCGATGGCGGTTCACCATACCCCAGAGTTTGAGCCAGCTTCTGAGGACACGTAGATGCCTCTGGCCCTCCCTGATCAGGTCGGTTGTCCCTCATGGCAGCAGGTGCCTGTCCCCTGGCTCCCCAGGAGGGGGACCTGGCTGCTCTGGTTCACCTTTATATCCCCAGGGCCCTAGCCCTGTGCCTGCCACGTCGTGTGCTCAGTAAGTGTGTTGTAGAATAAATGGATGGATGGATGAAGAAATTAACAAAGGAGTGAATTAAAGGGTCCTGCTCTCAGGGCTGGACCATCCACCCGCAGTGGGAAGACACACGTTAAAGCGCTCAGCGCACGTTGCTGAGCTGGTGCCTGAGTCGTGACCATGTTGGCGCCTGCGGGGGCAGGGGCGGCCCGCCCTGGCCTTGAGCTGACCCTTGGGTCCCTCCGCAGGTGAGTGTCCCAGCCCCGGACGCAGCAGCGCCGCCAAGCGGAAGAAGAAGCAGCGGCGAAACCGCACCACGTTCAACAGCAGCCAGCTGCAGGCTCTGGAGCGCGTGTTCGAGCGCACGCACTACCCCGACGCCTTCGTGCGGGAGGAGCTGGCCCGGCGGGTCAACCTCAGCGAGGCGCGCGTCCAGGTGAGCGCTGCGAGTCCGTGGGCTCCTCGCAGGAGCGTGTACAGCCACCATACAGGGTTGAGGAATTGCCAAGGTGTGCGGGGGCGTCCGAGGCCAGGAGGGCTGAGGGTCCGATCCAAGCCCTGCCACTGGCCAGCTGTGTGAGCTTGAGCAAGTTACTTAACCCCTCTGTGCTATAGGTGGTGGTGGTGTAGTCGCTAACTCGTGTCTGACTCTTGCGACTACATGGACTGCAGCCCGCCAGGCTCCTCTGTCCATGGGATTCTCCAGGCAAGAGTACTGGAGTGGGTTTCCATTTCCTTCTCCAGGGGATTTTCCCGACCCAGGAATCAAAACCAACCGGGGTCTCCTGCACTGCAGGCAGATGAGCTATAAGGGAAGCCCTCAGGGTGGCTTCCCTGTAAAATGAGGATCGCGTGGGTCTATTTTATAGCCTTCTTATGAGAAAAGAATTATTTTTGTGGCTTAGCTCAGTGTCTGGCACAGAGGGTTTTGATAAATAAAAGTTTTAAAGTGTCCAGGGCTTTCTCCGTGCCAGCTTTGAGCAGAGTGCCCAGCGTACAGCTCTCTTCGTTACAACCCCCCAGCAGCTAAATGTTCATCGGTTCATGCTTCATTCCTCCACTGGCACAGCGTCCAACACACCCTGACCCAGCGGCAGGCACTATATCACCCCCATTTTACAGACGGGAAAACTGAGGCTCAGGGAGATGAAGCTGCCAGTGTAGGGTGGGTGACAGAGCAGGTACACAGTGGGTCCAAAAGGACTTGGGTCCCCCTGGCAGCCCACTCATGGCTCCTTCCCACTCCCAGGTCTGGTTTCAGAACCGCCGGGCCAAGTTCCGCAGAAACGAGCGGGCCATGCTGGCCAACCGCTCGGCCTCGTTGCTCAAGTCCTACAGTCAGGAGGCCGCCATCGAGCAGCCGGTGGCTCCCCGGCCCACCACCCTGAGCCCGGACTATCTCTCCTGGACAGCCTCGTCCCCCTACAGGTGAGAGTGGGAACTGCTTCCGGTCAGGGTTGGCGGGCGGGCAGCAGCCTGGAGACCCCCATGGGGTGTTTTAGGATCCAGATTCCTTCGAGGCTCTGGAGAGAACTGTGAAAGGGGCCCAGGCCCTCCGTGGACTGGGGGTGTGTGGGCAGGCGTGTGACTGTGTGCATGGGGGAGGTTGTAAGAATGTGTGTGTGTGTGGGTTTGTGTGTGCGCACGCACGTATATTTGTAAATGCGTGGACTGGCAAGACGATGAGAGGAGGGAGTGGAGAACCCCTGCCACCCTGAGGGAGCTGAACAGCTGCCAATTTCTGGGACGTCCCTGGTGGTCCAGTGGCTAAGTCTCTGCACTCTCAATCCCGGGGGCCTGGGTTCCATCCCTGGTCAGGGAACTGGATCCCACAGGGATCTAGATCAGGGAACTAGATCTTCAGCGGAACTTTAACAGCCACAACTAAAAGAGCCCACATGGCACAACAAAGACCCAGCGCAGCCAAATAAATTACTAAACAAAAATTTTTTTAAATAAAAAAGAAAGAAAACCTGCAGCTTTCTAGGCTGGCGCGAGCACCTCCGCACCTCTTGTCGGTCATCCTGGAGGGAAGCCGGGAGGGCCCCCAAGGATGGTTCCCAGTCCCGGGGACCTGGCTGGGACCCGGAGGCGAGGGCTGGGGCAGTTTTGTCCTGGTCAAAGCCGGGAAAAGGGGGCAGGGCAGGGTGGGAGAGGGAGGGGGTGCTGGGGAGTTGGGGTTTTGCACCCCACAGCTCCCAGGGGTGCTGTCCACCCCTTAGGCTGTGTGAACAGCTCTGCGGAGCCCTGGTCTCAGGAGATCCAGTGGGTCAGCTTGTGGGATCTGAGTCCTGGAAATGTCCACGCTAGACCCACAGCCCTCCCAACCCCTCCCTGCCCTCTCCTTACCTGGGGCAGGAGAACCATCAAGAGGTGTCCTTCCATACAGGTGTGCGTTCATCCCACCCCCACCCTGCTGTGTGTTAGGCACCCGGTGGGCGCTGGGGGGTGAACAGGATGCAGGAAGCTCCTGGTCCAGCAAGGAATGACCCCAAACCTGCAGGGGCAGCTCCAGGTCCCAGTGCCGACCGTGGGCCCTTCTGCCTCCGCCCTAAATCTTGCAGCCGCAGGTCACCTCCAGCCCCAGGGGAAGGCTGCCTGCGAGCTGAGGAGGGGAGGCAGGAGGACCAGAGGCTGGGGTCCTTGGATGGACAGCCAGGGTGGTCAGCTCTGGGCAGCACCGACATGTCCTTGTGTCTTCTGTCGCCCCCAGCACGGTGCCACCCTACAGCCCTGGAGGCTCAGGCCCCGCGACCCCGGGGGTCAGCATGGCCAACAGTATCGCCAGTCTCCGTCTCAAGGCCAAGGAGTTCAGCCTGCATCACAGCCAGGTGCCCACCGTGAACTGACAGCTGGCTCCGCCAGGATCCCAGTGCCTCCCTGGTCTAACGACAACAGAAAAGAGGGCAGACACGCAGGAAAGTGGCCTTCTCCTGCCCCCTGTCTCCGGGACAGGCTGGGTGAGCTCTCCTGGCTGGCCCTTCTCTGCAGCCCAGACTCCTGGGCCCAAGAGGCTGCTGAGATGCCTGGAGCCTGGCTCAGCCCCTCATCCACGGCCGCTGGAGACTTCGGCCCCTGATCCTTGGAGGGGTTGGGCCAGAAGGTGGAATAGCAGCTCGCCGAGGACCTCACTTGGTGTATGAAAGCCAAAAAGCTGTTGTCTGTAAGAAATAAAAAAAGAAGAAATTGTTTAAGCCCCCAAAGGTTGCGGGGAGGGCGCACAGGACAGCAAACCAATGGGGGGCCGCTCTGGGGGGCCAGCTGCCCTCGTCTGTGTCCCTCGTTCTGAAAAAGTCCTTCATCACCCTGCAGACCCCAGGGGCAGGGAGTGGGGTTGGAGGACAGAGACCTTCCCTGGAGCCCCTGACACCCAGGTGTTTGGGAGAAACCCTGCTGTGTGACTCTGGGCAGGATCCCAGCCCTCTCTGGGCAGGGGGTGTCTCCCCTACCCTACAGCAGGGGAAGCATGGGTGTGGGGGGAAGGGGCTGGAATTAAAGCCCTTGCTGCTGGACATGCAGGAGGTGTGGGTGCCCCTGGGCCTTTGGCTGTGGAGGGGCCTGGGCGAATGGCCCAGACAGTGGGGGTGCAGAGAGGAGGCCCCAGGTGGGCTTACAGGACAGAGTGGTTCTGGTGGTCTAACAGTCAAGACCACCAGAGCCCTTCTTCCAAGTTCTCCAGCCTGCCCTTTCGCAGATGGTCACTGGGGGTGACAGAGGACCTGTGTGCCACCAGCCACGCAGGAGTCTGCAGAAAATTGTGCAGTGAGGGGAGTGGTCTGAAGCCAGCCCTTTCCACCTGGCCCCAGGCCACCCCTCCTGATGGGCATAGCCTCCAGCGAGGTTAAGAGATCATTTCTGCAACCAGCCCCCAGGAAGTGAGACAACACTTCCCAGGGGAATTCCCTGGGGGTCCAGGGGTTAGAGCTTCCCAGGTGGCTCTAGCGGTAGGTTCCCACCTGGCAATGCAAGAGACATAAGAGACATGGGTTCGATCCCTGGGTGGGGAAGGTCCCCTGGAAGCGAGCATAGCAACCCACTCCACTGTTCTAAGAGTAGGACACGACTGAAGCGACTTAGCATGCGTGCCCACCAGTGGTTAGAACTAAGTGCTTTCACTGCTGTCTCCCAGGTTCAATCCCTGATTGGGGAACTAGATCCTACCAAGCCACGTGACATGGCCAAAAATAGAAAAACAAAGAACACACTTCCCGATCCCCAGACGGCCCAGAGGTGCTCAGCCCATCACACCACTGGACTCCACGGATGGACCCCACTTCTCCAGTCTTCCCTGCCCATATGGTATCAAAGCACCTCCAAAGGGCCAGCATCTTCGCCACAGGCTGCATCTTCTAGGTGACCCTGAACAGGTCAAAGCCACGTGGCAATCCTAACATAAGCAACGGTCTCTGTTTTTGTTTTACAAGGTGTGACCGTCCCCGAGTGAGGTGAAGACCTTCCCCATCTCCCAAGTCACCCCCAGACTCTTCCCCATCTTCCACTGGGAATTCCATCATGAAAACACAGTTCCTGTGGGGTGGGTGTCACCCTCTTCAGATGTGCCAATGGCCCCCGGGACCATTGCCGTGTACCTGTGATGGGAGGCTGGGGCTCCGGTCAGTTGGTGGGGGGCACCAATGAACGGAGGAAGGCACTGGCTCCAGCTGAAGGCGTGGGGAAGGCCATTCTGCTGATGTCTGCAGCTGGCTCTGCCCAGCGACTACAGGGGCCAGAGCAAGAAGAGACCAGTGCCCTGACCATGTGTGTGTAATGGGGCACAGGGATGCGGGGTGAGGGGGGCACAGTCAGAGCTGTGTCTTCTTGCTCAGTTTGGCCTCTGCCTTAGGCAAGTGATTTCTGGGTCTCCATTTGCCATTCATTCACTGAACAAATATTGTAAAACTCTTGATGTGTGCAGGGCCCTGAGCAGAAAGCAGAGAACTGACATGGGGTCCCCAGCTACAGAGGTCATCTCAATCACAGGGAGCCCCAAGTCTCATCTAAGGCGTCCAGGCAGGCTTCCTGGAGGTGTCCTGGAAAGATGAAGAGGGGAGGGAGAACAGTGTTTCTGGCTAGGGGAACAGCATATGTAAAGGCCCTGCGGTAGGCCAGAAGCTGTCTCTTTGGGCCAGAGGGGGACAGTCCTGGGTCTGGATCTCATGCAGGATGAAGATGGACAGAAGCAGAGACCAGTTCACGTGGGGTTTGTGTGGCCAGATCTGAAGTACGGATGTCATCCTGGCAGTGAGGCGTCATGGAGGGGATTTGCTTGGTAGAGGGACCCCCCCCCCACCTTGGACTCTGTGTGGAGGCAGAGACACCCCTGCAGAGGCTGTCCAGGCAGGAGGGCAGCAGCCTGGACCAGATGAGGACAGAGTAGGCGATCCAGGAGGCGTCCTGGACCCAGCAGAGACAGAGGTTGATGACTAGCTGTTGGACTAGGGGGAGGCCAGGGGGCCAGGATGTGGTTTAAACACATGGATGCGTCCAGGAGGAAGAGCCCCTGGAAGCAGGACTCACCTGGTAGAGGTGGCGGGAAGAAGCCAGCCGCCTTCTTCTGCCACCTGCTGGCCACTGAAGGGCTCGTCAGTGCCCTTCCATCTGACGAGCACTGGGGCCGTCCTATTCTGAGTGAGGTCTCCCTCACAAGGAGCTTACCGCACCCCCCCACCCCCTCCCGCCCTGGGGATTTGCACCAGCCAAGGGCCAGCGCACAGGGTCCAGAGCTGTGCCCTCATGGGCAGCTAGGAAAAGTGGTCTCTTTCCTCCCAGAAGCACTGGACTGGTCATGAGCGAGTGGATGAGCCTGCGCAGGTCCCGGGCAGCGCTCCGGAGTTCAGACAGGCACGTCTGGTCTTTCTATTTTCAGTCCAAAGGGAGCGGCCGTGAAGCATTGCCAGCTTGGGGCTGCCTGCAGCAGAGATGGGCTCCCACTGGGTGGGGGGCTTCTACCCACTGGGTGGGGGGCTCCCGCTAGGGCCTGGAAAGGCGGGTCCCGAGACCAGGTTCAGAGAGAGCCGTGGGCCTGGTTCCCACAGAGGCGCTGGCCCTGCCATCAGGCCGCAAGGATGTCAATGTCACTTCCTCCCCAGCACTCTAGAAAAAACAAACGGGCTTAATCGTTTACACATGCAGCTCTGGGGAGCTGAGGGAGGGAGCACTGGGGCCCTCCTTGTGAAAGAAAATATACCCCAACATTGCTGTCGCGATTGTAGCCCTAATTACAGGGCTTGCGTGGGCAGCCCCCTGGGCAACCATCCAGGGATATCATTTCTCCATGAGGATAAGGTACCCGAGGCCCCCGTCCCAGGCTGGGAGACTTTAGAATCCTCCTCCCTCCGCCTCCCCTTTGCCCATTTGGCCAAGCAGGCTTGGGACAGGGCATGGCGTGCCTGGGCTTCTGTTTCTGTTTGAAAGAAGGGAACTTGAGAGAAAGAGGGAGAGACGGAAGGAAAGGCAGTCTCCGTCTCTTCTTGCCAAACCCAAAACCTGAGAAATAAAGACCAGAGTTTTACCTTAGGCGAGGCACCTCTCCAGGCCTCAGTTTCCCCCCTCTGTAAAATGAGGGTGACGACAGAAGCCACCTCACAGGGTTGTTGGCACGGAGTTACCTTCCATCAAGTGCTTTGGTGTTTTTGGTGGAAAAACACAGAGTGAGGGGTGGAGTTTGAGAAAGTCAACATACTCCCCGTTCTGCAGTAAAATTGGCTTTCCCTGCCCAGAGAGTCTGGCTCTCCCCTTTGCCCCTTCCAAGCACACACTTCGTGGGCACAGCTGGGGCGGGGCGGTGCCTGTACCAAAGCAACTCGGTACCCCACCCCCTCCCCCCACCCCCACTTCTGCACTTTTGCTGCTGGCCCCTGGAGGGCGCTGTGGGGAGCTCTGTGTCTGTTCTGCCAGACGCAGAGCTGGGAGAAAGCAGGGCTGTCTCCCACACAGATCGCCAGAGCTGGCCCAGGCTCCTGACCCAAAGATTAAGTAACAAGCAAGTCCCAGATCACCAGCTGGGGCCCCTGTATAAACATCAACACAAGCATTTTCGAAAATGTACCAACAGCCTCAAAAACGCTTGCATACTTTGACCCAGTAATTCCTTCTCTAAGCCCTACTTCAAAAAGTAATCCAAAATAAGGGGGAGGGGGCAGGGAGAGGGGGTAGCAACGTGTGCCAAGATGTTTGTCATACATTTTCGAACATGCCATGTAAAAAGTCTAGGAAGACCCAAGCCGGAATGTAAATACTTTATAATGGCTCACAATCCACTTATCTCCATGTTTTCTGTAATGAGATTAATAACCTCACAGGGAAACAAAACAAGCAGGCCAATGTGATCGTCCCAGGTATATAAGTAGCCCTTTGAAGTAGGAGGGAAAAAGTGCTTTCTTCCCTTTTGTGTCCCTTTCATGGTGCTTCAGTTCAGAGATGGACTTGTCTTTTCAGTGACTATTGATGAGTAGCCCCCATCTGAAGCTACACCACTCCTGTTAGCCCACTGGGAGTCCTCCAGGTCTTGAAGCTTGTGATTATCAAGAATTCCCTCCTCTATTGAAAGTGCTGGGAAGAGTGTATTGAGAGCTTCTTAACCTTTAGATCACATCTTAGAAGTGGCAATGGATTGAACTTGGCTTATGAGGGGTCAGGAGTGGGCACCTTGAACTCAGAAGGTGCCCTTGAAAAAGTAGTGTAGATGGCATCATTCTAGGATGGCCCCACGATTCCCACCGCAGGCAGACACACTTTTTGTCATGCCCTCTCCTTGGGTAGGGGTGGAATCTCTGGCTTTATGTGATTAAGGTCCCTACTCAGTTGACTTTGATCAAAAGGGAGATTGTCCTGGGTGGGCTTGGCCTAATCAAGTAAGCCCTTTAAAAGAGAGTCCAGGTCTTCCCTGGAAGAAGAGATTCAGAGCAGAGAGGGAGGCTGCCTCTAGCCTTGAGAAACAAACAAGAAACCAATCCTGCTGACATCTCAACGAGCTCAGAAGAGGACACTGAACTCCACATGAGACCTCAGCTGGGGACTCCTTGACTGTAGCCTGTGAGACCCTGAGCAGATGACCCAGTTAAGCTGTGCCCAGGCTCCTGACCTATAGAAACTGTAAGATCATAAATGGCTGTTGCTTTCTTTTTTTTTTTTTTCTTTATGTTGTGCCACACAGCTTGTGGGATCTTAGTTCACCAACCAGGAGACCAGGGATTGAACCTGTGCCCCCTGCATTGGGAGCAGAACCCTAACCACTAGAACTCCAGGGAAGTCTCTGGATGTTGTTTTCAGCTGCTGTGTTTGTGGCAACTCGTTACCCAACATCAAAAGCTAAAGCAGATGGAGACAGAGTCTGGAAGTCCACTTGAGCTCAGCTTCTCTCTCTACCCATGGCACACCCAAAGGACCCCAGACCCAGGACACAGACCTGAAGCCTCTGCTCAAATTATCTGCCATCTTAGCACCTTATGAGCCATTCTGCATAAACTGACAGATTAACTGCCCTAAAAGACAGCCTTGAGCATGTCCCTCTCCTGCCTAAAGCCTCCTGGGGCCCCCCAGGACCCTCCCAACAAGGTCCCATTACCCAGATCAGGTGTTGAGGTCCTGGCATCCAGCCCTGCTCTCCATGTCCAGCCTTAAACCCCTCTTGTTCCTACTCCAGATTCTTCAGACAGTCCCGACAACTCAGCCCTTCTCCCCACAGTGCCCCCCTCCTCCCACACTCCCCCTGCAGCAACATCCTGCCCACCCAGTCCTCCTCCTCCAGTGAAAATGTATTCCCTGGAGGGTTACAATATAGTGCAATTTTTTTTTTTTTAAAGCAAGTTAAGGGACTTCCCTGGAGGCTCAGTGGTGGAGAATCCACCTGCCAACGCAGGAGACACAGGTTCGATCCCTGGTCAGGGAAGATCCCACATGCTGCAGAGCAACTAAGTCCATGTGGCACAACTACCGAGCCTGTGCTCCAGAGCCGGGGGACCCACAACTACCGAGCCTGTGCTCCAGAGCCGGGGGACCCACAACTACCGAGCCTGTGCTCCAGAGCCGGGGGGACCACAACTACCGAGCCTGTGCTCCAGAGCCGGGGGACCCACAACTGCTGAGCCTGTGCTCCAGAGCCGGGGGACCACAACTGCCAAGCCTGTGCTCCAGAGCCGGGGGACCACAACTGCTGAGCCTGTGTTCCAGAGCCGGGGGACCACAACTGCTGAGACTGTGCTCCAGAGCCGGGGGACCCACAACGGCTGAGCCCGAGTGCCCTAGATTCGGGGCTGCACAACAAGAGGAGCCACCGCAACGAGAAGCCCATTCACTCCAACTAGAGAGTGACTCTCGCTTGCCACAACTAGAGAAAAGTCCACCCAGCAATGAAGACCCAGCACAGCCAAAAATAAATAATTTTTTTTAAAAAAAAGCAAGTTAAATTCTAGACGGCAGGCCCATCCGCATGTCTGGGGAGATGTGTGTAGTATGAAACAGAATAATCCAATGTTGTAATTTTATATTCAGAAAATGGAAAGGACAGCTTTATTATTTTCATAATTCAAACTTTAAAAAAATGAAGCTACTCAACATCTTCTTGGCACAGAGATCAAGAAGAGCAACCACTGTCTCTTGGGTGGCCGCAGCACGACCTCCGGGGAAGGGAGGTAATATATAAAGTATAAATATTATGTGTTTAATATGCATAAAATATATGCATATTACATATTTTACATACAGTTTGTATGTTTATTTAATAAGCATAGTTTAAAAATCTGGAAAGTCATAGCGTGAACCGTTGTTTTCTCAGGGAGGTGGATTGTGGGTGGTCTCTATGCACACTTGTGCATTTCCCTACTTGGGTACTAAAAATTGACAAAACTCTTTTTAGAACCCTATTCAAATTGGAACCATCTTTTTGGAGAGCAATATATACACGCCTTAAAAACAGGCATGCCTTTTGGCCCAGTAATTTTACTTCTAGTGACATACCTGAAAACAATAGATTGGCCCAGAGATTTATGTTCGAAGGTGCCCACGAAAGCATTGCTTATGCTGATGCAGCTTAGAAAATCAATTATCCAACAATAAGGGCAGATAAATAAATGATGAGGGTATCGGGGATGATGGAAGGCCAGGGAGCTGTTAAAATTCATGGTATGGACCATCAAAAGCCCTGGGAGGAAGTACAGATGTATTATTAAGGAAAATCTCAAACGATGACCAAAGGGTCAGGTTTTGAGCCCCTGAGCACAGATGTCATCACATCTGTGGCACATCGATGACATCTCTCCTGTGCCAAACACCCTCAATCCACATGTTTCTGTTGTGGAATTCCATCCGGGATAAAGCCAGTTCTGAATCCCTATGTCTATACTATGTGTACACACACACACACACACACACACACATTCATTTTACACATCATTCATTAATAGACACGCCCTAGAAGCCAGGTGCTCTTACAAGAACTGGGGACACAGGTGCACAGGGAACGACACAGATCCAAATTTCTGTTCCCCCAAAGTGCACATTCTAGAGGGAGAGGTGGACAAGGAAGGAGGAAGATGCTGCAGGGGCTTGCCAGCCCCCTCTGAGTGGGAAGAAGCCATCAGAGGCACACACAAGCTTCTGGCCCCAGAAGCCAGTGGCCTCCTGGGACACGCACAGAAGTCCCGGGAGCCCTTAATGCTGTGGGGATTGGGTTCCACCTTCCAAGGGGGACCCCAGGGTCTGTTCCTGCCTCCAGGGCTGAAAACCAGCCCCTTTGTCCTCTCATCCTGGCCTGTTCCTCCAAGTCCCTCACATACCAGGGTTCAGTTCAGTTCAGTCGCTCAGTCATGTCCAACTCTTTGCAACCCCATGAATCGCAGCACCCCAGGCCTCCCTGTCCATCACCAACTCCCGGAGTTCACTCAGACTCACGTCCATCGAGTCAGTGATACCATCCAGCCATCTCATCCTCTGTCGTCCCCTTCTCCTCTTGCCCCCAATCCCTCCCAGCATCAGGGTCTTTTCCAATGAGTCAACTCTTCGCACGAGGTGGCCAAAGTTCTGGAGTTTCACCTTTAGCATCAGTCCTTCCAATGAACACCCAGGGCTTATCTCCTTCAGAATGGACTGGTTGGATCTCCTTGCAGTCCAAGAGACTCTCAAGAGTCTTCTCCAACACCACAGTTCAGAAGCATCAATTCTTTGGCGCTCAGCTTTCTTCACAGTCCAACTCTCACATCCATACATGACCTCTGGAAAAACCATAGCCTTGACTAGAGTACCACGTATCAAATACCACATACTCTTGAAGGCTAGAGCCACGAAATCCATTAAATGAGGGAGCCCCAGCGGTTCCCGCAAGGGGCCTCCTAGAAGACTGGGGAGTCCAGTTGGGGCCCACCAGCCCTCACCTGGCGTGGGCTTTCTCAGAATGGGTGTGTCCTGGGACGGGGGGCGGGGGAAGGTTCTGCCGCATTAAACCATATTGGCAATATTTTGAGGTGACAGCCTCAACTCACAGCCCAAGGGCCCTGTGATCCTGGGGTCTGTGTGACATCCCGGCCCTGCTTGGGGCCTTCACCTGACTCAGAGCCGAGGAGAGGATTCCCCCCCAGACACCAAGCCCCAACCAGGGGCAGCCCTGTGTCTCCAGGCGCGGACTGTGCCCTAAAGTCCTTGCCTGCACCCTGGGCCGCAGTTCCAGAGCCCCCAGGCTCCACACAGCCCCACACTCCGCATGGCTTCTGCTTTGCTCCACCAGCCCCCACCCCTCCCAGGGTCAGGAGGAAGGTGGGGGTCTCACATGTGGTGGAGTACGGGAGGGTGAGAGGGAAGTCAGAGGAACTCAGGCTGGGGCCTGAGGGCAACTGGCGCTGGTGCCCAGATGGCCTGGGGCCGGGTCGGGGTGGGGCTGAGCACTGGTCAGCAGACCCCCACCTGCTTCACCTGTCTCACCCGCTGCTGCCCAGGAGACGGACACAGGCTTTCGTGCGCTTGGGTGTGCGGGCACAGGGGCAGCTGCTGCCAGGGGGTTGCCCGTGGCCCTTCCACAGTCCTGGAGGGTTGGGTCTGTTCTGGAAAAATTACCTGGCTCCTGCCAGCTGCCCCTGGACAGCACCCTGGGGCGGCCCCTCCATGCTGCTGGGCTGCATGCGCCTCTCTCCTGGTCACCCCACCCCAGCTCCTGGAGGGGCGGTCGGGCACCATTTGTGCCAGCTGGGGACCAAGGGCCACTGCCCAGCTGTCAACCTCACTTCACTGCCCTCTCGCTCCACACGCCTTCTCCGAGACCCTCTTAGGACACAAACCCAGATCCCCAAGCCCACGCCGGCCTGTCCCCAGCTTGGCCCCGAACCCCACATCAAGGCTCAAAAGCTTCGAAGGAGCCCCGCTGCCGCTCACGCCTTTAACCTCCTTCCCCTCCTCATCCACAGCTCCTCCCCTCCCTTCCCTCCCACCCTCCCTCCCACGCCTCCCCTCCACTTCCCAGACATTGACCTCAGGGGGCTGAGCTCTGCTTGTCTTTGTATCTCAATTTCCTCAGCCTGATTGGACAACCCCTCCCCCCCCACCAAAAAAACACCCCAGCCTGACTTACCCCCATCACAGGTGAGTTGCCACCTCCTCCAGGAAGCCCCTCCCCAGCAGGGATTAGAGGCCCTCCTGGGGCTCCCACTGCCCACCCCCCACTAGGGCACTGAGCGCTTGGAGTTATCCCTGTCTGACGTCCTGCTGTCCCCTCAGCCCCACTGTCGCAGCTCAGCGACCGAGGGGCCAGGCCACGAGGGGCTGCAGCCCCCGCAGCTCCGAGGGGCAGCCCTCCTCACCTATTTCCAGGGTCATGTGTTCCTCGTGAGTGTCGGATGCCCTCCTCCCTCGGGTCTCATCTGGGCACTTTGCCTTCTCAGCCCCTTTCCCCAGAAGGGAAAATATTACAATACAAGCACACACACCGGGTCCACGCCTCTGTTCTAGCCCAGCTCAGGGATGCTGGACAAGTCACGGTTCCTTTCAGAGGCTTTCCTCATCAAAAAGCAGAAATACCTCCCTCCTGGGATGCATTTAAGCTTCAAGTGGGAAAAAAGTTGTGAACACCACTCCCAGCCCCTGCTTAGCAGACAGCAGGCACTGCATATGGGACCGTGCCTTCCTGTTTCCAGGTGCACAGTGGCAGCCCTTGAAGGGACGGTCCAGTGATTCAGATTCCATGCTTTCAATGCAGGGGACGCAGGTTTGATCCCTGGTCGGGGACCTAAGATCCCACATGCCGTGGTACAACTAAGCCCATGCACTTTAACGAAGACTCCACGCAGCTGATGATAATAATAATATAAATATTTGGGGGCTTCCCTGATAGCTCAGTTGGTAAAGAATCCGCCTGCGATGCAGGAGACCCCGGTTCGATTCCTGGGTCGGGAAGATCCGCTGGAGAAGGGATAGGCTACCCACTCCAGTATTCTGGCCTAGAGAATTCCATGGACTGTATAGTCCATGGGGTCGCAAGAGTTGGACTCCACGGAGCGACTTTCACTTTTTCCCTTTTCCTGAACAGAGGCTCATCTCACCACCAGGGGACAGTGTTACCCACTGGCAGCTCCCTGCGCGGCCGGAAGCGGGTCTAACTCAGAATTCTTGTGAGGCCTGGGATCCCCAGGGAGGCCCGCCTCCCTCCCGCACCCTACTAGGCAAGCCTCCGGGGCAGAAGTTCAGGGGCTGCAGGGTGGTGAGAGGGGGCGTCCCCAGATCCTAAAAGAAAGGAGCAGTGCTGGGAGTGGGGGTGGGGGTGGTTGTGGAAAGTGAGGCTGGAGGGTGCGATGGTTAGAGCCGATTTGGGAGCCAGACACAAGTTGGATTCAGAGCTGATCTCACACTGCAGGGAGTCCACTCTGAGCTTTGGTTTCCTCCTCTGCCAAAATGCTGGCTGAGTGACCCTCCTCCTTGCCCGTGGCAGGAGGTGGAGAGGGTGTCTCCCAGGAGTCTGCTTGCATTCTGCGTGGTGTAACGCCCTAGTCTGGGCGTGTTTATGTTTTGCCCCAGACACAAACCCACAAATGTGTCCAGGGAGCCAGATCCTTGGCCAGCCCGGACAGCAGTGGATGGCCAGGAAGCAGCAGCCAAGGAGCTGAGCTGGTCAGACACTTCATCAATGACTGAACCCACACAGTCTTAGACCAAGAGTCCAGGGGCACATCAGTGGTTTTCAAACCTCACAAATACGGAAGGAGCCAGAACATGTCTTCTAGCGGTTGGTCCTTCAAAGCCGATCATTCTTGATTGACAGTGCTTTGGAGCAACTAAAGCCTCAGGAAGAGAAGGCCAGCCTTCCTGGTGGGCCCTCCCAATCAGCACCTATGCCAAGGAGAGAAACGTACAGCCAAGGAATGTGGCCGGAACACAGGGAAGTGTCAGCGGGGCACGAAGGCACACAACCCCACCCCCAACCACTCAACTCCCATCCTGAGGGAAATTCACACCCTGCCTGTCCTGGGCCCTCCTGGAGAGAGAACTGGCAATGGTGCCCAGACCCCGCCATCGCTGGGACTCTCAAGGGAGCTTTCCAAAAATGCAGATGCCCAGGCTCCCCTCTCGACCAACTGAACCAGAATCTCTGCGGTGGAGGTGAGAAGTCCTCATTTATTACATCCCTGGATTCACAAGGTCGTTAGGTTCCGAAACCTGAACTGAGTCTCTGTTTGCTTTTCCCAGCATTGGGGAGGAGGAGGCAGGGAGGGAGGGAGTTTTTTTACAGTGGAAGAATTTTCTATCAATCGTGACGGTCTGTCTCTAAACAGTTCCAAATCAGCCTCTTCACCCAGGAATCCAGGGGACACACAGAGAAACACACACAGGCCCCCTGGGCCCAAGATCACGTGCTCAGCCAGTCGCCAGGAAACCCGGCCCCAGGGCCTGTCACAATCTCAAAGGGCCATCGGTTCCCCAGGTTCAGCCCCGGTGGCTCGTGGCCAGCAGTCTGGCGGCCGAGGTGGCGTCCACGGCTGGTCACAGGTGGCGGGCTGCCTCCCAGACAATCTGCAGGGCCATGGAGGCGCAGGGGAGCTGGGCCAGGGTATAGGCTAGGGAGCGGGTGGGTGCCCGCAGTTTCCCCAGGTATGCCACGGTGTGTACCATACGGCCCAGGAAGAAGACCAGGAAGTGCATCCGGGCGACGAAGGGGTTCGGTCCGAGGAAGGAGTAGACAAAGCCCAGGAACAGGAAGGGGTAGATGGTCTCCATGTCGTTCCGGTGGGCTCTGAGAAGGCAAAGGGGTGCAGTCAGCCAGGTGTAAGCTTTGAGAATATCCTGGGTGCTGGGACCCTCTGCCCCCAAAGGCCCTGCGCCCCTGGGGTTCATCTCTGGCATACCAGACTGACGTCCATCGCGGCCGGGCAAGGAGGTAACCCAGAGGCAGAGGGGGACCGTGACTCCAAGCTGGTGCCTGCGAGCAGCTCAGGAAGCGAAGCCCTGTTAATGGCCTGGGAGCCACGAAGGGCTGCCACTTGGGTTCTGCTACCAAGCCCCAGGGCCCGCCAGGACCCAGCACCTGCCATGGTCTCCCCCATCCTCCCCTCTGGCCTTGGACACCAGCAGGGAAAAGTGGGGCTCAGTGGGGTTGCGTGAAAGCTGGGGCAGGGCCTAGGTCTGCCTCCAGCCCTTGATTTTTTTTTTTTTTTTCAATTTTGGCTGTACCACGTGGCTTATGGGATCTCAGTTCCCTGACCAGGAATTGAACCCAGGACACAGTGGTGAAAGTGCTGAATCCTAACCCCTAGACTACCAGGGAACTCCCCAGCCCATGCTGGGTACCTCCCCAAGGCAGGGCTTTTCTGAGGCCGCTTCCTTCTGAATGCAGGTTCCTGGACCCTCCCCAGTAGGACGGGCTAAGAGCACACGTCTGACATCCACGCCTGGCTCTGTCTTCTTCTGCCCCTAAATCTAAGCAAACCCCTTCCTCCTCTCAGGGATTCAGGAATAACAGTAACAACTTCCACTCACGGAGCCAGCCAATCGCTGGGCAGTAGTGATGCTGTTTCCTCTGTGCTACCCTGCTTCTTTCTTTAAAATGATCAAGTGTGTGTATGCATGGTGATGGGAGTGAGCGTGGGGGTGGCTGTGTATAACCCGGCCAAAAAAATGACCAACAAAGAAAACTCATCCTCTTCTGCTAAGAGTTGGTTTACATTTTCCATGACTCCTGCTAATGGGCAGCTTCCTCTGCGGAGGGAGGTCGAGTCCCATAAATTAGAGACTGAGCAAGAGACCGAAGCCAGAGATGGCATGTTGGAGGCGCAGATAAACAGGAACACAGTGCCCGAGCCATGACCTCCCCCTGAGGAAAGGCCACATGTGTGAGGCATGGAGATGCTGCTGGAAGCGAAGCCCCTTCTTCAAGCCTTTCAGCGGGAAGGTTTCACCAAGGTTGCACCAGCAAGCCAGGCCCAGCCCAACAGCCCCTAAGTGGGGACCTGCTGTGGTCCTGCTCTTCCATCCCACTCTTGCAAGGAGAGTCTCAGCCAAGGGCCATGGTATGTGGATGCTCGGAATTGGGCAGGGTGGGGAAGAGGAGCACTCCGCAACCCAGGGCTACAGGGGTCTCTGCACCCATTAGGGTGGGTGTGGTCAGGGAAAGAGACATTTTGGTAAAGCCTGAAAAATGAGGGGCCATCTGTGCAGGAATGAACTCTCCTGGGAGAAGGATGGACATGTGCAAAGGCCCTGAGGTGGGAATGGTCAGAGTGTGTTCAAGGCTTAGTAAGTGAGCATTCCACACGTGTCTGGAATGTGGTCATAAGAGGGAGTGAGGCAGGATCAAGATAAGCGGGGGAGAAAGCCCTCAAGAAGCAGGGTAAAGGGTCTGGAATTCAATCTGGATGTACAAAAGCTCCCATAAACCCATCAGGGCCTGGATCTTTCTTAGGTCAAACTTGGGACACAGCAGTTGGAGTCTCTGTCCCCATATCCTGGACCAAACAAGAGTCTTCCTTCTCCTTATCTCACAGAGCCCGACCTTGGAACCCAGCCCCAGGGAACACAAGTCTATAGCAGGGCCGGTCTCACCAGCTGGGGGAAATACTGCTGGACATCCACGTGAAAGAAGCTGGCTGGGTCTTGGCTTCAGGGACAAAGTGGGAGGGAAACTGAGGATGGGGGCCACTCCAGTTCCTTAATCAATCGAGCAAGTCCCTTATGTTATCTGGGAAGAGGCAGCAACTGCGGCTCTAAAATCATCCCATGCTATGGAGAAAGAGCTGTGCAGCAACAACCTCCCCATGCACACCTCGGAGAACCTATTTCATGTGAAGCCTGTATGTCCCAGAATATGGTCTGCCTCTCACAGGTGACTCACGAGATGGTGCCAGCCGGGAGTATTTTTGTCATCCTGGACGTTTCTGGGAAAGTTTCAGGAAACGCATAACTAGCATATGATACCCATTCATTCAGACACTTCTCCTTAAAAGAGGTATTTACACTTTAAGAGTGAGTCACTTCTCAGAAAGCTGTTGAGAGGATCCTTGGCCAAACCCCAAGCACAGGTGAGAAAACAAAATCAGGGGACACAGGGTGGGGAGGAGGCATAAGGATGGGAGGAGCGGCCCCACCTCTTGGCCCCCGCATTTGGGACTAGAGGATTCAGGGGGTCACCTTCGAGGGAGCAGAGGCATCTGGGAGCTGATAAAGCCCCTCAGCTCTGACCTTCAGCCCCTGGGGTCCCCAGCCTCCCATCCTCCTCCCTCTGGTACAATGAATACCACAGCAGGGCCCTGGCGAAGCCACAAGTGGTAAGGATGGAGGAGACGTGGGGAAATCAGCTGGATGAGGCAAGGTAACTCACGCCCTCCTCCCACCTCAGGATCTGAGCAGAGAGACATGGAGAGAGTCACGTACCAGACAGATGCTTGGGCAAAAACGTGTCATTCCAATAACAACCACTTTTTTTAAGGTGAAGGTCGCTCAAAGCAGTTTCCTGCTTTGGACTTGCATGGCCTCCTGCAGCATCAGGCCGGCCCCTTCCCCTCACCAGACATCGAAACACAAGCTGCACTTTACTGCATCAGGTGACAGGGTGGGGAGAGGGCCCATCCCCCTCTCCGCCCTGCCCCGCCCCTCCTGGGCAGGGACGGCAGCTGGCAGCCAGCCAGCCAGCTCTCTCCTTTTATGTCAGGCCCGCTCTCTATCCACACAGATGATTTCTTGGAAGTCAGGTTTGATACAAGGTAAAGACTGCTTAGTTTTAAAGGAGATATAAAATAGAGTTAAACTGCATCCTTGCAAGGAGGGCAGAGCCCATATCTGACGGCCTGGGCTCAATGGCAGCTTATCCATCACGAGCGATGTGGCCTTGGCAGACCAGCTTCCTCCTCTATAGCTACTAGTTCCGCCCTTGGAAGGTTACTGCGAAGTGGACTGAGTTGGTCCCTATTAAGTGCTTAGAACCCTGCCTGGCACTGAGCTTGTTGCTGTTCAGTCACTCAGGCATGTTCAACTCTTTTGTTACCCCGTGGACTGTAGCCCGCCACGCTCCTCTGTCCATGGGATTTCCCAGGAGAGAATCCTGGAATGGATTGCCATGTCCTTCTCCAGGGGATCTTCCCGATCCAGAGATCCAACCTGTGTCTCCTGCATTGGCAGGGGGATTCTTTACCACTGAGCCACCAGGGAGGCCCCCTGGCACGGAGTAGCTTTGCCCTGATTTAGCTGTCTCCCTCTTTGTCATCATCACCATCGCCAGCCCTGTTCCCCTCTTGGTTTTGCCAGACTCCCAATCGCCCTCAGACGGGCAGACCAAATTAATAAAAAACCTTTTATGGCACGGGGGTGGGGGGAGGAAGTGTGCGAGGCCTGCAGCTCGCTGGGTGCTCATTAGACACCTGGCCTTGGCCAAGTCTCTCTGTCTCTGGGCCTCTGTCCACCATCCACAAATAATGTGCTGGGTGGTGTCTTAAGGGACTTCTAATGCAGAGATGTCGGGACCCAATCTCCTGACAAACCAGTTCACTCAGATGACGTCTATACACTCCAGATAATCAGAACTATCCCAAAGTTTGGGTCAGGTGCTTATTGTCTTGTTTTCTCGAAACCACTTAGAGAGCCCCCTGCCCTACCCACCCACAGCAGTTGCATTCACATAAACTCAGAATTTGGTCAAAAGACACATTGCCAGACTTCAATGAAAAGTGAAAGTGTTAGTCTTTCAGTCATATCCAACTTTTTTCGACCCCATGGACTGTAGCCTGCCAGGCTCCTCTGTTCATGGGATGCTCTAGGCATGAATACTGGAGTGGGTTGCCATGCCCTCCTCCAGGGGATCTTCCCAACCCAGGGATCCAACCCAGGTCTCCCACATTGCAGGTGGATTCTTTACCATCTGAGCCACCAGGGAAGCCCAAGAATACTGGAGTGGGTAGCCTATCCCTTCTCCAGGGGATCTTCCTGACCCAGGGATCGAACCCCGGTCTCCTGCATTGCAGGCAGATTCTCTACTATCTGAGCCACTAGGGAAGCTCAAGAATACTGGAGTGGGTAGTCTATCCCTTCTCCAGGGGGAGCTTCCCAACCCAGGAAACGAACTGGACTCTCCTGGATTGCAGGTGGATTCTTTACCAGCTCAGCTACCAGGAAAACTGGAGAAACTTAATAGGGAATCACTAAAAGGATGAGCCTGGGTTTCAAAACTTTCCTTGAAATCTGTTTTCCGACTTCCCCCAGAGTGGGGTTCACGTTTGGGCTCCAGCCTACATTCATCCACAAGGCAGATCTGTGCTCTAAGAACAAGGGCCTAAGTGTTTTCCTGTTTGTGTAGAAGGTGGCCCTGGCTGCACTAAAAGCCCTGGTCTAATATTTAACTCACGTTTGCTTCCAGGGCATCTCCCATCAGGTTCCAGCCAGTTCTCTGGTAGCAGATGGCAGGATGTGTGGTTCTCTGTACCCTTGAGGTTTCATGATGTTTTGTGAAGTCAGGAGGAGGAGCCCTGGGGGCCCAGGAGCCCCCAGGTCTGGCATAGTAAGTCTCAGTAAATACCAGTCCATGGAAGGTCCTCAATAAACACTCACAGAATTATAAAAAGCATTATTAGATAAGAGGTGCTCAAAAAGTGCTGAGCTGACTTTCAGCCATTTGAGCATTCGTACAGTAGACAATAGGGGCTTCTCTGGTAGCTCAAGTGGTAAAGAATCCACCTGCAATGCAGGAGACACGAGTTTGTTCCCTGGGCCAGGAAGATCCCCTGGAGAAGGAAATGGCAACCTACTCCAGTATTCTTGCCTGGAAAATCCCATGGACGGAGGAGCCTGGTGGGCTACAGTCAGACATGACTTAGTGACTAAACAACAACTGTAGATAATGGGTCCTTTTGTTTAGAAAGAAAAATTAAATTGTGTGTGTGGGGGTGGGGGGTTGGCGGTGTCTTGGCACCAGGCAGGTGTGTGGTCTCTCCCTGGCATGGTTACAGCCAGTAGAAATAAAGCACTCTGGAACCTGTGTAACTACTCCTGTGCCACAAGTAAGCTTGGCTACGCAGAGCTCTCACACCCTGGGAGAAGACAAACACTCCTCTGGGTGGATGTTCTGAGCTGGCTCGGGGTATACACAGTCTTGGCAGCCTGCTGTCCCTGCTACTAATCACTCCCTCCCCCATAACCAGGTGGCGTGAGGGTCACATATGGATTATCGTGATGGGTCAGGCTTTTGTTCACCGAAGTACAACTAGTGCTTAGCACAGTACGTAACACTTAGGAAGTGAAGTGAAAGTCGCTCAGTCGTGTCTGACTCATTGTGACCCCATGGACTATACAGCCCATGGAATTCTCCAGGCCAGAATACTGGAGTGGGTAGCCTTTCCCTTCTCCAGGGGGTCTTCCCAACCCAGAGTTCGAACTCACGTCTCCCAAATTGTGGGCAGATTCTTTACCAGCTGAGCTACCAGGGAAGCCCCCAACGCTTAGGAAGTGCTCATTAAATGTGGAATGAACAAACAGATGGACGGACAGATGGATGGAACTCATATGAAGGACTGTATCCTATAGTTACGTTGTTGTTGTTGCTAAGTTGTATCCAACTCTTTTATCCAACTCTTCTGCGACCCAATGGACTGTAGCCCCTCCAGGGTCCTCAGTCCATGGGATTTTCCAGGCAAGAGTACTGGAGTGGGTTGCCATTTCCTTCTCCAGGGGATCTTCCCAGCCCAGGGACTGAACTCGTGTCTCCTGCATTGCAGGTGGATTCTTTACCACTGAGCCACCAGGGAAGCCCATAGTTACATTAGAAAGGGTGAAATAGCAATGAATCTCACTTTCTATATTATGCATTTCTGTAACTTTAAAAAAAAGCAAGTACACGTGTCATTTTCAATGGCCAAGAAAAATGTAAGGAAAAACCCCACTGACTTTCTTTCAGTAAGAGAATCTCTACTATTTTTACTGGTTTGTCCCACCCATTTCTGCCTGTGACTCATGGGAACATGATAAGAACCATGTGAGGGTTTGTCCCCGTCTCCCTCCTGTCTAAGCTGCCCATCCTTCCCATCCCCATTCCACTCCACTGACAATCCCCATCCCTGGGGAGGGCCTCCTCCTGGTTCTCCAGCCTGTTGGTGTAAAACAGCAGAGGAAACTGCCAAAATACCCACTGAGACCAGCGATGTGAAATTAACACCTGATGGAATTTTACACAGCCCCTTTCTTTTCTTGGACGCACCATGAGGCTGGTGGAATCTCAGCTCCCTGACCAGGAATTGAACCCAGCCCACAGCAGTGAAACCACTAAGTCCTAACCATTAGACCACCAGGGAACTCCCTACACAGCTCTTTTTTAAGAATCACTTTTTGAGTAGTATTTACTGACATGGAAAGTGTTCATGAAGTAACGTTATCTGAAAAAAACGCAGAACCCCAAATTAGGTGTACTGTGCATACCGTATGCTATGGAAACTACTTAGACAGATGGCAAAGAGGAGATAGAAGAACATGTCAACAGTGACTGGAATTGTGAGTGGTTTTCCCCCTTATCCTCTACACATTTTCAATATTCCCAAACTACAATGAATAGTTCTGATCTCTATAAGAAAAAACTTTTGGATTGACTGGGGAAAGTTAAGCCTACGAAAAGATGCTCAACTTCACTAGGAAATGCAAAGTAAAGGGGCTTCCCTGGTGGTCCTGTGGTTAGCCACAACTAGAGAAAGCCCACGTGCAGCAACAAAGACCCAGCGCAGCCAAAAAAGAAAGGCAGGGAGAAAAAAACGCAACGTAAAAGTGAAAGGGGACATACATTTTCACCCGTCATGTTGACAGGGATCCAGCCAAAGATGGATCCACTGAGTTGGCAGGAGCATAGAGACACATGTCACACACGAGTGGTGGGAGTGGACTTAGGTACCATTAGACAGTATTTCTTACCATTTGATTGCATCCTGCAGGTTTGTTCACATGTACACACGAAGGCAAAGGAAAGAAGTTTGGATGCGCTCTGTTCATAACAGAGAAAGACTTAGCCTAAATGCCATCAGAGGGGAAGAGGTTGGATCGACTACGGACCATCCATTCAACAGAGAAATGGCATAAATACTATGGCACCGATGTAATGAACAAGGCCCCTATATAGGCTGATATGAAACAATTTCTGTTGTTACATTAAAAAAAACCCACCGTATAAATCAATGGGTAAAGGGTGATCCTTTGGGGATACAGAGGAAAAAGCACAGCATGTGTGTTGTAAATGCAGGAGAAGTTTCTCCAAGAAGATGCATAAGACACAGGTAACACCATGAGTCCCTGGAGAGCAGATTCTTCAGGTCAGAGGTTACAGACAGCCTGAATGAATTCGCACTGAATAACCTTTTCTAACTCTGTCATCCTGAGCCATGAGGACATACTACAATTCTTTCCCTAACTTTTCTTTTCTTAACTAATACTTAACTAGAAATGAAATCAATGAATAAATGAAAACTGTTTAAGAGGATTCAGAAGGCAGAAGATCTTGGCCCCTGGGTATCCTCCAAGCACCCCATGTTCAGAAGAGGGTCTGAAAGGGCAGGCTGTGATCTGGCCAAGGGCCAAGGGTACTTGCCTGAGGCAGCGTTCCACATCTGGGTCGTTCCGGCAATACTGGAGGCCTCCGTGTCTCTGAGCGTCCTCAGGGTTGGCAAAAGCCTGGAATACATCAGCTGAGAATTACTGTTCATGAGATGGACAGCCCAGTGGACTAGGTCTGTGGCGATGCAGTCCATTCAGCAGGGTCCATGAGCGCTGGCGACTCATCATGAACAAGGCTGCTATGAACTAAATGCTCGTGTCGCTGCAGATTTCCCGTGTTAAAACCTAACTCCCGGTGTGATGGTGTTGGGAGGTGGGGCCTTTGGGAGGTGATGAGGTCACGAGGGTGGAGCTCTCTTGAATGAGATCAACATTCATAAAAGAGACTCCAGAGAGCTCCCTTAGCCCTTTGCAGTATGAGGACACAGCGAAAAGACCACCATTTATGAACCAGTAAGTGGGCCCTCACCAGACACTGAACCTGCTGGTGCCCTGACCTTGGACTTTCCAGTCTCTAAAACTGTGAGAAATAAACTTTTGTTGTTGCTAGGCCACCCAGTCTTGGTATTTTTTTATATAGCAGCGTGAAAAGAGTGAGAAAAAGGCTCCCTTATCCCTGTTCTTGGGAAGCTCACGGTGTAATGAGGGATTTGCCAATGAACCAGAAAAGATTCAGGTGGTCAGAGTAAGGAAAAAGAAGACAGGGTTAGCTTTGAGAATGTTCATGGGAGATCCGGCCAAGTTTGGGAATCAGAGAAGGCTTCTCTGAGGCAGTGACAGTAAAGCTGAGACTTGAAGGATGCAGCAACATTAACCAGAAAATGGGAGGTTATAGAAACAGCATTTAAGGCATCAGGAACAGCATGTGCAAAGGCCCTGGGGTCGGAAGAACATGTGTGAAGGATAAAAAACCAGCATGGCTGGAGCAGTGACAAGCAAGGGACAGAGTTCCGAGATCAAGTTGTAGGGGTCCTAGAGGCATCCTAAGAATTTAGACTTTGAACTGACACCAGTGAAAGAGACTCCACAGGCCCCAGTGAGAAACCCAGCCCCACGGGAACCAACTGCAGGTATCTGAACTTCCCTGGGTCTCAGCTTCCTCGTCTGTGAACTCCAGATCACACTGAGATCACCTACCACACGAACAGCAAGGAAGGTAAATGGAGATGCCATGGCATGATGCCTGGCACCAGGAGGGAGCTTGAGGAATTGTTACTGCAAAGCAGGGACCCGAAGTTACACTCAGGTCGTTGAAGTCCACGCCTATCGCTCCTGCTGCACCATTGCCTGCGCGTGTGCAGCCAGCCCGCCCCACCAGCCCCTCAACAGACTCGAATCTCTGCAGCGTGCCTTCTGCATCGCTCATCCAGTGACGGGCCCTGCTGCTTCCAGGATCTGTCCCCAGCATGTTAGTTACTCAGTCGTGTCCAACACTTTGCAGCTCCACGGACTGCAGCCCACCAGGCTCCTCTGTCCATGGGATTTCCCAGGCAAGAATACTGGAGTGGGTTGCCATTCCCTTCTCCAGGGGATCTTCGTGACCCAGGGATCAAACCCAGGTCTCCTGCGTTGCCAGCAGATTCTTTACCATCTGAGCCAGCAGGGGAGCCCGTAGTCTGTCCCCAAGTGCTTGCTTTTTTTCTCCCCATCCTGTCCGATGGGTCTGGCCCTCTTCACCCTGGAGGTGAATGCAGTGTCTGTCATGATCAGGAGCCCCCACAACAGGAACTCCTCTTTGCTGGCCCTTAAGTCACAGAATCACTGATTCTGATGGCCCTGCACGCAGTCCGTGGGCCTGTGACACCTTTCACGGGGTCTTTGCATTCAGTGGGCAGCTGTCCTAGGTGCCCACAGAACACGAGGCTGCTCACCCCTGAAGACAGCATGAATACACGTTGGCCAGGCCAGGAGCCACGGCAGTGCAGGCATTGGAAGCAGAAGCACTGCCTCCAGCAGGGACCGGGGAGCAGGGTGGGCAGGCCTTGGCATGTACCACCCCCCCCCCCCAAGAAACCTATGTCCGGTCATGTTAATTCCAATTGTTAATAAGTAATGAAGACTAACAATGGTGGGGGCATTTGCTCAGTGCCAGGTGCTGAACTCTCCTGCATAACTACCCTGAAGTTTACAAGTAAGGAAATCAAGCTCTCAGACTTGCCCACGGTCCCCAGGCTAATGGGTGGAGGAGCCAGAGCATCCCCGAGTCACCTCCCCACGGGAGGTTTCCCCCAGCTCCTCCCTGGCTGCCTGAATGCAGGGAGCAGGAATGAGAGGGAAATTCACAGGGTTGGGAGAACCCAGGGACAGCCCAGAGTGGAGGTTTCCTTCTGCCGCACCCTACTGACCCGACAGAAAGGCACCCCAACAGGTTTGACTCTTCCTTTCCTAATCCACGTGAAAAGAAAGCTCTGGGCGCAGCATGGCCCTGGGACAATGCCATTCCCCCCATGGCAGGGTGTGGGCTCCGGAGCTGGGCACCTGGATCCAAACCCTGCCGTCACAGGTAACATCATCTGCCGGAGCCCAGGTTTCTGGTGTGGATCAGAAGTTGAATACTGCCCCCTCCTCCCCACCACGATGGGGATTAACGCTCACTCCAAGAAGGACCCAGTTAGTCTGTGAGAAAGACTCCGTGAGGCTTTCCCCGCCTGTGGGGTGGGTACAGGGCAGGGAGAGGTCAGGATGAGCAGCGTGTCTCTCTCTGCTCCAGGAGTTTCTTCACCTGGGAAGCTGACCTGCTTTGTGTCCCGTCTGTACCTCTTGAGACTCCGGGCTGAGCAAGACCACCCCCTCTCCACCGTCCACCTTCAGGACGATGTCCGATCCAGCCTCGACTTGCCTTTGAGCTGGGCAAAGGGGCAGGGCCGGGGACATCTCCTCTCTGAAATACCTGGTGGATAATCAGCTATCCCTCGTGGCGCTCAGGATGGCTGGCGAGCTTGGCCGGAGGGTTTCCGCCGGCTATGGCTGGAACCAGCCCTCCCGCCCCGTGGCTCCTCGAGCCCCGCCTCACCCCACACCGGCTCAGATCTTGGCGTCAATATTTATTGTTGTTTTGGCTCCGGGACTCTGATCGGTGGGGGAAATTCCTCTCGAACTCCAGGGGAGCCTGGCCCGAGATCTGCCGTGCGAAGGCTGCGGTGGGTTTGGGAGCGACCTCGCCGGGGGCCAGTCGGGAATTTCCGCTGAAAGGTTTCGCGGGGCTCCTGTTGGGTCGGTTTCCACCCCACCCATATATCAGCTCTCCGGTGCGGGAAACCGCCGGGTCAGAGGGAGGCTGAGCCCCCCTGCAAGCTCAAGTGGGACTCGGGAATCTGGCTGTGCCGAGAACTTACCTGGGACACAGCAAGCGGGTAAAACGCTCTTAAAACACCAGGCCAGTGCTCGCTTAGGCGGCGCCAATACTGAGACGGGAGCGCTACCGAGGTGAGCACGGCCCCTGCGCAAGGAGAACGTGCAAATTCGGATGAAAACAAAACAACCAGGGGACCAGGACGTGCGGGCCACAGAGGAGCCATCCCACAGGGCTGGGAGGGGAAGGTCGCTCCCAGCCCGCTCCCGCACACTCCGGGGGCCAGGTCCCCGACTCCAGCCTTCCCGGCGGCTGCGGGAGACGTGAGCGCACGCACGCGGGACTGGGGGTCCCCGAGAGCCGCCCCTACCTTCTTCCGCAGCCTCACTTGGCCGGTGATGACGGCCACCACGTACATTTTGATGACCAGCAGCGCGCTGCAGAGCAGGAAGGCGGGGAGCACCCGGCCGTTCATCAGCTCCAGGCCGGAGGGCAGCATCTCGGTGGCGGCGGCGGCGGCGGCAGCTAGGGCAAGAGAGCGCGGGCAGAGAGCTCGGGCGCGAGCGTCTCCGGGAGCAAGGAGGGGCGGGGAGAGCGCAGGGAGACTTGTCTGTACTCTGCACCCGCTCACTCCCAGCCAAAGGCAGCAACTTCGGCTCTCGGGTTTTGGAAGAAGCAGAGTCACCGTGGGGGGTTTGTGGATGAGGGGTGTCCCTACTGGGCCTCTAGCCCCGCCCCACCCCTCCAGGGCAAATCCTTAAACGCTTTCTAGTCTGTTTCCTCGATCTAGGAATTGGAGGGTTGTGTGGCCCTGCCTGCCTGCCAGGGGGTGCAACAAAGCCAGGAGCCTGCCCGACCTCCACGGGGTGGTAGATTCACTAACCCGGGCTTCCCTGAGGGTCACGGCAGGGAGTGGGCTTGAGATCCGAACTCTCTGCTCCCACGTTCAGCCTGGACCCTTGAACCACAGCCCTAAGGACACTAATATGACTTTGTTGAATAGTGTGCCCCTCCCCACCTCTCCCCACTCCCAATGATGTCCAATCTCCATCCTCAGAGCGGGTGTGTATGTTAGAGAATATGGCCAAGGGGCTTTGCAGGGATTAAGATAAGGTCCTAAAATGGGGAGATTTTCCTGGATTCTCCGTGAATCCAGTTAAATCAGAAGAGTCCTCCTGTGCTTCCCTGGTGGCTCAGTGATAAAGAACCCACCTGCCAATGCAAGAGACACAGGTTGGATCCCTCATTCAGGAAGATCCCACATGCTGTGGAGCAACTAAGCCCATACCCCCACAACTACTGAGCCTGTGCTCCAGAGCCTGTGCTCCCCAAGAAGAGAAGCCCACACACTGCAACTAGAGAGGAGCCCCAGCTCGAGAAAAGCCTGCTCAACAGTGAAGACTCAGCACAGCCAAAAATGAAAATAAATCAATAAAAAGAAGTGTCCTCCTAAAAGAGAGGCCATAGAATTAGGGGAGAAAGCTGTGAAGACAGAAGCAGAGGTCAGAGGAGAGAAGATACTCCACTGCTAGCCTCAAAGGTGAAGGGAAGATGAGCCAGAGAATGCAGCCTTTAGGAGCTGGACAAGACTGGGAGAAGAATTCTCCCCCGGAGCTTCTAGAAGGAACCAGCCTTGTGGATATCGTAACTGTAGCCTACCGAGATTGATTTTGAGCCTTTGGCCTCCAGACTGGGAGATAACACATGTGTGTTGTTTTATGCCACTAAATTTCAGGTAATTTATCACAGGAGCCATAGGAAACTAGCGTACTCTTCTACTGTCTTTTAGTATCACTTTAGTTTTCCAGGAAATTCCCAGGCAAACGGTTTGATTGTTCATTACAGGAACTTCTCAAAAGATCCGTCAGCTCTTCAGTGATGACCAACAGATTGTGAGCCCTTTGAATTTCTTGCTTCAAAATCCTCACCCAGCTGTGTCCTCCCCTCCCCACAGCCCCCTCCCCCAGATGTGCGGTGGGACCTTGGCAAAGGCAGTGATCTTATCACTTTAGTTTTACCAATGTGGCTTGCTTTGCTAGGGGGCTTCTCGATGACTCAGCAGGTGAAGAATTTGTCTGCAGTGCAGGAGACACAGCAGACTTGGGTTTGATCCCTGGATTGGGAAGATCCCTGGAGGAGGAAATGGCAACACACTCCAATATTCTTGCCTGAAAAATGCCATGGACAGAAAAGCCCGGCGGGCTACATAGTCCATTGCATCACAAAGAGTTGGACATGCCTAAGCACCAGCATGAGACTCTGGGGAAGTGGGGAAGATGGAAAAGTTAGTTTCTGGCACCCATTCTGACCTTGGACCTGCCCAGAAGGACAGCAGTGTCAGTCTGGTTACCCTAAAACTGGGTTCCCCCTTGGTGGGTGTTGAGTCAAAAGACATACCAAGCCAAAGATCAGGAGAAGGATTTATTTCTTGCAGCAAGTAAGAACACTGGGTATCTTTCTGCAATCAGTGTCTCCCCAACAGCATAACTGGGGAAGTTTTAAGCTGAGGGTATATGAGTATTCATAGAGTGACTTGAGCAGAGGACAGTTCATCAGAGAATCATGGCAAAGGTTGATAGAGTCCAAGCTTTGAAAGTGAAAGTGAAGTCACTCAGTCATGTCCGACTCTTTGCGACCCCATGGACTGTAGCCTACCAGGCTCCTCCATCCATGGGATTCTCCAGGCAAGAATACTGGAGTGGGTTGCCATTTCCTTCTCCAGGAGATCTTCCTGACCCAGAGTTTGAACCCAGGTCTTGAGCATTGTAGGCTGACACTTTACCGTCTGAGCCACCAGGGAAGTCCAAGCTTTCAGTTCAGTTCAGTTCAGTCACTCAGTCATGTCCAACTCTTTTCGACCCCATGAATCGCAGCATGCCAGGCCTCCCTGTCCATCACCAACTCCCAGAGTTCACTCAGACTCACATCCATCGAGTCAGTGATGCCATCCAGCCTTCTCATCCTCTGTCATCCCCTTCTCCTCTGCCCCCAATCCCTCCCAGCATCAGGGTCTTTTCCAATGAGTCAACTCTTCCCATCAGGTGGCCAAAGTATTGGAGTTTCAGCTTCAGTATCAGTCCTTCCAATGAACACCCAGGACTGATCTCCTTTAGGATGGACTGGTTGGATCTCCTTGCTGTCCAAGGGACTCTCAAGAGTCTTCTCCAACACCACAGTTCAAAAGCATCGATTCTTCAGTGCTCAGCGTTCTTCACAGTCCAACTCTCACATGCATACATGACCACTGGAAAAACCATAGCCTTGACTAGATGGACCTTTGTTGGCAAAGTAATGTCTCTGCTTTTGAATATGCTATCTAGGTTGGTCATAACTTTCCTTCCAAGGAGTAAGTGTCTTTTAATTTCATGGCTGCAGTCACAAGCTGCAGTGGTTTTGGAGCCCCCCAGAATAAAGCCTGACACTGTTTCCATTGTTTCCCCATCTATTTCCCGTGAAGTGGTGGGACCGGATGCCATGATCTTAGTTTTCTGAATATTGAGCTTTAAGCCAACTTTTTCACTCTCCTCTTTCATTTTCATCAAGAGGCTTTTTATTTCCTCTTCCCTTTCTGCCATAAGGGTGGTGTCATCTGCATAGCTGAGGTGATTGATATTTCTCCCAGCAGTCTTGATTCCAGCTTGTGCTTCTTCCAGTCCAGCGTTTCTCATGATGTACTCTGCATATATGTTAAATAAGCAGGGTGAAAATATATAGCCTTGACATACTCCTTTTCCTATTTGGAACCAGTCTGTTGTTCCATGTCCAGTTCTAACTGTTGCTTCCTGACCTGCATATAGGTTTCGCAAGAGGCAGGTCAGGTGGTCTGGTATTCCCATCTCTTGAAGAATTTTCCACAGTTTGTTGTGATCCACACAGTCAAAGGCTTTGGCATAGGCAATAAAGCAGAAATAGATGTTTTCCTGGAACTCTCTTGCTTTTTCAATGATCCAGTGGATGTTGGCAATTTGATCTCTGGCTCCTCGTTTTTTCTAAAACCAGCTTGAACATCTGGAAGTTCACGGTTCATGTATTGCTAAAGACTGGCTTGGAGCATTACTTTACTAGCATGTGAGATGAGTGCAATTGTGCGGTAGTTTGAGCATTCTTTGGCATTGCCTTTCTTTGGGATTGGAATGAAAACTGACCTTTTCCAGTCCTGTGGCCACTGCTGAGTTTTCCAAATGTGCTGGCATATTGAGTGCAGCACTTTCACAGCCTCATCTTTCAGGATTTGAAATAGCTCCACTGGAATTCCATCACCTCCACTAGCTTTGCTCATAGTGATGTTTTCTAAGGCCAACTTAGATATTGGCCTTAGAATTCACATTCCAGGATGTCTGGCTCCAGGTGAGTGATCACACCACCGTGATTATCTGGGTAGTTGATTAAAATTCCAAGGCTCAGAAAATGTTATTATCATTCCCCAGGTTTCGGTTGATCTGGGAGCCAAGCATGTAAGGAGGCTTTAAATTCGGAAAAATCCCTAGGAAGATGCTTCAGGCTAATTTTTATCATGGAAACTTTACATGGGAGTTTTTACAACTCCTCCTGCCTGATAGCAGTTTGTTCTTTGGTTCCCTTAATCTCATTATTACTACGACCTGTTCAAGGACTAGCACTGTGGCCAGGCTTAGATCACAAAATGGCTTAGGTCAAAATGGCTTCTCTTGTGTCCAAAAAACCATATACGGTTCTTTTCTTCTGGGGACCCCCTATCCTATCTTACAGCCTAGCCTGTACTCCAAAGCAGCAGAGACCAAGGAAAGACTTGAGCAGAGGGCAAAGACACTGGCCGTGGACTCTGAAGCCAGATTCAGCTGGCCTCGAATCCCAGAGCCAGCCCTCAGTGACAGCTGTGTAGCTTTGGGCAAGCAGCTGCCCTCTCTGAACCCATTTATTCAACTGTAAAATTCAGCCAACAGTCAGTCACTCCCCACAGTAGTTGTGGGAACAAAGAGGAGTTATGTCTGATTATTAAGCACCTGGTACATAATTGACCCTCCATCAGTTGGAGCCTCTGAGCCTTGTTTTCCTCATCAAGATGGGGATAATGATGGCTAGCTAGCAAGGTTCAGAATCAGACACGACTGAAGCAACTTAGCAGCAGCAGCAGCAGCTAGCAAGGTTGCTGGGAGGGAGACTCTTGGAAAATGCCCACTCATGCTGCAGGGACAGTGGGTTGGAGGGGTTGGGGAGGGGAGGGGAGGGGCTAGCTTCTTGTCCATTTATATGTGCCAAGCCTTCCTTTATCTGGACAAAAGATGTGTTTGACACCCATGTCACTGGAGCATGGGGCTGCCGGACAGATTGTCCTAGCCTCATGAGATAAATGGTAGAACGCAATCAAGGACCATCACAGAAAGCAATGGATGTTCTGAAACGTGTTTTATCTCTGACAGGAGACTGGGAGGAACTGTGCTAACTTGCTCCTTGTTGATGTTTTGTCTGAGAACAGAGGCTGCCCACCTCTCTTGCCATCAATTCAGGGAAACCACTGGAGGGGGCTGTCTCCCTCGTCCAAAAGCTCTGTTATAGGGCAGGGGTCTTTCTCTGCACCACCCCTGAACTATGGGCTGGAGACAGCCAAGGGGGGACCCTCATGTTCATCCCTCCTTGGGCCAAGGGGCCTGCTTGGTCTTCTAAAATAGCTAGGTAGAAACCTCATCAGCAGAGGCAGGGAAAACCAGGGTGGACAAAGATTACCTACTGTAACCTGTAGCCGAAAATAAGAGGGACTTTGTCGGGGAGGCCCTTCTGACCCACGTGTGTGACTTCACGGTAGGAATCTTTTCCTCATCGTCTGCTGACATGAACCAGCTAAGCCAGGGCCGAGTAAGGACAACAAACCCTTCTCTGATCTTCTTTCAAGAAT
Source organism: Bubalus bubalis (assembly GCF_019923935.1). Classification (NCBI taxonomy): domain Eukaryota; kingdom Metazoa; phylum Chordata; class Mammalia; order Artiodactyla; family Bovidae; genus Bubalus; species Bubalus bubalis. The sequence goes on from NC_059168.1 coordinate 99,530,855, forward strand.
TTCCCTAAAGCCTCCCTCAGTCGGCGGAGCTGCCTGCTGTTGTTTTTGGTGGTGGTGGTAATTTTCTCTGAGCTCCAGTTACATTCTTTGCCTATAAAATGGGATCCGTGCCCCGCCGCCCTCCACTCCTTGCAGGGGGCGTGGGGGGGGGGGGGCGGTGCTGGGCGGAGAGCAGGAGGTGAGAGTGTGCACCATGGACCTGGCCCCAAGGCCCCCAAAAATACAGGGGTGAATGCACAAAAATGAGGGCAAGAGAAGGCCCTGAGCCACCCCGGGAAGAGGCCTGCCACCTGGGCTTTGTAAATGTTTGGTCTTGTCCGGGTAGTAGTTCCACAGGTGACTATATACCTAAAAATTCACCACGGTATAGTCAAAATGTGTTACATTGCTGTTTAAAAAGAAAAAAAAAAAAAGCTACAAACGTTTCCCCGTCCCAAGTCTAGAGCCCTGAGCAGAGAGCAGCTGCTGTGTGCCAGCCTTCTTCCAGCTCACTCTCCTCGGCATTTCCCGAGGATCAGAGATCAAGTTCTTCCCGCTGTTTCAATTGTCTGTGACTTCAGAGGAGGCTTAGAGAGACAAGGAAGTGGCCCCACCTCAGTTCCTGACCTCGGTCATTATTACTGGGGTTTTCTCCAGCCAGGGATGGGAAAACGCAGTGATTAAAAAAAAAAAATTAGACTGTCTCAGCATCATGCTTTCTCAGAGAAGCAATGTTTGCGAAATCTGGTATGTGGTCAACGGGAGAAGCAAACCTGGATGAGTGAATGCTTTCAGATGGCTCTGCAGCCCCTCCTGGGGCAGAGGCCACCAGGTGGGAACCCTGAGCTCCCCTTGAGATGAGCAATTCAAGGAAGGGATGTTGCTTTTCATCTGCCAGCTCACCTCTCCTATCTGCCTTCCTCTAGGAAATCACAACCTTCCTTGCATCTCCTTGCACCCCTATTGCCTATCATCCTGCTGTGGCAGCCAATCAGACTACTCCACCTTCTCAGCATGGGGTAGCCATGTGACCCAGACCAGCCAATCACAATGTTTTTAGCATTTGGGCACTGAGATTGGTCCAAGCAGAGCCAATCAGAAACGTTCCCTGGGAGTTTATATTCCCACACTGATAAAGAAATCCCTCTAGGCTCCAGGTTTGGGGTTGGGGTGGGGCGGCTGTGGTAGTGGTGGCCTGATGCTTCGTGCAGCCGTTCACTTTCCCACTGTCCCTGCATGGTGCAGGCTGTTATTCTCAAGGAAACAAAGAGGCTCCAATCTCTGACTCATCCAGCCTAGGAGTCTAGGCGTTTCCTTTTTAGCTTCAATAAAACATCACTCAAATCACATCCCTCCTCTGCTCCAAACTCTGCAGTGGTGCCCATCTGACTCAGAATAAACGCCAAAGTTTGAACAACGGCACATGGCCCTAGCCCATCTGGTCCCCATCTGGTTTTCTATGAACTCACTTTCTACTCTTTCCTCTCCTCATTCATTCAGTTCAGTCACACTGCCCTCCTTGCTGGTCCTCAAACATAGACCTGACACTGTCCTTTCTCTATTCCTCTGCCTGGAATTCTCTCCTCCCAGGCATCCATTGCATTGATAACTCACCTTCAAGTCTTTGCTCAAGTCTCACCTTCCCAATCCCTTTGAATCAGTTTTGAAGCCTGTCTCCACCCCCAGCTCTCCTGATGCCATTTCCCTATCTCCACTTTTTCTTTTCTTAACACATATCACTCAAAGACAGATCAGATAACTTATTTAGTATCCTTACCCAGCAATTCATTCCAGTGTTCTTGCCTGGGAAATCCCCTGGACAGAGGAGCCTGGCAAGCTACAGTCCATGGGGTCACCAAAGTGTCAGACACCACTTAGTGACTAAAACGCTCTAATACCTGGCTTTCTTGGGCAGGGGTATCTTTTGTTTACTAATGAACCACTAGCATCAGTCCCATGCCTGACACGTAGACACCACTGTTACTTGTTGAACGGAATTGAACTGAAGTAAGGCAATGGCACCCCACTCCAGTACTCTTGCCTGGAAACTCCCATGGATGGAGGAGCCTGGTAGGCTGCAGTTCATGGGGTCCCAAAGAGTCGGACCCGACTGAGCAACTTCACTTTCACTTTTCATTTTTATGCATTAGAGAAGGAAATGGCGACCCACTCCAGTGTTCTTGCCTGGAGAATCCCAGGGATGGCGGAGCCTGGTGGGCTGCCGTCTATGGGGTCCCACAGAGTCGGACACAACTGAAGCGACTTAGCATGCATGCATGCAAGCTAATTTGATTTGGATATCTTTATAAATATGTCAGAATATGAATCTAGTCCAAAATAAGTAAAGTCCCAGAGTTTAGTTCTGCATTCCAACTCCCATCTGCTTACTTCTTGGAATTCCCCTGCAGCGAGCCTGGCTGTCTCTCCTGCCTGCCAAGCAAAGAGTCCAGGAAGAGGACTGGGTGTCTCTGAGTGGGACTGGCTGCCAGGCAGGTTGGGACCAGAACAAGATTGCCCCAGGACACCTGTCTTTGATAACTATTAAGTTAGGGCTGGAAAAGAAAATGTGATTTCAAATTTGGTAGTTGGCATGCAGACAGCACAAACACCCTTCCAGCAGTGTAGAAATATAGAAGCTGACCTTTATTGACAAGGATAAATGGTTAAGATCGGAAGCCACCCATCAGTGAACCAGGTTGATCTGGGGCTTCTTGAAAAGCTATGACAAACCTAGACAGAATATTAAAAAAGCAGAGACATCACATTGCCAACAAAGGTCCATATAGTCAAAGCTGTGTGGATCACAATAAACTGTGGAAAATTCTGAAAGAGATGGGAATACCAGACCACCTGATCTGCCTCTTGAGAAATTTGTATGCAGGTCAGGAAGCAACAGTTAGAACTGGACATGGAACAACAGACTGGTTCCAAGTAGGAAAAGGAGTACGTCAAGGCTGTATATTGTCACCCTGCTTATTTAACTTAAATGCAGAGTACATCATGAGAAACGCTGGGCTGGAAGAAGCACAAGCTGGAATCAAGATTGCCAGGAGAATTATCAATAACCTCAAATATGCAGATGGCACCACCCTTATGGCAGAAAGGGAAGAGGAATTAAAAAGCCTCTTGATGAAGGTGAAAGAGGAGAGTGAAAAAGTTGGCTTAAAACTCAACATTCAGACAACGAAGATCATGGCATCTGGTCCCATCACTTCATGGGAAATAGATGTGGAAACAGTGTCAGACTTTATTTTTTGGGGCTCCAAAATCACTGCAGATGGTGATTTCAGCCATGAAATTAAAAGACACTTACTCCTTGGAAGAAAAGTTATGACCAACCTAGATCAGATCAGATCAGATCAGATCAGTCGCTCAGTTGTGTTTGACTCTTTGCGATCCCATGAATCGCAGCACGCCAGGCCTCCCTGTCCATCACCAACTCCTGGAGTTCACTGAGACTCACGTCCATCGAGTCAGTGATGCCATCCAGCCATCTCATCCTCTGTCGTCCCCTTCTCCGACATTACTTTGCCAACAAATGTCCGTCTAGTCAAGGCTATGGTTTTTCCAGTGGTCATGTATGGATGTGAGAGTTGGACTGTGAAGAAAGCTGAATGCCGAAGAATTGATGCTTTTGAACTGTGGTGTTGGAGAAGACTCTTGAGAGTCCCTTGGACTGCAAGGAGATCCAACCAGTCCATTCTGAAGGAGATCAGCCCTGGGATTTCTTTGGAAGGAATGATGCTAAAGCTGAAACTCCAGTACTTTGGCCACCTCATGCAAAGAGTTGACTCATTGGAAAAGACTCTGATGCTGGGAGGGATTGGGGGCAGGAGGAGAAGGGGACTACAGAGGATGAGATGGCTGGATGGCATCACTGACTCGATGGACGTGAGTCTGAGTGAACTCTGGGAGTTGGTGAAGGACAGGGAGGCCTGGAGTGCTGTGATTCATGGGGTCACAAAGAGTCGGACACGACTGAGTGACTGAACTGGACTGAGCGACTGAACTGGACTGAGCGACTGAACTGAACTGAACTGAACTGATGGTTTTTCCAGTAGTCATGTACAGATGTGAGAGCTGGACCATTAAGAAGGCTGAGTGCCAAAGAACTGATGCTTTCCAACTGTGGTGCTGGAAAAGACTCTTGAGAGTCCCTTGGACAGCAAAAAGATCATACCCGTCAATACTAAAGGAAATCAACCCTGAATATTCACTGGAAGAACTGATGCTGAAGTTGAAGCTCCAATACTTTAGCCACCTGATGCAAAGAGCTAACTCATTGGAAAAGACCCTGATGCTGGGAAAGATTGAAGGCAGGAGGAGGAGGGGGAAACAGAGGATGAGATGGTTGGATGGCAACACTGACTCAGTGGACATGAGTTTTAGCAAACTCCAGGACACAGTGGAGGACAGAGAAGCCCGGCATCCTGCAGTCCATGGAGACGCAAAGAGTTGGACAAGACTTAGCTATTGAACAACAACAGGTGGCGCTGCTGATAAAGAACCCACCTTCCAATGCAAGAGATGAGAGAGACTCAGGTTTGATCCCTGGATCAGGAAGATCCCCTGGAGGAGGGCATGGCAACCCACTCCAGTATTCTTGCCTGAAGAAGCCCATGGACAGAGGAGCCTGGTGGGCTACGGTCCATAGGGTCATAAAGACTCACACATGACTGAAGTAATTTAGCATGCATGCGTGCCAAGCTGTCTGTCTAGGCTCCTGAGTCCAGCCTGACCCTGAACCCCATTCTTGAGATAACCTTCAGGGATGATGCTATCCCACTAAGGACAGGAGTCAGATGGGATAATGGCCCCAGGGTCACTGCAGCATTGCCCTCACACCCGACACAGGGCTAATCACAGATGTCATGATAGTCAAGCTTCCTGAGAAGAGATGACTGTTAGACCCACTTTTGAGATGTGGGGCTCAGATGGAAGCTGTACTTGCCCTGGGTCCTACAGCTGGGCTTTGGTCCAGGAGGACATTCTTTTAATTGATTTACTTATTTACGGCTGCACTGGGTCTTCGTTGCTTTGCACGGGCTTTCTCTAGTTGCGGTGAGCAGGGGCCGCTCTTCGTTGCTGTATGTGGGCTTCTTGTTGCGGTGGCTTCTCTCATTGTGGAGCACAGGCTCTAGGCATGCAGACTTCAGTAGCTTCAGCCTGTGGGCTCAGTAGTTGTGGCCCATGTGTTTAGCTGCTCCACGGCATGTGGCATCTTCCCGGACCAGGGGTCGAACCCGTGTCCCCTGCATTGACAGGTGGATTGTCATCTACTGCCCCACCAGGGAAGTCCAAGGTGGACATTCTTGTCACAGAGTCCGTGCTGTTCTACCAGGCCCACAGGAGCTGGTACGTGGCAGGCACTCAAGAGGCAGCAACCTTTACTGTGTAATTTTAAATTATTTTTGGCCCCACCATGTGGCCTGAGGATTCTTAGTTCTCTAACCAGGGATTGAACCCTCACCCTTTACCATAGAAGCATGGAGTCTTAACCACTGGACCACTAGGGAAGCCCTCTTTTATAAATCAATTTTTTTTAATTTTTAAATAATTTAATGTGTAATATAAGGTCCTTTCCACTGTCTCCAAGCTTCTCCCCATCAGGAAACTCTTCCTAATGAGAAATAGCAGGATTGCTCAGATGTAAAGCCCAGTGACTATCCAGAAAAGACTGGATAGTCACGCAATGGGATATTATTCAGCCAAAGGGAATGGCATACTGTCAGACTACAGTTCGGATGAACCTGAAAAACATCAAGATGAGAGAAAGGAGCCAGACACAGAAATCCACCTACTGTATGATTCTCTGGCTAGGTGTCAACTACAAATTGGCACTTACCAAGAGCATTGCCAATGACTGAACCACAAAGGCATTTGCCATCTGCCTCTATGGAAACTGAACCCCATGCTGCTATAGGTGTTGACCTTCAACAGTCCCTGAGGGAGTTCAGGGTGGAGTGAGGCACTCTGTGCTCCAGGGAATCTGGTGGGACAGGTCTTTAAATAGTTGGATGTTTTTAGGAACAGATTTTATGATCTCAATCCTTGCATCTCCTCATATCTAGAGAAGCACTGAATCCCTTCATGGTGACATCAGATCCTCATGACTAACAAAAACCTTTTGTAAAATGAGTGCTTCATGGTACTAAACTCCCCCTTCACCAAACCCTTCAGTTCAGTTTAGTTCAGTCACTCAGTCGTGTCCGACTCTGCAACCCCATGGACCGGAGCACTGCAGGCCTCCCTATCTATCACCACTCTCGGAGTTTACTCAAACTCATGTCCATTGAGTCAGTGATGCCATCCAACCATCTTATCCTCTGTCGTTCCCTTCTCCTCCCACTTTCAATCCTTCCCAGCATCAGAGTCTTTTCAAATGAGTCAGCTCTTTGCATCAGGTGGCCAAAGTATTGGAGTTTCAGCTTCAACATCAATCCTTCCAATGAATATTCAGGATTTATTACCTTTTGGATGGACTGGTTGGATCTCCTTGCAGTCCAAGGGACTCTCAAGAGTCTTCTCCAACACAGTTCAAAAACATCAATTCTACGGTGCTCAGCTTTCTTTACAGTCCAACTCTCACATTCATACATGACTGCTGGAAAAACCATAGCCTTGACTAGATGGACATTTGTTGGCAAAGTACTGTCTCTGCTTTTTAATATGCTGCCTAGATTGGTCATAACTTTTCTTCCAAGGAGTAAGCGCCTTTTAATTTCATGGCTGCAGCCACCATCTGCAGTGATGTTGGAGTCCAAAAAAATAAAGTCTGTCACTGTTTCCACTGTTTCCCCATCTATTTGCCATGAAGTGATGGGACCAGATGCCATGTTCTTAGTTTTCTGAATGTTGACTTTTAAGCCAACTTTTTCACTCTTTCGCTTTCATCAAGAGGCTCTTTAGTTCTTCTTCAATTTCTGCCACAAGCGTGATATCATTTGCATATCTGAGATTATTAATATTTTTCCTGGCCATCTTGATTCCAACTTGTACTTCATCCAGCCCAGCGTTTCTCATGATGTACTCTGCATAGAAGTTAAATAAGCAGGGTGACAGTATACAGCCTTAATGTACTCCTTTTCCTATTTGGAACCAGTCTGTGGTTCCAAGTCCAGTTCTAACGGTTGCTTTCTGATTTCTCAGGAGGCAGGTCAGGTGGTCTGGTATTCCCATCTCTTTCAGAATTTTCAACAGTTTGTTGTGATCTACACAGTCAAAGGCTTTGACATAGTCAATAGAGCAGAAGTAGATGTTTTTCTGGAACTTGCTTGCTTTTTCGATGATCCAGCGGATGTTGACAATTTGATCTCTGGTTCCTCTGCCTTTTCTAAATCCAGCTTGAACATCTGAAAGTTCACAGTTCACGTACTGCTTCTGTTAGGTCCATACCATTACCAAAATCTTATATATTGACTTTTTCCCACTGCCGCTTTGGAGCAGTCTCTCAGAGCTATCTGAGATGCTGCCTCCTGGGCTGCAGTCCTCATTTTGCCCCAAATAAAACTTAACTCAAAACTGTCAAGTTGTACATCTTTTTTTTTTTTTTTACATCTTTTTTTTTTAAGTCAGCATAGGCAATATCCAGGAGAGGCAAATCCAGAGACAGAAAACAGATGGTGGCCAGGGGGCAGTGGAGTGGGGCATGGGAGTGACGGTTTGATACATACACAGTGTCCTTGGGGGAAGATGAAAATGTTTAAGAGAGGGTTGGTGGTGATGGGTGCACAACAATATGAACACACTTGATGTCCCTGAATTGTACACTTTAAAATGGCTAATTTTCCACAAAAAAGAAAAGCCAAGGTGGCCGTCTTGTTCGTGGCTGTATTTGCACACCTAGAGCAGCATCTGCATAGAGCTGTGCTGGGTCAGCGTTTGTCGAGAGACGGACTGCCTGCCTGTGTGCATGAGAGGCTGGTGAGTTGCTGGGGCTGGCCGTGGCTCCCGTCCTGGTCTGTCTCTGGGGAGGGAAACGCCTTCCCGGCTCTTCCGAGCTCTGACCCAGCGTGTCCTGGATGGACCCCATCTGCTGCTCCTGGGCTCCGGGCCTCAGATCCCGGCACTGATGCAGTCAGGCAGGATCAGCAGTTCCTGGAAACAGCTTGGGGGCATGACATAGCCTAGAGGAGCGGGCGGAGTGAGTAGGAGAGAGGAGAAATGTCTGTCTCAGCACGAACCACAGCCAAGACTTTTCCAGGGAAGCAGCAATCAGCCCAAGCGTGGAATCCAGGCAGAGGCTCCGGGATCAGCCAGGGTCGAGGCCCTTCCCTGCCCGGGGTGCTCGCATTGAACGGAACATGCCAGCCTGCTCTCCCACACACGCCACCCACCGATGCTGTTTTCCTGTGTCCAGCTCTCAGACACATCGGGAGCCCATTTCATGGGAGGCCCTGGAGGGGCTCTTGTACATTCCTGAGATCGTGTTCAGCGTGCGATGGCTCAGGGGACAGCTGGCTGAGGTTTTCTAAGGCAAGAAAGATGGGAACACCCCCACCTTCCACTTCTTCAGCAGCCTCCAGGCCCCCAAACTTCTTCCACTCCACCAAAAAAAGCGCCACCCCCTCTCCCTCCAGGACAAAGACAGTCTTTTATGACTGTAGGCTTCTAAACTAATCCTCCAAATATGCCAGATGCCGAAACTGTCCAGGGGGCAAAAAGGTCACTTCCTGCTTTAGCTCTGGTGCAAGGGTCATCTCTGCAAGTCCCAGTTGGGCCATCTCCACTCGAACCCTCCCAGTTTGGGGAACTCACTGTCTTCCAGTAATAATAACAAGAGCAGCAATAGCAATGGCAGCTGTTAGCATTAGGTAACCTCCCAGGATCCAGGCTTCCTTTCCATGCTGTACCTGTAAACCTGCCTTTTGTTTTATGTCTAGCGCCTCGGCCTGTGATAGGGAGCATTCTCAGGCCTGTTTCCTACATGGGAAAATGGACTCAGGGCTCAGAATGACCTTCTCTAAGACCACAGATTTGGGCAGAGATGGAAATACCCCAAGACAGAGCCCGTGCTCTCAGCCTCCAGGTAGAGCTAAGGTTTGAACTGAAGTCAGCCATTCCCATCCTGCACAACTCTCTGTTCAAAATTCTTCCTTTACACTGAGCTGGATCTGCCTTCCTGGGCCACCAAAAATACTGCTATTCCCTTCTTCTCCCCACTGCCCTTCAGAAATTGGAGGACACGCTAGGTCCATCCAAATCTCCTCTTTCGGGTGAAACAGCTGCCACCCCATCAGCTGATCCTTAGAGCCCATGTTTTCCAGCGACCACGACCCAGTTCAGAAAGATTCCTCTTAGAGGGGCCATCACCCCGTGTGTCACTGAACCAACTCAGACCAGAGGGGAAAATTCTTACCCCTCGCAGCTACAGACACAGGAAGCACAGTGACCCCAAGCCGGTCTGGTTACCAAGTTTGTGGGCCCCAGTGCAAAATGAAAATGCAAAGTCTCTTGTTCAGCAGTTATTAAGAAGACAGCAGAGCAGCTAACCAAGCTCAGGACCCTGTGTGAACACACAAGACTGGCCCTGAGCTCAGGGTGACTGAGTGTGGGGTGAGGGGAGAAGGCATGTCCTAATCAAAGCCAGAGAAGGAATAACATCAGACCTTGATAGGACATTTCTGGAGGCCAACATCTTATTATAAATAAGAACACAGACAGTAATTGTTGCTGTTTGTTGTTCAGTTGCTAAGTCACATATGACTCTTTGCAACCCCATAGACTGTAGCATGCCAGGCGCCTCTGTCCTCCATTATCTCCTAGAGTTTGCTCAAATTCATATCCATCGAGTTGGTGATGCTATCTAACCATCTCATCCTCTGTTGCCACCTTCTCCACTTGCCCTCAATTTTCCCTAGCATCAGGGTTTTTTCTAGTGATTCGGCTCTTCGCATCAGGTGACCAAAGTATTGCAGCTTCAGGGTAACTCTAAGAGCTAATGAGAGGTCTCACAACAATCTTTTGGAGCAAATACTCATAACACCAAAATTTCCAATTTTCATAGAAGATTCCTGAGGTTCCAGGGAGAAAAACAGCAATAGTAACAGGATCACAAGTGGAGAATTCAGATCCTGATTCACAGAGTTGCAGACCCATGCTGTGAACCCCTTTGCAGTCCAGCCTCTACAAAGACAGAGGTAACATGTCTGTAGGGTGTTGAATAATGTCCCCAGAAAAGATATGTCTGAGTCCTAACCCACAGCACCTGTGAATGTGCCCTTATTTGGAAACGGGGTCTGTATTAGGGTTTTCCAGAGAAACAAAATCAAACACAAAATCAGGGACTTCCCTGGTGGTCCAGTGGTTAAGAATCCACCTTCCAACCCAGGTGACACAGATTCAATCCCTGGCCAGGGAACTAAGATCCCACAAACTGCAGGACAACTAAGCCAGAGTGCCAGAACTACTGAGTCTGGGTGCTACAGTAAAGATCAGACACCTCTCCCCGACAAAAAATTAATCATCAATCAAATCATTTATGTGTGTGTGTGTGTGTGTATAGACAGAGAGAGAGGAGAGATTATATGACTATATAACTATATAGATATAATCTAAGTGGCTTCAGTTGTATCTGACTCTTTGTGACTTTATGGACTGTAGCCCGCCAGGCTTCTCTGTCCATGGGATTCTCCAGGCAAGCATACTGGAGTGAGTTGCCATTTCCTTCTCCAGGGGATCTTTCCAACCCAGGGATCAAACCCGAGTCTCCTGAGTCTCCTGCACTGGCAGGCAGGTTCTTTACCACTAGCACCACCTGGGTATCTATATATAATCCATAAAGAGTTTGTCTATCTATATATCCTTTAAAGGGATTTATTATGAGAAATTAGCTCATGTGATTACAGAGTCTGAGAAGTCCTGTGAATTGCCATTTGCAAGCTGGAGACCCGGAAAACTGGTAGCATTGTTCAGTCCAAGTCCAAAGGCCTGAGAACCAGGGGAGTCAATGGTTTAAACCTCGGCCTGAGGGCTGGGGAAGCGAGTGAGCCGGGGAGGCAGGAAACGAAGAGTGAATCATCGTTCAGCCCTGGTGACTGAATGAAGCCCACCTACACTGGGGAGGGTGTCCGACTTTCCTGAGTCCACTGATTCAAATGCTAATCTCATCCAGAAACATTCTCACAGACACCCTCAGATATAATGCTTGATCTAGGCACCCAGTGACCAGTCAAGTTGACACATTAAATTAACCACCGCAGGGTCTTTGCATACGTAATTCAGCTCGTGGTTGTTCAGCCGCTAAGCCGTGTCCCACTCTGTGACCCCAGGGACGGCAGCATACCAGTCCTGCCGTACCTCCCCTATCCTCACTATCACTTAGATCCTTAATTAAGTTAAGGATCTTGAAATGAGGTCATCTCAGATTTGAGGTGGACTCAACACAATGGCTGGTGACCTTGAGAGAGAACAGAGAAGGAGACTCAGACTCAGAAGAAAGGCCATGTAGAGATAGAGGCAGAAATTGGAGTGATGCAGCCACAAGCCAAGGAACACCAAGGGCTTCCAGCCGACACCTGAAGCTGGGAAAGAGGCATGAAAGAGAATCTCCCAGAGGTTACCAACCCTGCCTACACCGGGATTTCAGACCTCTGGCTTCCAGAACTACCAGAGAAAAAAATCCTGTTGTTTATATGTGGTAATTTGTCACGGCAGCCCCAAGAAACTAACAAAATGTCTTTCTGTGTTTTTTAAAGGGTTTGCATGTCCACAGGACACTTGTAACTGCTGGTTGGATCTCTAGAGAGTGCTTACTTCATGTAATCCAGCCAAAGACCAAAGAGATCTTTAACCAGTACCGCCAACCTAAAAATAAATCTGCAGGCACCTTCCTGGATCCTCAGAGACCCAAGAACTGCGTATGGGAAGTGTGATTCTGGTTCAACACCTTGTTGAACAAGGAGCCAGAGAGGAGAGGTGGCTTCCTTTCCTTGGAGAAAGATCCAAGTTCACCATGAGGGCCAGCCATGTTCATAAGTAACAATTTTCTAGTAGCCATGTTTAAAAAAAAAAAGAAAGAAACAGTGAAATTAATTTCAATAACTGTTTGAGTTCCCCCAGAATACTGTAATAAATCACCAGAGATTTGGTGAAGTTCAAACAACAGAAACTTAACTCTCTCAAGTTCTGGAGGCTGCAAGTCTGAAACCCAGGTGTGAGCTGGGCTGAGCTCCCCCCACCCTCTAGGAGAAAATCTGTTCCTTGTCTCTTCCAGCTTCCTTGGCTTGTGGTTGCACCCCTCCCACTTACAAGGAAGGAAGCCTGGCGTGTTGCTGTCCACAGGGTTGCAAAGAGTCGGATTCGACTGAGCTACTGAACAACAACATGTGATTTCACTTAGGGTTTACCTGGCTAATCCATGATAATCTCCTTATTTGAAGATCTTCAACTGAAGACTTTCCTGGTGGTCCAGTGGTTAAGACTCCACACTTCGAGGGCATGGGTTCAATCCCTGGTCAGGGAAGTAAGATTTCATAGCCAAAAAAAATCTTTAACTGAAACACAATAAAGACCCTTTCTCCATTACAGTAACACTTATAGATTCCAGGAGTTAAGACATAATATCCAGTCCCATCACTTCATGGGAAATAGATGGGGAAACAGTGGAAACAGTGTCAGACTTTATTTTGGGGGGCTCCAAAATCACTGCAGATGGTGACTGCAGCCATGAAATTAAAAGATGCTTACTCCTTGGAAGGAAAGTTATGACCAACATAGATAATATATTCAAAAGCAGAGACATTCCTTTGCCAACAAAGGTCCGTCTAGTCAAGGCTATGGTTTTTCCAGTGGTCATGTATGGATGTGAGAGTTGAACTGTGAAGAAGGCTGAGCGCCAAAGAATTGATGCCTTTGAACTGTGGTGTTGGAGAAGACTCTTGAGAGTCCCTTGGACTGCAAGGAGATCTAACCAGTCCATTCTAAAGGAGATCAGCCCTGGGATTTCTTTGGAAGGAATGATTCTAAAGCTGAAACCCCAGTACTTTGGCCACCTCATGCGAAGAGTTGACTCATTGGAAAAGACTCTGATGCTGGGAGGGATTGGGGGCAGGAGGAGAAGGGGACGACAGCGGATGAGATGGCTGGATGGCATCACTGACTCGATGGACGTGAGTCTGAGTGAACTCCGGGAGTTGGTGATGGACAGGGAGGCCTGGGGTGCTGCAATTCATTGGGTCGCAAAGAGTCGGACACGACTGAGCGACTGAACTGAACGGAACTGAACTGATCTTTGCGGGATATCATTTAGCCACCATAATATATTTTGAGCTTCCTAGTTGGCGCTAGTGGTAAAGAACCTGCCTACCAAAGAAGGAAATGCAGGTTTGATCCTTGAGTCAGAAAGATTCCCTGAAGGAGGGCATGGCAACCCACTCCAGTGTTCTTGCCTGGAGAATCCCCTGGACAGAGGAGCCTGGCAGGCTACACCCTTCCCACTTACAAGGAAGGAAGCCTGGAGTACTGCAGTCCATGTGATTGAAAAGAGTTGGATGCAACTGAAGTGATTTAGCACACACACAGAAATGTATTTTATTTACCCAGTAGATCCAAAATATCATTTTAACATGTAATCAATATTTTTAAATTATTAACTAGATATTTAACTTTTTTTTTTCATATTCAGGTATGAATTTTACACCCGTGACACATCTGAGTTCGGGCTTTTCACGTTTCAGGAGCTCAGGGATCATTTCTGGTTTGAGGTTGCCATAGGGACAGTGCAACTCTACATAAAATATTCTGGGACTTGTCTTTCTGGTTTTATTTTATTTCCTTAAGACACTTGATACAAAGGTCACAGATGTGATTAGAATCTCAAGCGAAACTCAAGCCTTTCAGTTCAGCTCCCAGGACCTGTGAATCAATCTGTCGAAGCTGCCTGTGAGGTACAGGCCCAAATAGGGGGCTGATTTCGAGCAAGTTGGATTTAAAAAATTCAACTCTGAAAACCCCAGCTTATTACCAAAAGAACAGAACTCTGCTTCCTGTCTGTGACGATAATGTCAACCCAGGGGCTGAGTTTTAGTTTGAAAGGCGCTGACTTTCTGTGACCACTCTATGTGTTAAATCTTCTTATCCCACTTTTGAAGAAAGTAAAACTGGGACCTGGAGATGCCCAGTTACCTGCCCTCGGGGCCAAGCGGCTAAAGAGCAGCAAGGAGCACAGGCCTGAGTCAGTTGCTGCTGGGCACCACCGCTTCCTCCCTGAGCCTCACTTTCCCCATCTCTAAAATGGGCATGAGAATAGACCTTCCTCTGAGGATTACTGAGCTAATCCAGGTAGCACATAGAATTGTGACTCGCATTACATGTACACGACTGCTGCTGCTGGTGTTGGGATAGGTTTATTTAAGTGATCCAGTCTAACTCCAGAGGCAGAGCCCTGGGCTAGGACGTGTGTGTGTGTGTGTGTGTGTGTGTGTGTGTGTGTGTGTGAAGGGCCACCGGCCCTTCAATGGTCAATCCAGTGGGGATCAAGACCAATATTGAATTAATTACCTGAAAACAGGATAAGAACCACACATAGGGACTTCCCTGGAGGTCCCTTTGGATATACCCATTTGAATGCAGAGTTCCAAAGAATAGCAAGAAGAGATAAGAAAGCCTTCCTCAGGGATCAATGCAAAGAAATAGAGGAAACAATAGAATGGGAAAGACTAGATATCTCTTCAAGAAAATTAGAGATACCGAGGGCACATTTCATGCAAAGATGGGCACAATAAGAGACAGAAATGGTATGGACCTAACAGAAGCAGAAGGTATTAAGAAGAGGTGGCAAGAATACACAGAAGAACTGCACCAAAAAGATCTTCACGACCCAGATAATCACGATGGTGTGATCACTCACCTAGAGCCAGACATCCTGGAATGTGAAGTCAAGTGCGCCTTAGGAAGCATCACTATGAATAAAGCTAGTGGAAGTGATGGAATTCCAGTTGAGCTATTTCAAATCCCAAAAGATGATGTTGTGAAAGTGCTGCACTCAATATGCCAGCACATTTGGATAACTCAGCAGTGGCCACAGGACTGGAAAAGGTCAGTTTTCATTCCAATCCCAAAGAAAGGCAATGCCAAAGAATGCTCAAACTACCGCACAATTGCACTCATCTCACACGCTAGTAAAGTAATGCTCAAAATTCTCCAAGCCAGGCTTCAGCAGTACGTGAACCGTGAACTTCCAGATGTTCAAGCTGGATTTAGAAAAGGCAGAGGAACCAGAGATCAAATTGCCAACATCCATTGGATCATTGAAAAAGCAAGACAGTTCCAAAAAAAACATCTATTTCTGTTTTATTGACTATGCCAAAGCCTTTGATTGTGTGGATCACAACAAACCGTGGAAAATTCTGAAAGAGATGGGAATATCAGACCACTTGACTGCCTCCTGAGATATCTGTATACAGGTCAAGAAGCAACAGTTAGAACTGGACATGGAACAACAGACTGGTTCCAAATCAGGAAAGGAGTACGTCAACGCTGTATATTGGCACCTGTTTATTTAACTTATATGCAGAGTACATCATGCGAAATGCCGGGCTGGATGAAGCACAAGCTGGAATCAAGATTGCCAGGAACAATATCAATAACCTCACATATGCAGATGACACCACCCTTATGGCAGAAAGTGAAGAGGAACTAAAAAGCCTCTTGATGAAAGTGAGAGAGGAGAGTGAAAAAGTTGGCTTAAAGCTCAACATTCAGAAAACTAAGATCATGGCATCTGGTCCCATCACTTCATGGCAAATAGGGAAACAATGGAAATAGTGACAGACTATTTTTGGGGGTTCCAAAATCACTGAAGATGGTGACTGCAGCCATGAAATTAAAAGGCATGCTCTTTTTAATTTCTCTGTGAAGTTGGCATGAGCAGCAGCAACAGAGCAAAGAAAACTGATAAAAGGCCCCTCCATGAATATGCTTGCTCCTTGAAAAGAAAAGCTATGACCAACCTAGACAGCTTATTAAAAAGCAGAGACATCACTTTGCCAACAAAAGTCTGTCTAGTCAAAGCTGTGGTTTTTCCAGTAGTCATGTATGGATATGAGAGTTGGACTATAAAGAAAGCTGAGTGCCGAAGATTTGATGCTTTTGAACTGTGGCGTTGGAGAAGACTCTTGAGAGTCCCTTGGACTGCAAGGAGATCCTACCAGTCAATCCTCAAGGAAATGAGTCCTGAATATTCATTGGAAGGACTGATGCTGAAGCTGAAACTCCAATACTCTAGGCTCCTGATGTGAAGAGCTGACTCATTGGAAAAGACCCTGATGCTGGGAAAGATTGAAGGCAGGAGGAGAAGGGAAAGACAGAGGATGAGATAGTTGGATGGCATCACCGACCTGATGGACATGAATTTGAATAAGCTCCAAGAGTTGGTGATGGACAGGGGAGCCTGGCGTGCTGCATTCCATGGGGTCATGAAGAGTTGGACACGACTGAACGACTGAACTGAACTGAACTGGCAGTCCAGTGGTTAAGATTTCACCTTCCAAAGCAGGGGGCATGGGTTCGATCACTGGTAGGGGAGCTAAGATCCCATGTGCCTTGTGCCTAAAAAAACCAACATAAACAACAGAAGTAATATTTAGCAAACTCAATAAAGACTTTAAAAATGGTTCACAGCTCAGTTCAGTTCAGTCACTCAGTCATGTCCGACTCTTTGCGACCCCAGGAACTGCAGCATGCCAGGCCTCCCTGTCCTTCACCAACTCCCAGAGTTCACTCAAACTCATGTCCATCAAGTCGGTGATGCCATCCAGCCATCTCATCCTCTGTCGTCCCCTTCTCTTCCTGCCCCCAATCCCTCCCAGCATCAGGGTCTTTTCCAATGAGTCAACTCTTCACATGAAGTGGCCAAAGTATTGGAGTTTCAGCTTCAGCATCAGTCCTTCCAAAGAACACCCAGGACTGATCTCCTTTAGAATGGACTGGTTGGATTTCCTTGCAGTCTGAGGGACTCTCAAGAGTCTTCTCCAACACCACAGTTCAAAAGCATCAATTCTTCGGCGCTCAGCTTTCTTCACAGTGCAACTCTCACATCCATACAGACCACTGGAAAAACCATAGCCTTGACTAGATGAACCTTTGTTGGTTGGCAAAGTAATGTCTCTGCTTTTCAATATGCTATCTAGGTTGGTCATAACTTTCCTTCCAAGGAGTAAGCATCTTTTAATTTCATGGCTGCAGTCACCAGCTGCAGTGATTTTGGAGCCCAAAAAAATAAAGTCTGACACTGTTTCCACTGTTTCCCCATCTATTTCCCATGAAATGATGGGACTGGATGCCGTGATCTTAGTTTTCTGAATGTTGAACTTTAAGCCAACTTTTTCACTCTCCTCTTTCACTTTCATCAAGAGGCTTTTTGTTCCTCTTCACTTTCTGCCATAAGGATGGTGTCATCTGCATATCTGAGGTTATTGAGATTTCTCCCGGCAGTCTTGATTCCAGCTTGTGCTTCTTCTAGCCCAGCGTTTCTCATGATATACTCTGCATTTAAGTTAAATAAGCAGGGTGACAATATATAGCCTTGATGTACTCCTTTTCTTATTTGGAACCAGCCTGTTGTTCCATGTCCAGTTCTAACTGTTGCTTCCTGACCTGCATATAGGTTTCTCAAGAGGCAGGTCAGGTGGTCTGGTATTCCCATCTCTTTCAGAATTGTCCACAGTTTATTGTGATCCACACAGTCTCTCTCCACCCAGAAAAAAAAAAAAAAAAAAATCTTAAAAAAAACAACTGTTTCTTAAAAAAATAACAAAACATAATGATGTGTGTACTAGGTAAGGAAGAAAGGAGTCGGGGTGTTGCTGGACGGCCCAGGAACCCGACTGACTGGTTGGAAACTAGGGGGTGTACTAGCTAGCCCAGAATGTGGGCCCTCTATAGGGGGCTCACCTCTATAGAGATGGCTCAAGCAGGGAAGCAGCCCCAGGCTGGTCAGAGCCACCATGGCGACAGCTGATTGGACAACAGAGAAATACCTGACCGCAGGCAGCCAATGGGAGGCTAGCCCACAGCCAATGAAATCCACAGCTGGAGAGAGCTCCACCCAAACAGACGTCCCCAGGTGTGAACAGAAGATACCAAGAGAGATGGAAAGGTGGGCATGGGGATGGAGCCTGGACCACGAAGAGGAGTCTGAGCTCAGCAGTCCAAGAAGTCGGTGCGAGCAGCAGGAACAGATCAAAGAACGTTGACAAAAGGCCCCTCCATGAATCCGCTTCGGGTCCTCGCCAGCCCTGGGATCCTCACCTGTGTTCCCGTGTCCCCCGGAGAGGTTCCCCTTGCACCCACCGCGGCATCTCACAGGAAGTCCCTCGAACCCTGAAGCCTCAGTGTGGCTCTAGCAACCAGGAAGCTACCTGCCACCAACCAGAGCTAGTCAGTGCGGGTCTGCCACCTGCTTTACACGGCACCGGGGTCCACTGGAGACCAAGTCCCCACAGAAGAGCGTTTCAGATCCGGCTTGTCCTCTGAGTACCATAGGATAAGATGACATTTTCCATGCAACCCTCTCTCTGCTTCCTTTCCCCCGACCTGACCCTAACTCCTCCTCCCTGAAGGCCTCCCTGCTCCCATTTCATCCCAAGAGCCAGATTCCCCCTACCAGATAAGAGCACAGTATTGACCTAGACCGGCCCCTTCCAGCCAGCAGCCCCCTCCTCACTGTGGATTTGCTACCTGTCCATTCTCTGGGGAAGATTCTGGCCATGTGGACCCATCAAAGGCCACTAAGGCCGTGGGTGCATCACTGTTGACCGTGTTGGCAGCAGCAACTGAGAAAAGAGACAGACCAGCACTCTGGGGAGGGGGTGAGACCCCAAGGATGAGCAGGCAAGTCTGGCTCCCAGACAAGAGTGAGACCTGGCAGAGAGAATTGGCTTTCCCCTCCCAGACAGGCCAACTGAGAGACAGAGCTTCAGCTTGAGCTCGAAACAGAAGCTGGGCAGTAAACTTGGTGATAAAGTAAAAATTGTTATGTAACAAGATTACCAACAATGAGTCAACTTTAGCTGCCGGACTCTGTGTATACACAGTATTAGTCAGTTGTCTTCCTTATTCCCATTTTAGAGGTGAGGAAGTTGAGGTTCAGAAGAGTGAAATGACTTGATCAATTTCCATGCTAAACCACAGTGAGATCTATATACATATACCTGATATATGTGAAAAAGACTTCAGAGAGCTGGGGGCAGGGTAGAGGAAAGGACTTGGCTTGAGAATGGGCTGATACTCAGATGGAGCTGACCCCCACGGGGCCAGCTGGACCCTCTGACCTTTCCCACAAGCTCCAGCTTCCAATTCAAACTGTCCATCTCAGAACTGCAGTCAAGTAGCACATGGGCTCTCATCGACTGCTCAGCCCAGAACGCTGGGCTATGGAGGGGGGCGGGGAGGGGGGGTGGGATGCTCCAGAAGATTCCTGAGCTTGGAGCCAGGAGAGGAAGGACCAGATATGTCCCCAACTTCACTGTTCCAGGGCAAGCTACAGCCAGGGACCCACGCAGCTTGGTTTTACGCACCTCTGGAGGCCCTGTCCCTGCCACCTCATCATAAACCATCCCCTCCCACCCGGGAGACAGCACAGTTTTGGCCGCAGTTTCCACACTAAGGAAAAAGTGCTGCTTCCTCCTGGTTGGAGGTCAGATTTGCTTCCAGTTGTCAGTCATCCCCTAGCTCTGCACAGAGCAGGTGAAAAGTCAGGCGGGTGATCAGAATGCCAAGCCCAGCCCCCGTGGGAACCAGGGACCCGTAAGGCCCAAGAACAGTTTTTGTGGTTTGTTTGTTTCTGGCTGTGCCACAAGGCTTGTGGAATCTTATCGCTGACCAGGGATTGAACCCAGGCCCTCGGCAGTGAGAGTGCGGCGTCCTAACCCCTGGATCATCAGGGAATTCCCAAGAACAGCCATTTATTTTTTTTCTTTAACATTTAATTTATTAATTGCGGTATGTGGGATCTAGTTCCCTGACCAGGGAGCAAACCCAGGCCCCCTGCATTGGGAGCACTGAGTCTTAGCCACTGGCCCATCAGGGAGCTCCTGAGAACAGCCATTTCTGCAGGTTGCAGAATTTGAGTGGGAGACCGGAGTGCCCAGCGAGGTGCCTTGCTCCCTCATTCATTCACTGATTCATCCATTCAACTTCTGAACCCTGAGCGCTTACGTGTGCCAGGCACTGTGCCACGTGCCCGGGTCACAGAGGTCAAATCAGAGGCTCCCGACATTGGGAGGGGTTCAGGGCTCCCTCCAAGGCCGTCACTTGACCCGGTGACCTCTCCCTAACCCAGGCCTGGAGTTCCTCTGAGCCAGTCTTGGCCCTCCATCCTGCCTCTTCCCCTGTCCCCGGGTACCCTTTCCTGAGCTCATAGGCGCTGACTTCAGTGATGTCACTGCTGGCCTGAAATCTGAGGGGCTTGGGGCTTCGCTTTTCTCCAGCGTGACTCAGGCGCGGACAGGACCTGGGATGTGGTAAGGTTCTCCATTTTTATGCAATTGTTTTCTTTACTCAAACCACAGGCCTTGTAGGGGCACCCCCACCCCCCTTCTCAACCCAGTGACGATCAGGATTTAGACACTGAGTAAATAAAGAGCCTCTCCTCTGCTGGGGTCAAGCCCAGTCCTCAAGAAAGTGCTGCCGTGGAGGCAGGCCTCGGTCCAGAAACACCCTCTGCCCCCACAAGGCTGGGACGCAAGGCTGCATCCCTCCTCCCCCCTCCTCCCTCCCTCCTCCTCCCTCTCTCCTCCCCCTCATCCCCCTCCTCCTTTGCCTCTTTTCCCTCTTCCCCAGGCAAGAAAGTGGTCTCACGTTCCACTGCTTAGCAATGAGAGATTTGATTTTTCCTAAACTTACTGTATTTCCTTTGGTTTTTATTTTTGTTTCTTTATTTGCATGCACCGGGTCTCAAGTGCCGCACAAGGGATCTTCCGTCTTCGCTACAGCATACGGCATCTTTAGCTGCATTGTGTGGGGTCTTCGGTTGTGGCATGCCAACTCTTAGTTGTGACATGTGGGATCTAGTTCCTTGACCAGGGCTCAGGCCCCCTGCATTGAGAGCGCAGTCTTAGCCACAGGACCACCAAGGGTAGTCCCTGGGTCGCTATATTTCTGAGAAAGAAAACCTGAATAGATGAATAGATGATTCATTCATTCATGGAGTGGCACAGAACTATTAAGAGCATATGTTCGGAAGTCAACCTGTTGGTGTGTCCAGCTTCACTGCTTGCTATCTTTGCGATCGTAGACCCGTGAATCCCTACTGTACCTCCATCCCCTTGTATGGGGTGTGGTGAGGACCGAGGAAGGCTTCCCAGGTGGCGCGAGTAGTAAACAACCCGCCTGCCAACGAAGTAGATGTAAGAGATGCGGGTTTGATCCCTGGGTTGGGAAGATCCCCTGGAGGAGAGCATGGCAACCCACTCCAGGATCCGTGCCTGGAGAATCCCACGGACAGAGGAGCTTGGTGGGCTACAGTCCATGGGTTTCAGAGAGTCAGACACGACTGGAGTGACTTGCACGCATGCACGAGGACTTGGGAACTGGTGTCAGCAAGGTGAGGATTAGCCAAGGTGCTGAGCACCTCTCTGAGGGCCCCAGGAGCCTCTGGGGGTCTCAGGCCGGGGGGCGAGCGGTCAGGTCTCTGGCTGCTGGGGGGACGGGGTGCCAGAAGAGAGGGGACAAGTGAAGAAGCGAGTGCTGTTGCCTGGGTGGGAAAGGATGAGGCCCGAGAAAAATACGGCAGAGACCGGCAGGCCTGAGCCATAGGCTGGCCACCAGGGGTCAGAGACAGAGGTCAGAAGAGCTGATCCCTCTGGGGGAAGGAGGGGAATTGACCAGGATGAGTCGCAAGGGAACTTCCTGGGCGCTGAGAAGTTTCTCCACCTCCATCTGGGCGGTAGTAACACGCATGTCTACAAAGGTTTAAAAATTTTTTTTTTTTTTTTTGTGGAGCATTCACTTAAAATTTGTGTGTTTTACTGAGATAAATTGTACCTCAATAAAACAATAAAGGGAATCCCCTGGCGGACCAGTGCTTAGAACTCAGCGCTTCCACTGCTGGGCCCCAGGTTCAACCCCTGGCCAGGGAACTAAGATCCTGCAAGCCAAGTGGTGCAGCCAAAAAAAAAAAAAAAAAGAGAGGGAGAGAAATAAATAAATAAATTTAAAATAAAATTCCAATGCTCACATCTAGGACTTGAATAGCTGACTAGATGGGGATGTCATTTCTGGAGGTGGGAAGCCTGAAAGAAATGCTGACTTGAGAGAAAAATCAAGAATTAGGTGGGACTAATTTGTGGGCCTTCCCTGGTAGTCTAGTGATTAAGACTCCAGGCTCCAAATGCAGGGGACTTGGGTTCAATCCCCGGTCAGGGAACTAGATTCCACATGCCGCCACTAAAAGATCCCACATCCCGCAGCTAAGACCAGCGCAAGCAAAATAAATAAATAAAATATTAAAAGAAAAAAATCACTGACTGCAGTGGGAGAAGGGTTGGCGGTGGGGGAGGGAAGGGGTGAGCTGAAAGTCCTTTGAATAAATCAGATGTTATCTTGCCTGGGGAACTTTTCATTGATGTTCCCCAAATTCTCCACATGGGGCTTAATAGAAACTTAGATATAAAAAGGAATGTTTTTTAGTCAGCAAAAGCTAATGTGGTCTTAGGTTAGAGTGACAGAGCTCAGGACCAAGCAGTGGAGAGATGGCCCAAATACATGACTTTTCCATTTCCAGAACAGCTACTGTATCAATCACTTTCTTGTACAAACAAAAGCAAAAAGCCACACATAGTGACATCAGACGTTTCTATGACGGGAGGAAAGGTGCGTGCTAAAAGACCCTGCTGCTGGGAAAGACTGAGGGCAGGAGGAGAAGGGGACGACAGGATGAGATGGCTGGATGGCATCACCGACTCGACGGGCATGAGTCTGAGCAAACTCCAGGAGTTAGTGATGGACAGGGAGGCCTGGTGTGCTGTGGTCCATGGGGTCGCAGAGAGTTGGACACGACTGAGCGACTGAACTGAACTGAAGTCCCTTCAGTTGTGTCTGCCTCTGCAACCCCATGGACCGTAGCCCACCAGACTCCTCTGTCCATGGGGTTCTCCAGACAAGGATGCTGGAGTGGGTTCCCATTTCTTTCTCCAGGGGATCTTCCCAACCCAGGGATTTAACCCGCGTCTCTTATGTCTCCTGCACTGGCAGGTGAGTTTTTTTTTTACCACAGTGCCATCTGGGAAGCCTGGAAGGAGGACACACAGTCATCGAGTCATTAACAGTGTTTATCTCTGGGGAGAAGGACCAGAGACGGAAAGAGGAGGGGCAGAGCATCCCCCTTAATTTACACGCTTCTATATTGGTGGGAATTTTAATCACAAGCTCTTATTTCACACCATCCAGCCTTGCAATATATATATTTAAGTTCCCTGAGCAGGCACCAAACCCAGGCCCCCTGCGTTACGAGCACAGAGTCCTAGCCACTGGACCAGCAGGGAAGTTCCCAGCCTTGCTTTAACTGCCAGATTAGAGGAATTGTGGGGAATGAAGGAACAAAGGGACTGACACCGAGAGGCAGTAAGAGACAAATCTAGAGGGTGGGACTTCCTGTACAACACCTAGCCAGTCTCTCCAAAGGGTCACTGTCCCCGAAAGGAGGGCTGCTGCTGCTGCTGCTAAGTCACTTCAGTCGTAGCCGACTCTGTGCGACCCCATAGACGGCAGCCCACCAGGCTCCCCCATCCCCAGGATTCTCCAGGCAAGAACACTGGAGTGGGTTGCCATTTCCTTCTCCAACGCATGAAAGTGAAAAGTGAAAGTGAAGTCGCTCAGTCGTGTCCAACTCTTTTCGACCCCGTGGACTGCAGCCCACCAGGCTCCTCTGTCCATGGGATTTTCCAGGCAAGAGTACTGGAGTGGGGTGCCATTGCCTTCTCTGAAAGGAGGGCACTAGCTCATAATCTCAAGAATGTACAATCACACGTGTTGCACAGCCCTGGGTTGAATATCAGCAGGCACAAACCAACTGGAAAGTTTGACTGGAGAAATCAAAATAAAATTGTGTTTTATAAACAAATAAAACCGATGCCCCCTTGCTTTGGAAGGTGAAATCTTAACCACTGGACTGTCAGTTCAGTTCAGTTCAGTTCAGCCGCTCAGTCGTGTCCAACTCTTGGTGACCCCATGGAATGCAGCACGCCAGGCTCCCCTGTCCATCACCAACTCTTGGAGCTTATTCAAATTCATGTCCATCACGTCGGTGATGCCATCCAACCATCTCATCCTCTGTCATCCCCTTCTCCTCCTGCCTTCAATCTTTCCCAGCATCAGGGTCTTTTCAAATGAGTCAGCTCTTCACATCAGGAGCCTAGAGTACTGGAGTTTCAGCTTCAGCATCAGTCCTTCCAATGAATATTCAGGACTGATTTCCTTTAGGATGGACTGGTTGGATCTCCTTGCAGACCAAGGGACTCTCAAGAGTCTTCTCCAACACCACAGCTCAAATCATTAGTTCTTTGGTGCTCAGCTTTCTTTATAGTTCAACTCTCACATTCATACATGACTACTGGAAAAACCATAACTTTGACTAGAGAGAACTTTGTAATGTCTCTGCTTTTTAATAAGCTGTCTAGGTTGGTCATGGCTTTCCTTTCAAGGAGCAAGAGTCTTTTAATTTCATGCCTGCAGTCACCATCTGCACTGATTTTGGAAGTCCCCCAAAATAAAAGTCTCTCACTGTTTTCACTGTTTCTACATCTATTTGCCTTGAAATGATGGGACCAGATGCCATGATCTTAGTTTTCTGAATGTTGAGTTTTAAGCTAACATTTTTACTCTCCTCTTTCACTTTTCATCAAGAGGCTCTTTAGTTCTTTGCTTTCTGCCATAAGGGTGGTGTCATCTGCATATCTGGGGTTATTGATATTTCTCCTGGCAATCTTGATTCCAGCTTGTGCTTCTTCCAGCCCAGCGTTTCTCATGATGTACTCTGCATATAAGTTAAATAAGCAGGGTGACAATATACAGCCTTGACGTACTCCTTTTCCTATTTGGAACCAGTCTGTTGTTCCATGTCCAGTTCTAACTGTTGCTTCTTGACCTGCATACAGGTTTCTCAGGAGGCAGGTCAGGTGGTCTGGTATTCCCATCTCTTTCAGAATTTTCCAGTTTCTTGTGATCCACACAGTCAAAGGCTTTGGCGCTCAGAGTCAGTCAGACGTGGCTTCACATTAGGACTCCTTCAGGCTCAAGTGTGAGGACACAGACGAGGTGTCCCATGTCCCAAACCCTGCTTTTCTCATTTACCAAACCCAGACGAGGGCAGCTGAGCTTTCGACACCACCTGCCACCTCGCCTCCAGAAATGTGGGCAGCGGTCCCGGCCTGGCTCTTCTGAGGACTGAGTGACTGGTCTGACGCTTCCCTCAGAAGCCTGCCCCATGCAAGTTCTCACACGGATTAGCAATCTGCATTCATTTTCATTCAGTTCCAAGTCTGGCTTCTGGGCATGCGTGGTGGTCCAGTGGTTAAGAATCCACCTTGCAATGCCGGGAACACCAGTTCAGTCTCTGGTCTGGGAAGATCCCACGTGCCACAGGGCAACTAAGCCCATGTGCCACAACTACTGAGCCCACGAGTCACAGCTGCTGAAGCACATCTAGAGCCTGTGCTCCGTAAGGAGAGGCCAACGCATAGCGAAGCCTGGGGACCTCGGCTCGAGAGTGGCGCCCACTCTGCAACTAGAGAAAACCCACTTGCAGCAGTGAAGACTCAGCATTGCCAAAAAATGAAAAATATTAAAAAGGTAAAAAAAAAAAAAAAAGCCTGGCTTCTCATGACAGCCAAAAGCAAGGCTCAATCCTTCATTAGCTCTTGAGTTAAAAACAACAAACAAAAAAAAAAAAACCCTGAAGGATGTTACTGACATAATTGGGGAAATTTCAATGTGGACCACATGTCAGATAACATCGTGTTGAAATTAAATTGAGTAAGATAATGGTGATTTTAGACACTGTCCTTAACCTTAGGAGACACATGATGAAGGGTTTAGGGCTGGAGTTTAATGATCTCTGCTTTCAGATGGGTCAGGGAAAAAAGAAAGAGGAGACCAGATGGGGACTTCCCTGAGGGTCCAGTGGCTAAAACTCTGTGCTCCCAGTGCAGCGGGCCCGGGTTTGATTCCCCCCTCAGGGAACTGGATCCCACATGCCACAGCTAAGAGTTTGCTGCTAAGTCACTTCAGTCGTGTCTGACTCTGTGCGACCCCATAGACGGCAGCCCGGCAGGCTCCCCCATCCCTGGGATTCTTCAGGCAAGAACACTGGAGTGGGTTGCCATTTCCTTCTCCAATGCATGAAAGTGAAAAGTGAAAGTGAAGTTGCTCAGTCGTGTCCGACTCTTAGCGACCCCATGGACTGCAGCCCACCAGGCGCCTCCACCCATGGGATTTTTCAGGCAAGAGTACTGGAGTGGGGTGCCATTGCTGCAACTAAAAGACACCCCATGTCACCACCAAGTAAATAAAAATTTTAAAAACTATTTCTTTATCTGACTGTGTTGGGTCCTCATGCGGCACACAGGATCTTCAGTCTTTGCTGCGGCATGTGGGATCTTTACTTGCGGCATGTAGACTCAGTTGCAGCGTGTGAGATCTAGATCCTTGACCAGGGATCTAACCTGGGCCCCCCTGCGTTGGGGACACAGAGTCTTAGCCCCCGGACCATCAGAGAAGTCCCCCATCCTGACATCAGACAAGCTGTGATGCCCACCAAGCTGTGATGTCCACCCACTGGCCCTAGGTTGAAATTTGATGGGCTAGACAGAAATGGAAAACAATGCAAATGGCCATTAGCTAGCAAACAGAGAGACACAAGGCGACGTATCCTTACAATGGAATACTACTCAGCAAGAGAAAAGAATTATCTATAGGTACACGCTGTGACCTGGATGAACCTCAAACATATGCTTCGGAAAAGAAGCTGGACACAAGAGACTATGTATTATACGGTCTGTTTATATGACGTGTCCAGAAAGGGCAAAGCTACAGACAGAAAGATTAGTGGTTTCCTGGGGCCAGGACAGGAACTAGCGTTGACTGTACATGAAGGATCATGTTGGGTTGATGAAATGTTTTAGAACTGATTTATAGTGATGGTTGCATAACTTGGTAAATTTACTAAAAATTACTCAATTGCACACATGAAAAGTGTGAACAATACGGTATGCAAGCATGCCTCAATAATGTGGTTTTTAAACGTCCCTGGGCCGGAGCACACTGACTTACGACCTTGGAGTTTCGGACGCACAGGGTCCCGTCACCCTTGCTTGGAGGTCTTACCCCCGCCGTCGTCTCCTTCGCTCTCCGGTCATATTTGTGCTGCCCCTGCTGGGCTGTGCATCCTCAGGGGAAGGAGGGGCCGTGTGTGTTTTGCTCACACCACACACCAGGGCCTGCTCAAGGAAGCTGCTTTCTAAATATTTGTCTAATGAGTGAAGGGATGGTGTCATGTTCCTCTTCGGGAAATGGCAGGGTTTCTAGTTGCTCCTGTTACATGGTCATCAAATATTTCACCACTATCCCTTTCCATGGCTGTGTGCGTGCTAAGTCACTTCAGTTGTGTCAGACTCTTTGCGACCCCATGGACTGTAGCCCTCCAGGCTCCTCTGTCCATGGGATTCTCCAGGCAAGAATACTGGAATGGGTTGCCATTTCCTCCTCCTGACCCAGGGATTGAACCTAAGTCTATTAGGTCGCCTGCATTGGCACGTGGGTTCTTTACCACTAGCGCCACCTGGGAAGCCCCCTTGGCTGAGTACCTGAGAATATCTTTACCCCTCAGGAGAGCATTCAATTCTGTTCATCATGTTGCAGTTTGAAACCTTGTCCTTGTTCCCTGGAATTGCTGACTTTAGAGTGATTTGAGGACTTCCCTGGTAGTCTAGAAACTTCACTGGTGGCTCAGACAGTAAAGAATCCGCCTGCAACGTGGGAGACCCGGGTTCAATCCCTGGCTTGGGAAGATGCCCTGGAGAAGGGAATGGCAACCCACTCCAGTATTCTTGCCTGGAGAATCCCATGGACAGAGGAGCCTGGCAGGCTACAGTCCACGGGGTCACAAAGAGTCAGACACGACTGAGCGACTCACACTTTCACTTTCACTGATAGTTTAATGGTTAAGACTCCATACTTTCAATGCAGGGGCCATGACTTGGATCCCTTGTCAGGGAACTAAGAACCCACATGCCACATGGCACAGCAAGAAAAAAAAATTAAAATAGAGTGATTTGGGCTTTAGGGTCTAACATTTCTACCATTTACCAAAGGCTTACTATGTACAAGGGCTTTGTGTGTATAATTTCATTCAACCTTTGCAAGTTCTGTGGACCTGGTGTTATTATTTCCCCTAGTTTGCAAATCAGAAAACCGAGGCCCAGAGAGGTTAAAGCAGTCACCCAAGGTCACACAGCTGGGCAGAAGCAATATCAAGATGTGAACTCAGGACCTTCCAAGTCCAGGCCCTTGAAACTAAACACACATCTGAGTCATTCAATGAAATGATATCCATCAGACACAGGGACAGGGAAAGGGGGTTGAGAACTGGAGTTTCCCTGAACCCCTGTTGACATCTGTTTTAATGCCTACAAACTGCATCTTGGGTAATTTTAAGAACTAGAAAATAGATACTTTATTAATATCAGTAGATAGTATGACTACTTCAACTAAGGGTCCGTTTGTTACCTGGGTGCCGCTGTTTTCTACCTCTGCCCGTCTCTCAAGATTCCAAGTAAATTTTCTGCCTTGGCTCTTCTTTTGCAAAATTTCTTCCTTGTTGAAATCGCTGGGATGAACCCAGATTTCCCGTTTTCTAATCCTGCGTGCTGGCCCCATCTAGTGGTTAAAGTTGGGAAGTACACCAGCCTTCCTCTGACAAGCTGCAGGGTGAGGCAAGGTTTTGGGGAACGAATGCCTCCTGAGCTCAGTTCAGTCGCTCAGTAGTGGCTGACTATTTGCGACCCCATGGACTGCAGCACGCCAGGCTTCCCTGTCCTTCATCATCTCCCGGAGCTTTCTCAAACCCATGTCCATCGAGTCGGTGATGCCATCCAACCATCTCATCCTCTGTCGTCCCCTTCTCCTGCCCTCCAGTAGTCATGTATGGATCTGAGAGTTGGACCATAAAGAAGACTAAGCACCGAAGAATTGATGCTTTCAAACTGTGGAGTTGGAGAAGACTCTTGAGAGTCCCTTGAACTGCAAAATCAAGCCAGTCAATCCTAAAGGAAATCAACCCTGAATATTCATTGGAAGGACTGATGCTGAAGCTGAAACTCCAATACTTGGGCCACCTGATGTGAAGAACTGACTCCTTAGAAAAATACCTTGATGCTGGGAAAGATTGAAGGCAGGAGGAGACGGGGACGACAGAGGATGAGATGGTTGGATGGCATCATTGACTCAATAGCCATGAGTCTGCACAAATTCTGCGAGATGGTGAAGGACAGGGAAGCCTGGCCAGCTGCTGTCCATGGGGTCGCACAGAGTCAGACAGACTGAGGGACTGAACACACAATCCTGCGTGCTCTCTCCATCTAGTGGTGAGAGTTGGGAAGTACACCAGCCTTCCTCTGACAAGCTGCAGGGTGAGGCAAGGTTTGGGAGAATGAATGCCTTCCAGCACTTCTGGGACAAAATTAGCCACAGTCTTCAGGTCACCAGAGGCCAGGTTCTCCAGATGCGTTCTAGCTATCTCTTGGGAGGTCGCCTTAACTCTATTATTTAATTATAAGCTATTTCATCAAAGGAAATAACAGAACATCCTAGATTTACTAGGTGTAATATTTTGCTGTATTTCCTGCAGCTCTCAGAATCTTCAGTAAAAGCAGACCTCTAAGCCCCATCTCTTTGGCCCTCCTCCCAAAAAGTCATCTCCATGCCAAAATTGACAGCATCAGTTCCTTGTAATTATATTTTGTTTGTTTGTTTTATTTGGCTGCACTGAGCGGCATGTGATACCTCAGTTTCCCCATCAGAGATCAAATCTGTGCCCGTGCATTGGGAAAGCAGAGTCTTAACCACTGGACCACCAGGGAAGTCCCATAATTTTTTTTTGGCTTTGCTTTAACCACACGTTATATGGGCATCTCTGGTGGCTCAGACGTAAAGAATCTGCCTGCAAGGCGGGAGACCCAGGTTCTATCCCTGGGTTGGGAAGATACCCTGGAGAAGGGAACAGCTACCCATTCTAGTATTCTTGCCTGTAGAGTTCCAAGGACAGAGGAGCCTGGTGGGCTACAGTCTCTCATAAATATGTAGAGATTCCCTGGTGGTCCAGTGGGGGCTTAGGTTCAATCCCTGCTCAGGGAACTGAGATCCCACCAGTTACTCATCAAAGTGAAAAATGCAGACTCATAAATGATGTACTGCACATATCCTTTTGGCACTTTTTCTTTGTCACCCAGCTCTGGTTCCTGAAACTTATAGAGAGTAATCCGCATAGTTCTAGTGCAGCCATTTTTATCTTCTGTATAACATCCCATTGTAGGACTAAACTAGGGTTTGTTTATCTATTCCTCTAGTGATGGAAAATTAGCCTTGATTCCAATTTTTAATATTACAAATAGCACTACAGGAAACATCCTCGAATGTGTCTTCTTGTGTTGGTGTGTGGGTCCCCCTAGGACTGGGCTTTGCCAGGAATGGGTTACAGGTGGGCAGGTGGGAAGGGCTGGAGGCAGCCAGGCCCCTGAGCCCAGCACATGGAATTTCTGGGTCACAGAGCATGTACATCTTACGTCTTCAGCTTCACCAGGTATTGCCAAATTGGTCTTATCCCCAGTGCTACCTCTTTAACTGACATCGGGGGGATCTTGCTCCCCCAAGAGATCTGGGTGACTGCCATTTCCTGGGTATATAGCTTAGCCCTGGAGTGCATGCCGCCATCTGCTCATTTCACAGATATTTCTTGACATCAGATGTGCCATGAGTCATACCATCCCTGTGTCTGACCCAAGAAGCTCGTGTCTTTGACAGCCTCTGTGAAGCTGGCAGGCTAACTACCTATGAGCTTGCCAACAGGGCAAAATCTGAGACCCTTCCCCACCACGTGTAAGGCACTATCATGAGCCTGCTGGGGGCAAACAGAAGGGTCCCTCTTGGCCTGTTTTGAAGGGTATGATAGTTAATTTTATCCATCAGCTTGATTGGGTCATGGGGGTGCCCACGTATGTGGGTGTGTTAGTTGCCCGGTCGTGTCCGACTCTTTGCGACCCTATGGACTGTAGCCCACCAGGCTTCTCTCTTCATGGGATTCTCCAGGCAAGAGTACTAGAGTGGATTGCCATGTGCTCCTCCAGGGGATCTTCCCAACCCAGGGATTGAACCTGGGTCTCCTGCATTGTAGGCAGACGTTTTACCATCTGAGCCACCAGGGAAGCCTGGAGTGCCCATGTATTTGGTTTAATGTATGTCTGGGTGTGTCTATGAGAATGTTTCTGGATGAAATCAACATTATTTTTTTTTTGGTCACACCTCATGGATTGCAATATCTTAGTTCTGTGACCAGGAATTGAACCTGGGCCCTAGAAGTAGAAGCACCAAGTCCTAACCACAAGACGACCAGGGAATTCCCAAGATCAACATTTAAATTGGTAAATGGGTGAAGCTGATCGCCCTTTCCAATATGGGTAGGCTTTATACAGTTCATTGAAATCTGGGTTTAATAAAAGGCTGAGTAAGAAAGAAATCTCTCTCTGCCTCAATGATTTCAAGGTGTGACATTGAACTTCTGCCTTGGAACTCAGACTCAGGCTAGAGCTACATCATTAGTTCTTCTGGGGTTCAGATGTTTCAGCCTCCATAATTATATGAGCCAATTCTTTGTAATAAATTCCTCTACACTTGTGCACACACGCACACACACACATAGGCTTTCCAGGTGGTTCAATGGGTAATGAATCTGCCTGCAATGCAGAAGACACAGGAGCTGCAGGTTCAATCCCTGGGTTGGGAAGATCCCCTGGAGAAGAGCATGGTAACCCATTCCAGTATTCATGCCTGGAGAATCCCGTGGGCAGAGGAGCCTGGCAGGCTACAGTCCATGGGGTTACAAAGAGTCAGACGCGACTGAGCGCACATATCCATCCACACGTATGCATCCTATTGGCCCATTTCTCTGGAGAACCCTGGCTAGTACAAGGGGCTCACGGTTAAGAAAGAACTTCACACCACACCCTGTGTTTTCTTAATAGCATTTATTACCATTAGGTGATCCCAGTAGTGCTTTTGTTCCTTTGCTTATTTTCCATCCACCACAACCCCATGAAAGGAGGTCCCTGGTCTGTCTTCTTCACCCTTGCAGAGAGCCTGGCATATGGGCGATGCTCAGAGAATCCTGGCTGAGTGAATGAATGAGTAAACGTAGGCGCTGGACCAGAGCAGAGTGAGAACGGCAGTGGTGGGCGTGGAGACGTTGTGCTGGAGGAGGGTGGGAAGCAAGTAATCTGCAGGTTCTGAGCATTTACGACGTCCCTGCAAGGAGCCACCGCTCAGTTGCCTCACTAGCGGCAGGAGGGGAATCCTGTGCTCAAAAGCCAACACTGGAGTGGTGGATGTGTACCAGGTTCCTTTGGCGGGAACAGCCCTCTCCGCATTCCACAGTTACACTGGGGACAGCCATGGTCATACCAGAAGATGCCGCTCCCACCCCAGGCCGCAGCTGATTGGATCAAGGAGCCTCCTAATCCAGGCTGGGCCAATCAAATCGCTTCCCTGTGAGTTTGGAACTGGGGCTAAGAGTCAACAGGGAGAAAGAGAGTGATTCATGGTTTTTGTGTGTGTGTGTTGGGACCTGCGCACATAAAACAAGGCGCTATGCAGAGAAGAATGGAGTGGGGCCACACCAGGGAGCTGATGGGAGAGGAGGAGGAGAGAGGCAGGCACTCTGGACCTGACTCAAGTCCTTCCTTGGCCCGTGGGCACTCGCACTTGGGCACTGCGAGACCCCCTCTGGGCCTGATGACCCAGTTACTTTTACCACTTAATCCAGTTCTGGTATTTTCTTTAGTTGAAACCCACAGTCTCTATGGATGAAATCAATGTGTCAACTTGCCACCTGGGTGTGTGTATCCACCCGGAGGAAGATCCCCTGTCCTCTTTGTGTTTTGCCTGTTAAGTGGGAGGGCAGCCCTGGGCCCACACCCGTCGGGAGGTCAAAGCGGTTGACTAGGTCCCAGAGGGAGAAGAAGCCAGCTTTGAGCTAAACACATTCCATAGAGAAGCCAGACCAGTCTTTCCCGGACCCGGCTCTTGGCCATGCATTTGTGATTGACTTGGGGACCAGAGGTGGCACTTGTTTAGGGAACAACGGTGAGAGACCTGAGTGGTGTGTAGAAGCAGAAAGAACAAGAAACTTCTTCCGGAAGTTTTTCAACAACAGCAGTAACAACGCCTTGGGGTGTTTTCCAGCATTATTGTGTTTATAAAGAATTCTCCATGGGGCAGCTGGTCAGTCTCCGGTGATGTTCGTGGGACTTGCAGGGATCATAAAAGTGAGATGGAAGAATATTCCCTCCCCAACACACACAGCCTTGAAGACACTGGATTGTAATTGCTGGGACCTCCCCCCACCCCCACCCCCACCCCTACCAGAAGGGCACCCTGTTGGGCAGCACTGAGTTTTTCTTATTCATTGTAAATCCCTAAGGGGATAGATCCAGATCCCTAGGGGGATAGATCTGAGAAAGCCTTGGACTGCTTGAAGGTAAAGGAGTAGAATGGACAAAAGACATCCAGAAGGACTTCCCTGGTGGTGCGGTGGCTAAGAACGCCCCTGGTGATGCCAGGGACACAGGTTTGATCCCCAGTCCAGGCAGACCTCACATGCCCTGGAGCAGCTAAAACTGTGCATCACTACTACTGAGCCCGTGTGCCGAAAACTATTGAAGCCCGAGCACTCTAGAGCCCGTGCTCCACAGCAAAGAGTCGCCCTCGCTCACTGCAACTAGAGAAAGCCCACGTGCAGCAACAAAGACCCACCACAGCCAAAAATACATATTTTTTTTTAAAAAAGGAAGGGTTTTGGTAAAAGTGTGTACCAGAAACACAATTGCAGAAATGCACAAGAAAAGAGAAAATCAGAGAATCTCCTCGGGGGGGTACCCTCTTGATTTTTTTTTTTTTTTAATCATCCAGGAGTGCAAGGAAAGAACTTTCCAGAAGTCTTGCATTCCACGCCACCTGCTCCCTGCCTACCTTCTAGGTTCCCACCCTGTCCTACACGTCCATCTCACTGCACTCACGTCCCATGACCACACATCTACCCCTTCATCTTCCCTGAGCCCTCTGCTAAGGTGCCCCACGCTCATCCTGTCAGCTGACCTGTGAGGCAGGGACGATGGTTACAGCCATTCTACAAAGGAGGAACCAGGGCCTAGAGAGCAACACTAACCTGCCCAGGGTCCTATGCGTGGCCGTAGCAGAGGCAGAATTTGAACCCAGGCTGTTTGTTTCCTGCGGGTTGGAGGAGAGAGAGAGGCAGGGCAGTGGGTGAGGAGGGCTCAGGGGGCCTCCCAGGGTCTGAGTACCCATCCTGACTCCACCACTGTCTACTCATGTGACGAGTTCCTTGGGCACGTCATTCAGCCTCTTGGAATAAATATTCCACCTGTAAAGTAAAGATTTCACTTCACAGGGCAGGCTGAGAATTAAATGAGATAATGACTCTAATGCACCCAGAACCTAGCCCTTAGCAAGCTCTTAAATAAAACAACATAAAATAATGTTATTTGTAAAACATATGATAGTCTATAAAAGTGTCTGAATCTACAGTGATTGAAAATAAATCAGTGATTGATTGACAGGGGAGGAGGCAGAAGGGGAGAGATGAGAATTACAAAATGGCAAGGGGACTATTCTGGGGGTGATGGGCATATAAATGTGTCTAAACTTGGTTTGATTTGTTGTATGTCAACTTTGGATCTTCTCTGGTGGCTCCATGGTAAAGAATCTGCCTGCCAAAGCAGGAGACTCAGGTTTGATTCCTGGGTTGGGAAGATCCTCTGTAAAAGGAAGGAAATGGCAACCCACTCCAGTAGTCTTTGCCTGAGAAATCCCAGGGACAGAGGAGCCCAGCAGGCTACAGTCCATGAAGTCAGACATGAAGTCTTCAGTCCATGAAGTCCACAAAGAGTCGGACACGGCTGAGCAACTAAACAACAACAAAATGTTGTTTTTAATACTCCATAGCCATTAAGATTTTATAGAAATAAAATGGGTATCACTGTAAAAGATAACAAGAAAAGAACACCAAATGCCACGTGCCCCAGGAGAGCCCCTCCGTATGAAATAGATATGGATGAGACTAAGTTGAAAACAGCGTTTAGGGTGGACAGCTGGCTTTTTATATAATCTAGGGGTAACTTATATGCAGAGTACATCATGAGAAACGCTGGACTGGAAGAAACACAAGCTGGAATCAAGAGTGCAGGGAGAAATATCAATAACCTCAGATATGCAGATGACACCACCCTTATGGCAGAAAGGGAAGAGGAACTAAAAAGCCTCTTGATGAAAGTGAAAGTGGAGAGTGAAAAAGTTGGCTTAAAGCTCAACATTCAGAAAATGAAGATCATGGCATCCAGTCCCATCACTTCATGGGAAATAGATGGGGAAACAGTGGAAACAGTGTCAGACTTTATTTTTCTGGACTCCAAAATCACTGCAGATGGTGACTGCAGCCATGAAATTAAAAGACGCTTACTCCTTGGAAGGAAAGTTATGACCAACCTAGATAGCATATTCAAAAGCAGAGACATTACTTTGCCAACAAAGGTTCGTCTAGTCAAGGCTATGGTTTTTCCTGTGGTCATGTATGGATGTGAGAGTTGGACTGTAAAGAAGGCTGAGTGCCGAAGAATTGATGCTTTTGAACTGTGGTATTGGAGAAGGCTCTTGAGAGTCCCTTGGACTGCAAGGAGATCCCACCAGTCCATTCTGAAGGAGATCAGCCCTGGGATTTCTTTGGAAGGAATGATGCTAAAGCTGAAACTCCAGTACTTTGGCCACCTCATGCGAAGAGTTGACTCATTGGAAAAGACTCTGATGCTGGGAGGGATTGGGGGCAAGAGGAGAAGGGGACGACAGAGGATGAGATGGCTGGATGGCATCACTGACTCGATGGACGTGAGTCTGAGTGAACTCCGGGAGTTGGTGATGGACAGGGAGCCCTGGCGTGCTGCGATTCATGGGGTGGCAAAGAGTCGGACACGACTGAGCGACTGATCTGATCTGATCTGAGGGGTTTGAACTTTTTCTGTTGTCATTTTTTCTGAAGGGCACAGAGGTAGTGAGAGTGGGATTTGAACCCAGGTCTCTTGAGTCCTCAGATCAGCAGCTCACCAGCACCCTCTAGTGCTTCCCTCGGGGCGAGCGGGTCTCGCCAGCCTGGAGCAGTTTCCCGTTCTACCAGCCTGGGGAGACCTCGCCTTACCGTCAACTCGGAAGCGCTCTGGGAAACAGGTGTGGACCAGGGGGGGCGCTGTCTCTGGTCCTGAAAATCTCCTCCAGCTGCGACCCCAAGGGCCGTGCCCTACCCGCAGCAGAGGTGCCCGTGCGAATGTCAGTTGCTCAGTCATGTGCCCTTTTTGCGACCCCACAGACTGTAGCCTCCCAGGCATCTTTGTCCATGGGATTTTTTTCAGACAAGAATACTGGAGCGGGTTGCCATTTTCCTCCTCCAAGGGATCTTCCCAACCCAGGGATTGAACCCGAGTTCCCTGTGTCTCCTGCGTTGCAGGCGGATTCTTTACCAACTGAGCCATCAGCGAAGCCCCATCCCCAGCAGAAGCGCCCTTCCAAGACTTTCCTGGTTGCTCTTTAGAGTTATGACGGCCTTAAGGAGTCAAGCTGGTGGTTTTGAATGTTTCTTATTATCAATTTAAACATTGTAGGTGATGCTCCAAGAGAGAAGTGATAGAAAGTGTAAGGGGGAAAGGAACAATGTAGGGACCCGCGGACAGTAGGGGTGAAGGGGTCGGGCTTCCAGGGACAGTGATGCAGGATGGCAGCTACCATGGACTTGGACAATTTATGAAGACAGAATGTGGATTGAAATACCCAGAAGCACTCCCCTCTGTAAGATTTATAACAAAAGTTAATATGAAGTGGAGGACTTCCCTGGTGGTATGGTGAATAAGAATCCGCCTGCCAATGCAGGGGACACGGGTTCGATCCCTGGTCGGGGAAAATTCCACATGTCTCAGAGCAACTAAACCCATGCACCACAACTACTGAGCCCTCACACCCTCAAGCCCACACTCCCCAACAAGAGAAGCCAGTGCAATCAAAAATAAATAATTAAACCAATTTTTAAAATATGAAATGGAGTTAACAATTCTAATGGCATGGCCCCCAGGAGCCATATCCATGCTAGCAAAATGAAAGAATTCATGTAGCATCAAACTTGTCCACAGAGAGCTTCAGTGCCTAATGTTGTCTGAAGAAAATATGCAACTCCTTCAGTCGCCTGAAGGACAATATTATAGGAAATAATTTAAAAAAAAACAAAACCCACAGGCTCTCCACCACCATCCCCCCAACCTGATTGCTTCATTTACACAGCAGCAAGTTTTCTAGGTATACCTTGCACAGATCTCAGAGTATTAGAAGCTCCCATTCAAAGACAATTTTTCTTAAGATATTCGTTTGTTTGTTTTAAAAATATTTATTTTTCTTTGGCTGCGCTGGGTCTTCGTTGCAGTATGTGGGATCTAGTTCCCTGACCTGGGATTGAACCTGAGCCCCCTGCATTGGGAGCGCAGAGTCTTAGTCACTGGACCACCAGAGAAGTCCCTACAATTTCTCTTAAGATGTTCTAAATGAACTAATTTTTATCTTAAGATACTCAGTGATACTGGAAATACATAAGTTGTTTTACATTAAAAAAAAAAAAGCTTTCTTAAAAGAGGAGGAATGGGGCCTTGTCAAGATCATTATGTAGTTGAGGGGCACGTGGGGGGTCAGTTATGTCCTCCTGAGGCTCAGATATGGCCAGATTGTCCAGAAAGCTCTTTGTGGAAGGTTTTGAGGTTCTCTGCCCTGTGGCCATCTTCCCATCCTCCATAAATTCCAGTGGCCAGCTTCTAGATAAGTGGCCAAATGACAAATCAGGAAATATTCACATTTTCAAGGGAACAAAACTCCACTTGAGAATGCACACTAGCACAAATGGGGAGGGTTGCCCAGGTACCACAACAGCCTTGCCCATGGCCGGCTGACCCAAGGTCAAGGTACTGGGGTTGGGTCCTTTGGTTTCTCTCTCCATGAGGGCAGTGCCAGGCCAATGGGGCCTTGGAGCCTCCACCACTGAGACCTACACGCCCCACTTCTGGGATCCTCTCTCCCAAGTTGGGGGCCACTCAAGTGTTTTTTACATTTCCACGGGCCACCCTGGATTCTTCTAAGAAGCCCTGGAGAAGCCCCAGCCAGTCAGTACTAGCATCTATCGTTTGGAAGCCAAGAACTTCCACCGATGGTGCAGGTGGTAACAGAGGCAGGGAGCTCAGGGAAATGCGGGGATTCGGACTTGATTACTGAACCCGTGTGGAGACACTGCGGGAGGCACCCCCTTCCCCACCCTCCATCTTCCAGGAGAGGGGAGACCCAGAGCTCAAAGTGACCAAAAGCAAAGCAGGTGTCACCCCAGCTCCCCTGGGGCTATGTGACAGCCAAGGAGAAGGGGTCCAAGACTGAGAAGCTGAGACCGAGACCACCCTCCACTACCACCACCACCAGGACAGGGCTGGGCGCTAACAGAACTGGAAAGTCAGAAGCAGTTGAACGCCACGTGCAAATGCCAACATCTTGCCTCAGAGGCCCCCAGGCCTTTCTGTGAAGAACTGTCTGGAAAAATTTTCTACTGTATCCCAAGGGCCAGGACCTCTGGAGAGTTGAGAGATGGATTCTATGGGGGCTAAACCACATTGTGGTCTAAAATTCCATTTTTCCAGGTCTTTGCTAGAGAAAAAGTGGGGTGTGGAAAATTGCATAATGGACTTCGCCATGGGCCGTCTGGAGGACTGGGGAGAGCTGGAGCTCCAGACCCTCAGAAATGCCCCCAAGGACTTCCCTGGTGGTCCAGTGGTTGAGAGTTCACCTGCCAGTGGAGGGGACAGAGGTTCCATCCCTATCCTGGAAGATTCCACAATGGGCGCAGCAACTAAGCCTGCGAACCACACCAACAGAAGCCACTGCAAAGAGAAAGCCAGACACTTCAACCCGAGAGTAGCCCCCGCTCGCCAAAGCGAGAAAGCCCATGTGGGGCAACAAAGACCCAGTGCAGCCAATTAATTCACTGAAAAGAAAAAAGAAGCTCCACCTCTGAAGGAACTGCAAGAATCCGCTATTTCACATAATCAGGCCATCTGGGGGAGGGGGGTGCGGGGTGTGAGAGCTATAGATTTTGAAGGTTATCCAACCAAGGAGGGCTGGCAGAACTCGGGACAGACAGGAGACTCTGCACGGGGGGACTGGCTCAGCAGGCCAGGTGACTGGGGATCAGGCAGTGTTGCGGGCTGATTAATGCAAGCCCGGACCAAACACAGACCCTGTCACGTGACATCAAAAGGCCATAAGTAGGGCTGGAGCCTCACACTGCAGGAAGCATACCCCTGGGTACCGCAGACTTTCCAAGGAGAGCTCAGCATGAATAATGGAAAAGGAATCAATCTTTAGATCCTCAGCTTCCACTGAACTCCTTCCTAAAATTGATCTCCTTTTCTCAACCTGCCCTTCTCTCACGGTACAGAAGAAAGAGCTGGCTTTCAGCCACCCCATCCCTGACACCATTAGAGAAACTGAAGCTGTGGGTACCAGCGAAGTCTCCTTCAACAATGGCCCCCACGATCGATGTATTCATTACTTACCAAAAGGTTAAAAACATATTCATGCTATTTTGGCCGTTGTGGCTAAAGGACGATTATAAGGATGACTCAATCCAGAAAGAAAATTTGCATATTCAGAGGGTTATAATCAGAGGAACTTAACATTTTTTTAAGTTAAAAAAATATTTAGTGTGGTCAAGAAAGACATATCATTATGTAAAGTTTAAAAATAAAATAAAATTAAAAAAAAAAAAAAAGAAAGAAAGACATATCATGTGATGTTACTCATGAGTGGAATCTAATTTTTTAAAATGATACAAATGAACAAAATGAACAAAACAGAAACAGTCTTAGAGATATGGAAAACAAACTTGTGGTTATGAAAGGGGAAACACGGTGGGGGGATAATTCAGGAGCTTGGGATGAATATATACACACTCCAAGAAGACTCCCCTGGAGGAGGGCATGGCAAAACCCAACCCAGTATTCTTGCCTGGAAAATCCCATGGACAGAGAAGCACAGCGGGCTACAGTCCATGGGGGCACATAGAGTTGGACACGACCGAAGCAACTCAGCACGCATGCACACATATCTGTTGTTCAGTCGCTGAGTCGTGTCTGACTCTTTGCAACGCCATGGACTGCAGCACGCCAGGCTTCCCTGTCCTTCACCGTCTCCTGGAGTTTACTCAAACTTATTTCCATTAAGTCAGTGATGCCATTCAACCATCTTATCCTCTGTCGTCCCCTTCTCCTCCTGCCTTCAATCTTTCCCAGCATCAGGGTCTTTTCTCATGAGTCAGCTCTTTGCACCAGGTAGCCAAAGTATTGGAGTTTGAGCTTCAGCATCAGTCCTTCCAACGAATATTCAGGGTTGATTTCCTTTAGGATGGACTGGTTTGATCTCTTTGGAGTCCAGGGGACTCTCCCACATATATAAAACAGATAATCAACAGGACATACTGTATAGTACAGGAACTCTACTCAGTATTCTGTGATAACCTATATGAGAAAATAATCTTAAAAGGGATGAATATATGTGTATATATAACTGAATCACTTTGCTGCACACCTGAAACTAACACAACATTATAGCTCAAGCATACGCCAATAAAATTAAAATTCAAAACATAATTTAGCTGTGGAAATAGACATGAAACTTGCCATATTAACCATTTTTAAGTGTATAGTTCAGTATCGTTAAGCACATTCACATTGTTGTGTCTCCAACTTCCAAAACACTTCATCTGGCAGAAGTGAAACTCAACACCCAATAAACACTAGCCTCCACAGCCCCTCCCTCAAGCCCTGGTGACCAGCATTCTGCAGTCCAGTCTCTACAAATTCAACTGTTCTAGGGACCGTGTCTGAGTGGAGTCACACAGTACTTGTCTTCTGTGACTGGCTTATGTCACTTAGCATAGGGTTCATAGGAACTTTCATACACTTTACAGTTTTAGTATATATTTCCACTTTTGTTCCCCCTATGTATGACAGTTGATCAGTAAAAAGAGTGTTTTATCACTTTAAAGATTCATTTTCATGGATACAGAATAATTTATCCATTTCACATCCATTGCAGTCAACCATTTGAGCATTTTCTGCCCATCA
This sequence comes from Bubalus bubalis, assembly GCF_019923935.1. Lineage (NCBI taxonomy): Eukaryota > Metazoa > Chordata > Mammalia > Artiodactyla > Bovidae > Bubalus > Bubalus bubalis. The sequence goes on from NC_059168.1 coordinate 99,572,305, forward strand.
AGTGCAATTTATACACTCTCATAAACCAATTTCAGTTTAGAAGAAGCAAAACTTATATGATTATGATTTTTACAGTATCACCAAGGGTCAGACCGTAGCACATACAAAGCTGTCTTTTTTAACCAAAGAAACCTTTTATTTGAGAATAGTTTTAGATTTACAGATAATTTGCAAAGTTGATACAGACAGTTTCCATATAGCCCACACACCTAATTGCCCCTCCCTCCCCTCTTTTTTGGGGGGGCAGCCGCTGTTCTCCTTGTGGGTTCTTAGTTCCCTGGCCAGGGACAGCACCTGAATCCCCTGCATTGAAAGGCGGTTCTTCACCACTGGACCACTTAAACTGACAACGAGGAAGTCCGTCATATAAGTTTGAATTAAGTCGCTCAGTCGTGTCCGACTCTTTGCGACCCCATGGACTGTAGCCCACCAGGCTCCTCTGTCCATGGGATTCTCCAGGCAAGAATACTGGAGTGGGTTGCCATTTCCTTCTCCAAGTTTAAATGGTTGCAAAAGACTCAATATCCTATTATCTATTATTGCTAATAATAATAATACCACTAGTTGTTTACCACTAGTTACTTTGCTCTTGCAGGTATGCTCAGTGGAATCTGAACTCCATGGCAGTTTCACCTGCCTTCCTCCAGTTATAAATGCAGGAACAAGTCAGATATTTACAATCAGTTTTTTGTACTTGAATTCACATTTCTATCCTGTTACCCCATGAAATGTCATCCTAATGAAGTGTACTTTCTGCATGAAGTAGTTTATTAATCATCCTGTCTAATTTATCTGCAACGAGATATATATTTACATACACACACACATATATACTACAAGTTAAACTTTAACATGAAACTTTTTCTGGTGACCGCAAAGCTCTAGGTGTTAAAACATTTCTTTTGGACGACTATGTTTTAGTATGTGCGTGCGTGCTAAGTCACTTCAGTTGTGTACGACTCTTTGCAACCCCATGGACGTCACCCGCCAGGCACCTCTGTCTGTGGGATTCTCCAGGCAAGAATACTGGAGCAGGTTGCCATTTCTTTCTCCAAGGCATCTTCCCGATCCAGGGATCGAACCTGTGTCTCTTATGTCTCCTGCAACGGCTGGCGAGTTCTTTACCACTACTGCCATCTGGGAAATACTGTGTTTAGTACATGATCGATCAAAGCAACATAAATGTGTTACAAATTTTAAAATAAATAATTATTACACCAAAAAGTAAGATATTTATGGAAGGTGTATCTTTTAATGAGATGGACAGGGTTCTCACTCTCTTTTTCTTTTCCATTTACTTTGAGTTTCCACAGGGAGAAATTACTGACTGATTTTTTTTTCCAAGGGCTGGAGGTAGGAAAGGGGAGGTGAGAAAGTAGTCCGCAGCAAGCTGGGCTGCTGGAGTCTTGCTCAGGAAGGAAAGAGGAAAGGGGCTGAGTTTCTATTGTATGGAAGAGAACTATACTCAATATATCATAATTATGTATAATGGAAAAAATCTGAACAAGAATATATATACATTATATGTATATTTATTATTATATTATATAACAAAATATATATTATATATAAAATTATATTATATAATATATAATAATTATATACAATCATATCATAATTATAAATTATATAACTATTAAATAAATTCAATCAATAGTTTCTGTTAAAATATTATATATTATTTTATAATAAAATATAAATATATATAATATAAAATATATTCATATCATTTATATTATACAATATATAAATTATATTATATATCATTATATTATATACATTGTATAATATAATATATAATTATATACATATAATATATAATTATATAAATATAATGAACAATTATATAATTGTATATTATATTTAATATAATATTATATATATACTATATACAATATATGGTATATATTGTATATATAATATTATATATATTTACAATATAACTTATATATAATTATATTCAGTTCAGTTCAGTCGCTCAGTGGTGTCTGACTCTTTGCGACCTCATGAATTGCAGCACACCAGGCCTCCCTGTCCATCACCAACTCCCGGAATTCACTCAAACTCACGTCCATCGAGTCGGTGATGCCATCCAGCCATCTCATCCTCTGTAGTCCCCTTCTCCTCCTGCCCCCAATCCCTCCCAGCATCAGAGTCTTTTCCAATGAGTCAACTCTTCCCATCAGGTGGTCAAAGTACTGGAGTTTCAGCTTTAGCATCAGTCCTTCCAAAGAACACCCAAGACTGATCTCCTTTAGGATGGACTGGTTACATCTCCTTGCAGTCCAAGAGACTCTCAAGAGTCTCCTCCAACACCACAGTTCAAAAGCACCAATTCTTCGGCACTCAGCTTTCCTCACAGTCCAACTCTCACATCCATACCTGACTACTGGAAAAACCATAGCCTTGACTAGACGGACCTTAGTTAGCAAAGTAATGTCTCTGCTTTGAATATGCTATCTAGGTTGGTCATAACTTTTCTTCCAAGGAGTAAGCGTCTTTTAATTTCATGGCTGCAGTCACCATCTGCAGTGATTTTGGAGCCCAAAAAAATAAAGTCTGACACTGTTTCCACTGTTTCCCCATCTATTTCCCATGAAGTGATGGGACCAGATGCCATGATCTTCGTTTTCTGAATGTTGAGCTTTAAGCCAATTTTTTCATTCTCCTCTTTCACTTTCATCAAGAGGCTTTCGAGTTCTTCACTTTCTGCCATAAGGGTGGTGTCATCTGCATATCTGAGGTTATTGATATTTCTCCTGGCAATCTTGATTCCAGCTTTGCTTCTTCCAGCCCAGCGTTTCTCATGCATAGAAGTTAAATAAGCAGGGTGACAATATACAGCCTTGATGTGCTCCTTTTCCTATTTGGAACCAGTCTGTTGTTCCATGTCCAGTTCTAACTGTTGCTTCCTGACCTGCATATAGGTTTCTCAAGAGGCAGGTCAGGTGGTCTGGTATTCCCATCTCTTTCAGAATTTTCCACAGTTTATTGTGATCCACACAGTCAAAGGCTTTGGCATAGTCAATAAAGCAGAAGTAGATGTTTTTCTGGAACTCTTGCTTTTTCCATGATCCAGCAGATGTTGGCAATTTGATCTCTGGTTTCTCTGCCTTTTCTAAAACCAGCTTGAACATCTGGACGTTCACGGTTCATGTATTGCTGAAGCCTGGTTTGGAGGATTTTGAGCATTACTTTATTAACATGTGAGATGAGTGCAATTGTGCAGTAGTTAGAGCATTCTTTGGCATTGCCTTTCTTTCGGATTGGAATGAAAACTGATCTTTTCCAGTCCTGTGGCCACTGCTGAGTTTTCCAAATTTGTTGGCATATTGAGTGCAGCACTTTCACAGCATCATCTTTCAGGATTTGAAATAGCTTAACTGGAATTCCATCACCTCTGCTAGCTTTGTTTGTAGTGATGCTTTCTAAGACGCACTTGACTTCACATTCCAGGATGTCTGGCTCTAGGTGAGTGATCATACCATCGTGATTATCTTGGTCATGAAGATCTTTTATGTACATTTCTTCTGTGTATTCTTGCCATGTCTTCTTAATATCTTCTGCTTCTGTTAGGTCCATACCGTTTCTGTCCTTTATCGAGCCCATCCTTGCATGAAATGTTCCCATGGTATCTCTAATTTTCTTGAAGAGATCTCTAGTCTTTCCCATTCTGTTGTTTTCCTCTATTTCTTTGCACTGATGGCTGAGGAAGGCTTTCTTATCTCTCCTTGCTATTCTTTGGAACTCTGCATTCAGATGCTTATATCTTTCCTTTTCTCCTTTGCTTTTCACTTCTCTTCTTTTCACAGCTATTTGTAAGGCCTCCCCAGACAGCCATTTTGCTTTTTTGCATTTCTTTTCCATGGGGATGGTCTTGATCCCTGTCTCCTGTACAGTGTCACGAACCTCAGTCCATAGTTCATCAGGCACTCTATCTATCAGATCTAGTCCCTTAAATCTATTTCTCACCTCCACTGTATAATCATAAGGGATTTGATTTAGGTCATATCTGAATGGTCTAGTATTTTTCCCTACTTTATTCAATTTAAGACTGAATTTGGCATTAAGGAGTTCATGATCTGAGCCATAGTCAGCTCCCAGTCTTGTTTTGCTGACTGTATAGAGCGTCTCCATCTTTGGCTGCAAAGAATATAATCAATCTGATTTTGGTGTTGACCATCTGGTGATGTCCACGTGTAGAGTCTTCTCTTGTGTTGTTGGAAGATGGTGTTTGCTATGACCAGTGTGTTCTCTTGGCAAAACTCTATTAGCCTTTGCCCTGCTTAATTCCGTATTCCAAGGCCAAATTTGCCTGTTACTCCAGGTGTTTCTTGACTTCCTACTTTTGCATTCCAGTCCCCTATAATGAAAAGGACATCTGTTTTGGGTGTTAGTTCTAAAAGGTCTTGTAGGTCTTCATAGAACTGTTCAACTTCAGCTTCTTCAGCGTTACTGGTTGGGGCATAGACTTGGATTACTGTGATATTGAATGGTTTGCCTTGGAAACAAACAGAGATCATTCTGTCGTTTTTGAGATTGCATCCAAGTACTGCATTTCGGACTCTTTTGTTGACCATGATGGCTACTCCATTTCTTCTAAGGAATTCCTGCCCACAGTAGTAGATATAATGGTCATCTGAGTTAAATTCACCCATTCCAGTCCATTTCAGTTGGCTGATTCCTAGAATGTCGACGTTCACTCTTGCCATCTCCTGTTTGACCACTTCCAATTTGCCTTGATTCATGGACCTAATGTTCCAGGTTCCTATGCAACATTGCTCTTTATAGCATCAGACCTTGCTTCTATCACCAGTCACATCCACAGCTGGGTATTGTTTTTGCTTTGGCTCCATCCCTTCATTCTTTCTGGAGTTATTTCTCCACTGATCTCCAGTAGCATATTGGGCACCTACTGACCTGAGGAGTTCCTCTTTCAGTATCCTATCATTTTGCCTTTTCATACACTCATGGGTATATAATTATGTTATATATTATAATTATATTATATTATTATGATTATATATAATATTTAATTAAATAATTATATAATATTCTATATTTATATATTAAATATTATATATAATATAAGTCTATGCAACCCCATAGACTGTAGCCTGCCAGGCCCCTCTGTCTATGGAATTCTCCAGGCAACAATACTGGAATGAGTTGCCATTTCCTCCTGCAGGGGATCTTCCTGATCCAGAGATCAGACCCACATCTCCTGCATTGGCAGGCGGATTCTTTACCACTGTTCCACCTGGGAAGCCTGTAAGTCAGCTATATTTTAATTTAAAAAAAAGAAGAAGAAGAAAGGAAAGTGGCTGAATTTCTGGTGTATTGCATCCTTACAGTGATCCATCCCACATGACCTTGATAAGTCATCTGTTATTCCTCCAGGGACTCACATACCCCAGGCTCAATATGGCTAGCCTAGCAAGGGCTGCCACCCTACCCCCAAAGGTGGGTGCGCAAAGCACCTCTCCTAGGACCCCCTGACAAGCTTTCTCCACCAGGGCTGGTATGAACAGGTGGGCTGGTATGAATAGGTGGATTGGCTGCCAGACCCTATCCGTTGAGTCTAATCAGTTCTCCTTCTGCCTCTGAGTACAGTGGCTGACTCAGGGATGCAGCTGGCCAAGTCCAGTGTGTTCCCTGGGGTGCTGCTGTAAGAGATGGAGGGGCAGCTCTGTGGCCTCTGGGGGCCTCCGTGCAGAGAGAAGGAGGTTGGGACTCCAAAGGTCACAGAACTTGGTTCATTCCCTCTCTTCCTGGCTGAGTGGCTCTGGACACTGGATGTCCCTTCTCTGGGCCTCTGTTTCCCTATCTGTAAACTGGGGATCACAGTGGTCCTTCTTTTTGAAGTTGTCTGGGTACCAGTGAGCTGATACAGATACAGCCCTTACTGCTGCAGATAGTAAGAGGTCAGAAAGACCTTTTGCTGTGACTGTCACCTCTTTTTGACCCTCTCAACAAACCCGTGAGGCTCACAAGTCAGTTCAGTTCAGTTTAGTTGCTTAGTTGTGTCCGACTCTTTGCAATCCCATGGACTGCAGCACAGCAGGCTTCTCTGTCCTTCACCATCTCCCAGAGCTTGCTCAAACTCAAGTTCCATGGAATTGGTGATGTCATCCAAAACATCTCATCTTCTGTCGTCCCCTTCTGCTTTCAACCTTTCCCAGCATCAGGGTTTTTGCATCAGATGGCCAAAGTATTGGAGTTTCAGCTTCAACATCAGTCCTTCCAATGAGTATTCAGGACTGATTTCCTTTAGGATGGATTGGTTGGATCTCCTTGCAGTCCAAGGGACTCTCAAGAGTCTTCTCCCACACCACAGTTCAAAAGCATCAATTCTTCGGCACTTAGCTTTCTTTATAGTCCAACTCTCACATCCATACATGACTACTAGAAAAACCATAGCTTTGACTGGACGGACCTTTGTTGGCAAAGTAATGTCTCTGCTTTTTAGCATGCTGTCTAGGTTGGTCATGGCTTTTCTTCCAAGGAGCAAGCGTCTTTTAATTTCATGGCTGCTGTCACCATCTGCATTGATTTTGGAGCCCAAGAAAATAAAAGTCTGTCACTGTTTCTATTGTTTCCATATCTATTTGTCATGACATGATGGGACTGGATACCATGATCTTAGTTTTCTGAATGTTGAGCTTTAAGCCAACTTTTTCACTCTCCTCTTTTACTTTTATCAAGAGGCTGTTTAGTTCTTCTTTGCCTTCTGCCATAAGGGTGGTGTCATCTGCGTATCTGAGGTTATTGATATTTCTCCCAGAAACCTTGATTCCAGCTTGTGCTTCATCCAGCCTCGCATTTTGCATGATGTACTCTGCATATAAGTTAAACAAGCAGGTGACAATATACAGCCTTGCTTTACTCCTTTCCCGATTTGGAACCAGTCTGTTGTTCCACATCCAGTTCTAAGTGTTGCTTCTTGATCTGTATACAGATTTCTCAGGAGACAGGTCAGGTGGTCTGGTATTCCGATCTCTTTCCGAATTTTCCACAGTTTATTGTGATCCATACAGTCAAAGGCTTTGGTGTAATCAATAAAGCAGAAGTAGATGTTTTTCTGGAACTCCCTTGCTTTTTTGATGATCCAGAAAATGTTGGAAATTTGATCTCTGGTTCCTCTGCCTTTTCTAAATCCAGCTTGAACATCTGGAATTTCATGGTTCACGTATTGTTGAAGCCTGGCTTGGAGAATTTTGAGCATTACTTTGCTAGCATGTGAGATGAGTGCAATTGTGCAATAGTTTGAACATTCTTTGACATTGCCTTTTTTTTGGAATTGGAATGAAAACTGACCTTTTCCAGTCCTGTGGCGACTTTCAACCTTTCCCAGCATCAGGGTTTTTCCAATGAGTCAGTTCTTTGCATCAGGTGGCCAAAATATTAGAGTTTCAGCTTCAACAACAGTCCTTCCAATGAGTATTCAGGACTGATTTCCTTTAGGATGGATTGGTTGGATCTCCTTGCAGTCCAAGGGACTCTCAAGCATCTTCTCCAACACCACAGTTCAAAAGCATTCATTCTTTGGCTTTGCTGGCATATTGAGTGCAGCATTTTAACAACATCATCTTTCAGGATTTGAAATAGCTCAACCGGAATTCCATCACATCCACTAGCTCTGTTCATAGTGATGTTTCCTAAGGCCCACTTGACTTTGCATTTCAGGGTGTCTGACTCTAGGTGAGTGATCATACCATCGTGGTTATCTGGGTCATGAAGATCTTTTTTGTATAACTCTTTTGTATATTCTTGCCACATCTTCTTAATATCTTCTGCTTCTGTTAGGTCCATACCATTTTTGTCCTTTATCGAGCCCATCTTTGCATGAAATGTTCCCATGGTATCTTTAATTTTCTTGAAGAGATCTCTAGTCTTTCCCATTCTGTTGTTTCCTCTATTTCTTTGCATTGATCACTGAAGAAGTGATTCTGTCTCCTTACTATTCTTTGGAACTTTGTATTCAAATGGGTATATATCTCCTTTTCTCCTTTGCCTTTTGCTTCTCTTCTTTTCTCAACTATTTTTAAGGCATCCTCAGACAACCATTTTGTCTTTTTGCATTTCTTTTTCTTGGGAATGGTCTTGATCCCTGCCTCCTGTACAGTGTCATGAACCTCTGTCCATAGTTCTTCAGGCACTCTATCAGATCTAATCCCTTGAATCTATTTGTCACTTCCACTGTATAATTACGAGGGATTTGATTTAAGTCATAGTGGTTTTCCATACTTTGTTCATTTTAAGTCTGAATTTTGCAATATGGAGTTCATGATCTGAGACACAGTCAGCTCCCAGTCTTGTTTTTGCCAACTGTATAGACCTTCTCCATCTTCGGCTGCATGGAGAAGGCAATGGCAAACCACTAAAGTATTCTTGCCTTGAGAACCCCCATGAATAGTATGAAAAGCCAAAAAGATATGACACTGAAAGATGAACTCCCTGGGTCGGTAGGTGCCAAATATGCTACTGGAGTAGAGTGGAGAAATAACACCAGAAAGAACGAAGGGATGGAGCCAAAGAGAAAACAATGACCAATTGTGGATGTGACTGGTGATGGAAGTAGAGTCCGATGCTGTAAAGAACAATATTGCGTAGGAACCTGGAATATTAGCTTCATGAATCAAGGCAAATTAGAAGTGGTCAAACAGGAGATGGCAAGAGTGAACACCAACATTTTAGGAGTCAGTGAACTAAAATGGAGCTGAATGGGTGAATTTAACTCAGATGACCATTATATCTACTACTGTGGGCAAGAATCCCTTAGAAGAAATGGAGTAGCCCTCACAGTCAACAAAAGAGTCCGAAATGCAGTACTTGGATGCAATCTCAAAAACGACAGAATGATCTCTGTTCGTTTCCAAGGCAAACCATTCAGTATCACAGTAATCCAAGTCTATGCCCCAACCAGTAACGCTGAAGAAGCTGAAGTTGAACAGTTCTATGAAGACCTACAAGACCTTTTAGAACTAACACCCAAAACAGATGTCCTTTTCATTATAGGGGACTGGAATGCAAAAGTAGGAAGTCAAGAAACACCTGGAGTAACAGGCAAATTTGGCCTTGGCCTTGGAGTACAAAATGAAGCAGGGCAAAGACTAATAGAGGATTGTTAAGAGAACGCGCTGTCATAGCAAACGCCCTCCTCCAACAACACAAGAGAAGACTCTACACATGGACACCACCCGATGGTCAACACTGAAATCACAAGTCAGGAAAGACTTTTTAGACCATGGTTCCCTGGAGACTCAGACATAAAAATCTGCCTCCAATGCAAGAGATCCGGATTCGATCCCTGGGTCAGTAAGATCCCGTGAAGAAGGAGATGGCAACCCCCTCCAGTATTCTTGCCTGGAGAATTCCATAAACAGAGGAGCCACACGGGCTACAGTCCATGGGGTCACAAAAAGTCAGACACAACTGAATGACTAACATGTTCACTTTCAGTGTTTGAAAGGAAACATTTGTGGCCTTTAAGGACTGTGTATGGTGCTGGAAGCAATCAATGGCAGTTTTGCCTGGAATTACGTCAAGGCTGTGTATTGTCACCCTGCTTATTTAACTTCTATGCAGAGTACATCATGAGAAACGCTGGGCTGGAAGAAGCACAAGCTGGAATCAAGATTGCCAGGAGAAATATCAATAACCTCAGATATGCAGATGACACCACCCTTATGGCAGAAAGGGAAGAGGAACTAAAAAGCCTCTTGATGAAAGTGAAAGTGGAGAGTGAAAAAATTGGCTTAAAGCTCAACATTCAGAAAATTAAGATCATGGCATCTGGTCCCATCACTTCATGGGAAATAGATGGGGAAACAGTGGAAACAGTGTCAGACTTTATGTTTTTGGGCTCCAAAATCACTGCAGCTGGTAACTGCAGCCATGAAATTAAAAGACGCTTACTCCATGGAAGAAAAGTTATGACCAACCTAGATAGCATATTCAAAAGCAGAGACATTCCTTTGCCAACAAAGGTCCGTCTAGTCAAGGCTATGGTTTTTCCAGTAGTCATGTATGGATGCGAGAGTTGGACTGTGAAGAATGCTGAGCGCCGAAGAATTGATGCTTTTGAACTGTGGTGTTGGAGAAGACTCTTGAGAGTCCCTTGGACTGCAAGGAGATCCAACCAGTCCATTCTGAAGGAGATCAGCCCTGGGATTTCTTTGGAAGGAATGATGCTAAAGCTGAAACTCCAGTACTTTGGCCACCTCATGCGAAGAGTTGACTCATTGGAAAAGACTCTGATGCTGGGAGGGATTGGGGGCAGGAGGAGAAGGGGATGACAGCGGATGAGATGGCTGGATGGCATCACTGACTCGATGGACATGAGTCTGAGTGAACTCCGGGAGTTGGTGATGGACAGGGAGGCCTGGCGTGCTGCCATTCATGGGGTCGCAAAGAGTCGGACACGACTGAGCGACTGGACTGAACTGAACTGACAAAAGCTCAGTAACTGGTGTTTATGACTAATGATAACACAAAATACACACAATGTCCTGCAAGAAACAAGCAGGTTGGCATTGAAAAATGGAGTCCTCATCATCTAACCCCAACCTGTTCCTTCTCCGTAGCACCCCCATCTCCCCAGTCACAGCGGCTCATCCTGCCCGTTTCCACGTCCAGAGTAACTCTCAGATTCCTTTCCTCCCTCCTGCTGCCTCTGCACCAGTTCAAGCCACCATCTTCTCTCTCCTGGAATACTGCTCAGGTCTTGGACCGAGTCTCTCTACCATAGTCTTGGCCCCTCCAACCCTAATACAAGACCAGAGTGGTCTGAACAATCACTGCCGAAAGCCCCCTGTGGCTCCCCTCTGGCCCCAGGATAAAGCCTGGAAAGAGAAGTCCTGATGATTGGACCGCTGGCTGCCATTCCAGTCTCTCCTGCCTTCACAATTCAGCTGCCTGAGAACCTGGAGCTCCCTGTGTGTCTGGATCTCACTTATCACCAGCCATATGTGTAGTGCGGCACCACACCGTGCCCGAAGCATTCAGCCTGACCACCTTCATCCTTCCACTCCTCGCTTGCCCCAGGACCCATTTTTGAGGTCAAGACTGAGACTTGGAGGAGGAGAGCCTTCCCCAACTTGTCCCCTGAGAGGGGTGCCTTCTCTGTGCACCCCACATCACAGCACTGACCATGATGGTCACAAACTGCTTGCCCATTTGTCTCCCCCGCTAGACTGAGAGCTCTGAGATGAAACCCAGCGGGGCCCTGTGGGGCTTCCAGGCCTGGAGGCCCTTTTCCCTGCTGTTTCTTATAGGCAAGACTCCAGCCTCCACATCCTTCCCTGACTTCCAAAGAGCAGATTCGAATAGTTGAATCTGTTAATCAAATGAGCAGCAGCCAGGAAACCACAAGATTAACCAGACCAAAGAAGCCCATCAAGATGTGGAGACCCTGAGACTCTGAACCCACCCTAATCTTGTCAGCAACCCCACTTTTGGGAAATATTGTCATAAAACTCCTTATCAAATCTGCTATGTCCCCCTTTACCTGGCAAAATAATAAAGTTATCCTCCTCTACTTCACCTAAAACTCTGTGTCCAAGATCTGATTGGCACTGGTGTACAGACGAGCTGAGCTTTTGGCATCAGTGAAGGCAGGAACTGCCTATTCTATGCCCTGCATTGTATGCCGCTGGCTCTGACACAGCCAGTGTTTGTTAAATATTTGTTGATACACTGGCTGATGAATGAACTCAACCAATTTTGGCGAAGTTTTTTTTTACCTGGACCAATGCAACAGCCTCCTCAGTGAACCCAATAGCCACTGTGATCCCAGGCATGAGTAGCTCTCTGTGTGAAACCTTCAGTTCAGTTCAGTTGCTCAGTTGTGTCCAACTCTTTGGGACCCCATGGACTGCAGCATGCCAGGCCTCCTTGTCCATCACCAACTCCTGAAGCGTGCTCAAACTCATGTCCACTGAGTCAGTGATGCCATCCAGCCATCTCATCCTCTGTCATCCCCTTCTCTTTCCGCCTTCAATCTTTCCCAGCATCAGGGTCTTTTCCAATGAGTCAGCTCTTCACATCAGGTGGCCAGAGTATTGGAGTTTCAGCTTTAGCATCAGTCCTTCCAGTGAATATTCAGGACTGATTTCCTTTAGGATGGACTGGTTGGATCTCCTCGCAGTCCAGGGGACTCTCAAGAGTCTTCTCCAACATCACAGTTCAAAAGCATCCATTCTTCGGCGCTCGGCTTTCTTTGTAGTCCAACTCTCACATCCATACATGACTACTGGAAAAACCATAGCCTTGACTAGAAGGACCTTTGTTGGCAATGTCTCTGCTTTTTAATATGCTGTCTAGGTTGGTCATAGCTTTTCTTCCAAGGATCAAGTGTCTTTTTATTTCATGGCTGCAGTCACCATCTGCAGTGACTTTGGAGTCCAGAAAAATAAAGTCTGCCACTGTTTCCACTGTTTCCCCATCTATTTCCCATGAAGTAATGGGACCAGATGCCATGATCTTTGTTTTCTGAATGTTGAGCTTTAAGCCAACTTTTTCACTCTCCTCTTTTACTTTCATCAAAAGTCTCTTTAGTTCTTCTTCACTTTCTGCCATAAGGGTGGTGTCATCTGCATATCTGAGGTTATTGATATTTCTCCCGGCAATCTTGATTCCAGCTGTGCTTCTTTCAGCCCAGCGTGTCTCATGATGTACTCTGCATAGAAGTTAAATAAGCAGGGTGACAATATACAGCCTTGACGTACTCCTTTTCCTATTTGGAACCAGTCTGTTGTTCCATGTCCAGTTCTAACTGTTGCTTCCTGACCTGCATATAGGTTTCTCAAGAGGCAGGTCAGGTGGTCTGGTATTCCCATCTCTTTCAGAATTTTCCAGAGTTTATTATTAACCCCCACCAAAACAGAGGCCTTCCCCTTCCAGTCTCTGCCTAGCTCTCCATTCTCACCAGCTTCCACCAAATGACATACTTTCAGTTCCCCAAACTGCACATCCTGCATATTCTATTCTCTGCATAGCACACTCTACACCTCACTCTCACTTGGTCAACTCTTTCCAGTCTAGACAAACGCCATCCCTGCTCCATGGCCCCTGAGCTTCAAAGAGCTCAGTATGGACTCTCACCCACTGACTGCCTGCCCCAGAGGGAGGTCCAGAGGGTAGGGGCAGCCCCCTCTACTTCCTTGCTGTCTCCCAGCATCCAGCAAGGAGCTGGCCTCGTTGCAGCTCAATGGAAGAATGGACTTCTGGGTTGGACCTCGCACTTCTGCCTTTCTGTAGCTGCAGGGCTCAGCCTGGGGCCCGCAGTCCAGAGCGCTCAGCAACTGCTTCATGAAGGCAGGTGGGTGGAGAGACTTGACAAACGCTCAGGATAGCTCCAGGGGAAGTGAAAGGAGGGGTGACAAAGCAAAGTGTGAAAGATCTGGGAAGAAAACGAAACAGTAGAAGTTAGGCATGGGTTTGAAACAGAAGCTAACCACTCCAGTATTGTTGCCTGGAAAATCTCACGGACAGAGGAGCCTAGCAGGCTACAGTCCATGGGACCGCAAGAGTGGACTTAGAGACTAAACCACCACCACCACCAAGCGGGTCCCTAGACGGCTTTTCTCCAACTCTGGAGTTGGAGAAGATTCTTGAGAGTCCCTTGGTCTGCAAGGAGATCCAACCAGTCCATCCTAAGGGAGATCAGTCCTGAATATTCATTGGAAGGACTGATGCTAAAGCTGAAACTCCAATGCTTTGGCCACCTGATGCGAAGAGCTGACTCATTTGAAAAGACCCTGATGCTGGGAAAGATTGAAGGTGGGAGAAGGGGACGACAGAGAATGAGATGTTGGATGGCATCACTGACTGGATGGACATGAGTTTGAGTAAACTCCGGGAGTTGGTGATGGACAGGGAGGCCTGGCATGCTGTAGTCCATGGGGTCACAAAGAGTCGGACACTAGCGAGCGACTCAACTGGACCAAGCTGAGACGATTTTCCTGCCACTCACAAAGAAGGCTGCACAAAGATACGCCCCTGAACCGAGACTGCTTTCGTGCCACTCACAAAGATGGCGACACGGAGCCACGCCCCTAGCCTACGAAGCCGTCCTATGGGGTGGGCGGACCTGGAGGTCGGAAGTGACGCATACCGGAAGTCCATCCCACCGCTAGGCTGCCTGGGTTGCCCAGACTGCTGGGAAGGCGGTAGCTGTGGACGCTGGGTGGGCTATGCGGCTGGATCCGCGGCTTGGGGGCGCCGCGGCGCTGAGGCTGCTGCTGGCGGCCCACGTGGTGGCGGCATTCGAGCCTATAACTGTGGGCATCGCCATCGGGGCCGCTTCGGCGCTCACCGGCTACCTGTCTTACAAGGACCTGTACTGCCGCTTCGCCGAGTGCTGCCGCAGCGAGCGGCCGCTAAACGCGTCGGGTACGGCTGGGCTGCCCTGGAGGGGCTCGCGGGGTGCGGGAGACAGGCCCCTCGCGGGCGTCAGCGCCCCCGCACCCCGCGCTCACCCTTTGATGGGGTAGGAGGGAGAGGTGGGGTTTCGGTCCCAGCTGCAGCCTCGGAAGCCGTGTCTTCGGAGAGATCCTCCGGATCGTGGGGGGTTCTGCCCAACTTCCTCCCTAAAAGTTTGCATTCTTTGGGAGGACAGTAAGAAGAAACTGAAAAAGCAGCCGCCCTTCTGTGCCGTGTCGACGCTGTTAAGTACCTTTCAGACGTGCAGCGTCCGCCCCGAAAGCCCACGTCTGGCCCTCAGTTTTCTTCCAAGCCAGTAGGGTTGGCTCGGGGAATAGCAAAGCACCCCAGTCGAGAGGGCCAGTCCTTGGATGAGCGAACACGTTTAGCTTCCTTCTCCAGTCCGTTTCCTTGGAAGTGGCCTCGTGTGACCGCAGCCGTGTGGTTCCGCCTCAGTGCCAACCCTGGGGTTTGGCAGAGATCCCATGCTGGACCACTTGGCGAACCTGTGCCTTCCACTTTGGCCAGCAGGGGCGAGCACTGCTCTTCTGGTGCGTGTTTAATGTGTATTTTTCTCTCTTGTTCTCGGGCTGGCTCCTGCAGCCCTCAAGCAGGACTTGGAGGAGAAGCTGTTTGGGCAGCATCTGGCCACAGAGGTGATTCTCAAGGCGCTGACCGGCTTCAAGAACAACAAAAATCCCAAGAAACCACTGACTCTCTCCTTACATGGCTGGGCTGGCACAGGCAAGAATTTTGTCAGCCAAATTGTGGCTGAAAATCTTCACCCCAAAGGCCTGAAGAGCAACTTTGTCCACCTGTTTGTGTCGACCCTGCACTTCCCTCATGAGCAGCACATAAAACTGTATCAGGCAAGGAATTGTTATCCCGTCCTCTGGCTTTTCCGACTGGTCTGGGTGACCTGCTCCCTGACTCCAGCCTCTGTTTCTTTCTTTGCGCTGCAGTAGCCCCAGACCCCACTGGTTTAAGGCACAAGTCCCCCACCCTGGTGGCCCTTTGCCATTTGCAGTTCTGCAGCTTCTGCCTCACCGATTCCAAAATAATACAGCGGGGTGTGGGCGTGCTCAGTTGCTAAGTCGTGTCCGACTCTTTGCCACCCCATGGACTTGTCGCCCACCAGGCTCCTCTGTCTGTGGCATTTCCCAGACAAGAATACTGGAGTGGGTTGCCATTTCCTTCTCCGGGGGATCTTCCCGATCCAGGGATCGAACCCGTGTTTCCTCCATTGACAGGTGGGTTCTTTACCACTGAGCCACCAGGGAAGCCCAGTACAGTGGGGTGATGTTCCATTAAAAGATGGAGCCAAGAGTGGGAAGGTGACTTGCTCCCTACAGTCTTTGTGACCTTATGACAAATGAGAAACTGGAACCCAAATCTCCTGTCTCCCAGTCTGCAGGGTAGCCGTGCTGTGCAGTGAGTATGCGCTGCATCCCTGTCCCAGCCCTTGGTTAAGTGAAACAGACTCAAATGGCTTTATTTAAGGCTCCCTTGGGAATTCCTTGGTGGTCTCATGGTTAGGATCCATGTTTTCACTGCTGATGGCACAGGTTCAATCCCTGGTCAGGGAACTAAGATCCCTCAAGCACAGCCAAAAATGAAAAAATAAATTCCTGCCTATGATGTAGCTTCCGCTTGGCCTCTGCATTTAGGCAGTGAGGACCAGAGGATTTTTTTCCTCCTCAGTAGCAGTTTTTCCCTTTGCTCCTCCCGTCCTTCACATTCTTGGCATTGTATTGTTAAGTTGTCCAATAGGGCTCTTGTTTAAATGGACATCCTTGTATTCCTACATCCTTAGTGTTCCTACTTAGTGTTAGGTGGGGACTGAGATAAGGAATAGAAACTGAACAAGGAAGTAAAAGTGGATATTTGCCATATAAACAGTAAGACAGGGAAGACAGCCAAAAAGAGAATGATTTTCTTTTTTCCAAATTCTTTCATAAATCCCTGGAAATACAGGCACAAACGCTTGTCATGACGTGCCATCTAGGTCAGCGTCTTTGTTCTTGCACTTGTAATACCATTACAAGGCACTGGCCTTGGACACAGCGCTGCTCTTAGTCTAGTTTCTTATTCCTCAGTAAGTCTAGTCAAATTGAGATTTCCATCCACAGTGAGATGAAAATTACCAGTTGGTTACCAGTGAAATGATAAATATTCACATATCTTATACTTCTCAAACCTTTAAAAAGTTGCATTGGGTACTTCATTTGAGTTAGGAAAACACTTATTTGCCTTTTAGCACCCATCTCTCTGCTTGTTTCCGTCCTCCACCCCCCCCCTTTTTCTTTCTTTTTTTAAAATTTAATTTTTTTTAATATATTTATTTTAATTGGAGGCTAATTACAATATTGTAGTGGTTTTTGCCATACATTGACATGAATCAGCCACGTTCCTCCCATTTTTTATAGATGAAGTTTTGGAAAAGTAGTTACCCAGTGAGTGCAGATTAGGATGTGGTTTTTGTTGTTAAACCCCAGAGAGCTCTGATTTTTCACCTTCCTGAGCGTGAAGAACAGTGTAGCATTTCTCCCCTGGGCACACCCTTTTGAGTCCCCATGTCCCATTTCTTCTTTTATGGTTGGTCCAGGACCAGTTACAGAGATGGATCCGGGGTAACGTGAGTGCATGTGCGGGCTCCGTGTTCATATTTGATGAGATGGATAAGTTGCACCCGGGAGTCATCGATGCAATCAAGCCGTTCCTGGATTACTACGAGCAGATTGATGGCGTGTCTTACCGGAAGGCCATCTTCATCTTTCTCAGGTCAGTGGGAGGCGTTTCTTGAGTGGGAATGTACCAAGCCCTTCATTTTCCCAGGGCTAGAATGAGGTGCTGAGGACAAATGTGCCAGCCTGGCAAAAGTAACTTGCAGACTTCTTCCAGGCTTGCTGGTGTCAGCATGGCACTGGGCAGGGGCAGGAGGAAATGAATGAAGGAAATTGTTTCTGAAAATAGGCAGTTTCGCTACCTACACATGTCATCTCTGGGGTTTATAAAAAGTTGCAGCGTTACACACCAAGTTTTTTTTTTTTTTTCCTCTGCCTGAGAAAACAGATTTTCAGCTCCTGAGGGCAGAAGTGTTGTTTTTTTTCTTTGTCTAGTAGCACATACTAAATACTCCTTGATTAAAAATAAACTTTAGAAAACTATCACAAACTGATTCCATCTTAGAAAACTCACAGTGTGTCCTGATAATAAGTGACATCGGTAAGAAGTCATTACAACCCTTTAATACATATAGACTGGTTTATATATTTGGCTTTAAGCTGCATAGAAACTGAAAAGGAAAAAAAAGAGTGAACTTAGAGCAGGTACGTTTCCTGATTAGAGTCTTTTTTTTTTAATTAATTTTTATTGGAGTCTAGTTGATTTAGTGTTGTGTTAGTTTCTGTGGTAGTTTCTTGTTTGTCACTCATGTCTGACTGTGATGTCAAGAACTGCACCACGCCAGGCCTCCCTGTCCTTCACCATCTCCCGGAGTTTGCTCAAACTCATATCCATTGAGTAGGTGATGGCATCCAACCATCTCATCCTCTGTTGCCCCCTTCTCTTCCTGCCCTCAGTCTTTCCCAGAATCAGGGTCTTTTCCAATGAGTCAGGTCTTTACATCAGGTGGCCAAAGTATTGGAGTTTCAGCTTCAGAATCAGTCCTTCCAATGAATATTCAGGACTGATTTCCTTTAGGGTGGACTGGTTGGATCTCCTTGCAGTCCAAGGGACTCTCAAGAGTCTCCTCCAACACCACAGTTCAAAACCATCAATTCTTCAGTGCTCAGCTTTCTTTATGGTCCAACTCTCACATCCATACATGACTACTGGAAAAACCATAGCTTTGACTAGATGGACCTTTGTTGGCAAAGTAATGTTTCTCCTTTTTAATATGCTGTCTAGGTTGGTCATAGCTTTTCTTCCAAGGAGCAAGTGTCAAAAGAAATTTAAAAACTTTCATGGCTGCAGTCACCATCTGCAGTGATTTTGGAGCCCAAGAAAATAAAGTCTGTCACTGTTTCCATTGTTTCCCCATCTATTTGCCATGAAGTGATGGGATCAGATGCCATGATCTTGGTTTTTTGAATGTTGAGTTTTAAGCCAGCTTTTTCACTCTCCTCTTTCACTTTCATCAAGAGGCTCTTTAGTTCCTCTTTGCTTTCTGCCATAAGGGTGGTGTCATCTGCATATCTGAGGTTATAGCAAAGTGATATATACATATGTACACTGTTTTTTAGATATTTTTACCCATCTAGGTCACCACAGAGCATTGAGTAGAGTTCCCTGTGCTATATAGTAGGTTCTCACTAGTTATCTTTTATATATAGTAGTGTGTATATATCATAGAGAAGTCAGGGTGTGATTTTAATCTGGTTTCTTTGACAAACTCAGCAACGCAGGCGGAGACCTCATAACTAAGACGGCCCTTGACTTCTGGCGGGCCGGGAGAAAGAGAGAGGACATCCAGCTGAAGGACCTGGAGGCGGTGCTGTCTGTCGGAGTCTTCAATAACAAACACAGTGAGTCTCCCTGAGTGGGTGCCCTCTGCCCTTCGCCCTGCCCACAGCATCACCGTTCTCTTTCTCTCTCTCTTTTTTATTTTGACCCTGTGGCTTGTGGGATCTTAGTTCCCCAACCAGGGATCGAACCCGTGCCCTCTGCAGTAGCAGCTCAGGTCCTAACCACCAGACCGCCAAGAAAGTCCCAACCGTCTCTCTCTTCCTTTCACAAAACCACAGAATCCGCTCACCCCTGTAGCTTGGCTGAAGTAGGGACTTTTTTTTTGGAGGGCATGCTATTCTAGAAGCCAGTTAGTGGGGGTAGCCAACCAACCTTACATCAGGCTTGACCAAAAGCGAATCTTGAGGGCCGCAGACGTGGGGAATGTGCTGGGGATCAGGACAGGCCCTGTAGGAGCCGCACGCTGGCGGGTGACAAGGACAGAAGTGGCAGGAAACCCAGCTGTGCCCTGTTTCCCAGGTGGCCTGTGGCACAGTGGCCTGATAGACCGGAACCTCATCGACTACTTCATCCCCTTCCTGCCCCTGGAGTACAGACATGTGAAAATGTGCGTGCGGGCGGAGATGAAGGCCCGCGGTTCTGCCGTCGATGAAGACGTCGTCACCCGAGTGGCAGAGGAGATGACGTTCTTCCCGAAGGACGAGAAAATATACTCAGACAAGGGCTGCAAGACCGTGCAGTCACGGCTGGACTTCTACTAAGCCCTCGTGCAGGCGGGCTGAGACGCGAGTGGGCGCCCAGCAGACCTGGGGCCGGGCCCGAAGAAGCACTTTGAAGACCTCCTCGGGGTTTGCACATTTGCACCTGTGGACTCGCGGGATCCGGAAGGTTCTGAGGGTTGATTTGTGAAATGATGCTCCGCTGTCAAGTGAACTTGTGTTGCAGCACGACGGCGGCGCAGGTGTTCACAGTTGGAAATGAACTTTTGAAATCCGCCTCCTCCACACACTTAACTGACCTTGACAGAAGTGCCTTGAGAACAGAGGCCAAGGACTCTTTCTGACCCAACGGTACCCACATCCCAGAAGCTGAACTGAAGTTCGATGGCTAATGCAAGCCAGGGAGTATTGGTTTTCACCTGCCAGAAACACTCTTCAGCTCTAGTTCTTTTTCTTTTACAGAACACGTTCACCAAGATGAAGTATTTTCAGGTAACACTGGCGGCACCTTTGGGCACAGACTGTCCAGTGGGAGAACCCAGGTCCGAAGGCCGAGCACACGGCTGGGTGAACCGTCTGCTTGTGGGGTGGGGGCTCCGTGCCAGGCCCCTGCGGCCCCGCAGAACGGGCAGGACCTCTCCTTCTGTCCGCGGCTTTGCTGCTGTTTACAACCCTCGTCGTGAGATTCCATCTCCAACTCTCACTTGGTGTTGACCGCAGCCTTTCTGGTACTGCTGCTCCTCCTGAATTTCAGCCAGGGCTCCGGGTCCCACCAGCCATCTCATCTCTAGAGATGGATCAGAACGCAGCCGTTGGCTTCGAGTTTGAGTCCTTGGTTCCCACAGTGGAATGTTTGTTACAGTTTACATGTGGGTCAGCTTTTCACTTGACTTCACAGAACCATTGGAAATCCGCAGAACCCCAACTTTCTCCACAGATGACACGTGCCAACTGGACGGTCAGCTTGTAGGTTCTGCATTGCCAAAGAGAAACTATTGTACACTAGAAATGCTTGAGTTTTCAAGAATATGGCTATTTTTAATAATGTTTTTACTTGGGAATCTTACATAATAGAGAAACGAAACATTGCTTATTTTAAAACATGGGAAGGGATAATTTCCTGTTTCTTTATCAGATGCTCTTAAAACAGATGGTCTTGGCTGGTCCTGGGTGTCATCTAAGAATGATGTCCTTTCTGGTGGTGCCAGGCTGCACTGCCCCGGCCTTGGGGAAATAAGACTTTGATTCCAGCCAGCGTGAATCGCTCTGTCTTGTGGTTGCAATGCAACTGAAGACACGTAATGAGAACACGCAGCTTTTTTATATATATAAGATGTGGCAGAATGAATGTTCCTACAGCATGGCAGTGCCTTATAGAGGATCACACTTAGTCTTTAAAAAATGTCAAGGTGAGGCTTGAAACTTTTAGTACGTGTCCTCAAGTTGGGTCTAAGTTAAATTTCTTTTATAACCTTTTGGGTGGGTCAGGAGGAGATAAGATTTCTTGTTTACAATGATGCAATAAACTCAAGACGTGTTGGCTACCTTTGGACTGCTGTTACTGACTTGTAACTTGAAAAGGCCACGGATGCCCGCGGCCCAGCCTCCTCACCCCGAGTAAGATGTAGATGAGTTTGGACTGACCTTCTGAATGTCAAATAATAAAGCTTAAATTTTATCATGAGATGCCACTTGCAGATTTTTTTTTCTGGTTTATTTGGGAGCTCTGAAGTTTGAGCTGAGAAGAAAGGCTCTTTAATAACTTGGGTGAATTAGGCTTACTGGACACGCTGGTTGGCTGTCTTCATGTCAACGTTTACCTTAAAGGCTGTTCGGTACAAAGTTAAGTTGGATTAGATGATGAGTCACACCCCAGCTAATTTTCGTGGATGTAAGTACCAACAGAAAGAGCTGGTCTTACTTTGTGTTTTGGCTGCACTCCAGGGCGTGTGGCACCTTAGTTCCCCCACTGGGGCCAGAGCCACAGCCCCTGTACTGGAAGGCAGTCTTGAGCACTGGATCACTGGGGAAGTCCCAAGCTGCTTTTCTTTCTAACAGATATGTTCTAAAATTAATGCAGGCAGGAAAGCGAGGCCCTAAAATGTGATTCACGGCTGCCATTCTGGACCTAAAGTGTGGCCAAGCTCAGATCAGGAAACCTGCTTGCCTGGTCTTCCCGCCCAGAACCTGGAAATAACGAAATCCTTGTTACGTTAACCAGATCTCAGCTTAATCCCTCAACCTGGGCTCTTCAGTGAGTGATTTGTTCACAATGGCTCTTCCTAGGACTGAGGATGGAGCCCTTTCTAGAAAGTTGAGACCCTCTTCACCATCAGGTCACCCACTCCCCCCGTTTTCAGATTGGAAGTGCGCACCCCGTGAGCCTGCCCTCTCTCCATCTGGGTCCCAGGCCACTGCCACTTCCACTTCACCCCACACAGCCTCATCTGGAAGACTGAACTTTCTAGGTGAGTCAGGGGACCCCAGTGTCCCCTAATAGAGACTCCCAGGGGCTGGGTACTTCTTCAGATGAATAGATAGCCCCCATCCGTGACTCCTGGGGACACGACAGCAGGCCAGCTTCAGGGCAACATCAGGAACTTTCCAGTGCTCAGGGCTGCCTTAGGGGGCCTGGGTGGCCTTAGTTCCTGTACTGGGTGTGTAGCCCTGAGGCAGGGGGTCCCCTGTCTTCTGTGCCTGCTGAAGACCGCCCCTGTGAGCACTGCAGACACTCACACCCACAGGAGCCCTTGTAGGCACACGTGTGTTGTACAATACAAGGTATTTAGGCGCCTACACTGCTCTGCACACCTGCCTGGCTTCTCAGTGGGGGCTAGGTCTCCAGACTTGAATGAACTTCACAGCTGGGAGCTGGGAGCTCCATGAACCCGTGACACCCCAGGGAACTGAGCAGAGCCGGAGCCACCCGGATCCTCAGCTGTGTCACGCTCCTCCCCATTTCAGCCTGGGATGCACTGTTAGGTCTCAATTCACAGCTCAGGCACAGAAGGTAGGGCCTCAAGGTGTTTTTTTTTTTTTTCACTTAAAAATGTATTCACGAATCATACTGTTTTATTGTAAAGTGGCAGCATTTGCATTTAACAAATAGAAACATCGTGCTCAGCATCATGGGGGCAGCTAAGCTTTCCTAGAGGTTTGGGGAGTTGATTAAACATGATGAAAATGAGTAAAAAAATATGAAAAACCATATTTTATGAAAATTTGGCAAAACCTGCCACTGAGTGCATGACTCATTCAGGAATGGAAAGCAGAGAGGGGCCTTTGCAAGGCTGACTGACAAGCAAGGGACAGGCTTGCAGACACTTTTCTTTCCAGGAAATTCTGTTTCTAACAGATTGTTCACAGTGTTACTAAGATTATTCACAGTGTTACAGTTCACAGTGTTACTAAGATCATTCACAGTGTTACAGTTCAGTGTTACTGTGATGAACACTCTTGGGAAGGACACTTGGGCCTGAGTGAGTCTGTCTTCTAAGGCTCATCGCCCTTGCAATGGTCATCCCATGACAGGTCTGCTCGCTGCTCCAGCCTCGGTCCCCAGTCACGCCACCCTAGAGGACAGACTGAGGGCGGCAGGCGTGGGCATTTATGCAGTAGTGACATCACAGCGTACGTTGTAACGACAGGAAATTACTAAAAAACACACACAAGTCAACAACTTAAGAGTCTGAAAAGTTTCTCATAATGTTAAAAACCATTTTAAATAAAAATGATCACATTTTTCAGTAAAACTGATTCATCCTTCCTTGAAACAGAAACATTTGAAATTAAAACATGATTTAAAAAAAAATTCATGAGCCCTGGCTTGGCTGGGCTGGGAGCTGGCTCCTCCCCTCCTCTGCAGGCCCTGGGGGCTGCTCCCCGTCTGCATCCGTCACCGACAGCCTGCAGGTTCTGCTGGATGAAAAAGTAATGCCCGGGCAAGCGCCTGTCCTGTCACACAGGAAGAATTCATTTCACTCCTCGTCCAGGACCGGAGCGAGGACGCGGGAAGCAGCCGCTCTGGCGCCATCAGTCATCGTAGTAGTAATCTAACTTGGTGAACACGGTTTTACAGCCTTTGTCGGAGAAAACTCTCTCCTCTTTGGGGAAAAATGTCATTTCCTCGGCCACCCTGCTCACAATGTCCTCGTCCACCTCGTAGCCTCGGGACTGCATTTCGACTCTGATGCACATCTTCAGGTGTTTATATTCCAGCGGGAGGAAGGGAACAAAATAATCGATGAGGTTTCGGTCAATTAAGCTGCTGTGCCAGAAGCCACCTGGGAAAAAGAAAAGGTGCTGTTCATCCACCGTCGGTCCGCCCATCCGCCCGTCCACACGCGTGGGCAGTGTGTCGACCACGAGGTGGAGCCCCGTGCCTGCCCTCGGGGGGACTGGTCTAAGGAGCAGGCAGACTAACCAGTGAGCTCGCCCGGCTCGTCAGCAGCCGATGACAGGGTGACGCCACGGTGGGCGGGGAGGCCTCTCAAGACATGAGCTCAAGACCTCACGCGGGAAGGAGACTCACCGGCTGTCCCAGGACAGACAGGCCATGCAGGCAAGGGACCAGAGACTCACAGGTTGGCAGCTTCACAGAACGGGGAAGGTGACGGGAGTTCCCGGGGAAAGACCAGCCTCTTGGAAATTTGCGACTGGCTAGGGTTCCCGTGACTGGATCAGTGACAGGGTGGACGCTCACTGCTGCCGCCCCCGTGTCCAAACCCTCCAGAGCGTTTGGGGGACCAAAAGCTAGAGCCCCCATTAACGTGTGAAGACAGCGCTGTTCCGGCCGCAGGGCGCGTGCTTTCCCGGACGAGGCCTGAGGCGCCGCGGTCACGGGTCTGGGAGGACCCCGGCCTCTGGACCCTCCCACTCCCTCCTGAGGCCAGCCAGCACCCGCTGGGTCACGGCCCGAGGTTCTTCAGAATGTCTCCTTCCGCCTTCCTGCTTCGGTCCTGTGCCTTAATCCCGGGCTGGCTCTGCGCCCTTCCCACCTGGGTTTTTCCCCCACGCTACCAAGCACTCCTCGGACACCACCTGGAGGCCCTGCAGTTCACCTTGGTTCTGACAACACTGCACCCGGAGGCCGCATCAGGTCCCGCAGGCCAGGCGCTGTCCCACAAGACAGCCCCCCAGCCCCCAACCGGAAGTTCCGGCTGTCCCCTGTGTTTCTGAGGGGCCAACGACGTCCCTCCTTGGGTTCAATTTCTTTGTAAGTGGAGCTCATGGAACTCAGAGAAATCTTTTACGACTAGACTACCGGTTTATTATAAAAGGATATGACTCAGGAACAGCCAGCTGGAGGAGACGCAGGGGGCAAGGCATGTGGGAAGGGGCGTGGAGCTCCCATGAACTCTGAGCCCATCACTCTCCCCAAATCTCTGCATCTTCACCAACCCAGAGCTCTCCGAACCCTGTCCTTTAGGGTTCTTATGGAAAATTCTCTACATAGGCATGACTGATTAAATCACTGCCCACTGGCTACTGAATCAACCTTCAGCTGCCCCTCCCCTCCCCAGGGGCCTGAAAGGGTTGGAGACTGAAAGCTCTAACCCTCCAATCCAGGGCGGTTCCCCTGGAAAGCGCCCCCCACCTTAGGTATTCTCCAAGTCACCTCACTTAACACAGACTCCAGGTGGCTGAAAGGGGCTTGTCAGGAACATCAAGACACCTTTATGGCTCTCACCACATGGAAACTCCAAGGGCTTTAGGAGTGCTGGGCCAGAAAATGCGGACAAAGGCCAGCACACGTTTCTTAATGTCAATCACAGCATCACAACTGGGGTTTATTCTTTTCCTGCCCAACAGGGCTTTGCACACAGCCAGGGCTCAGTAAACATCTGACTGCCTGGATGGGGTGGAGTCTGTGGCCATGGGAAAGAACCAAACTGAGTGCTGGGCGGTAGGCCCGCAGCAAGTGGGACAGCCCTGGCCAGTCTCCCGAAGGCCTGCTGGACTTCCCTGAGGCTGGGGACGGAGCACAGCCAGGCAGACGCTGACCTGCCTCCTGGGGTTCACAACTGAGGAGCCGCCCAGTCAGCCAGTAAACAGATGATCCCCAATAGTGCCAGGGGCTGCGAATGCTGAGTTGGGGCCATCAGGCAAGGAGGGCAGAAGGCTAATCAGCCAGGCAATCAGGACAACCAGGACCCCCAAACAGAGAGACTCCTGAAGAGTGCTCAGGTGGAACAAATGACTTTACAGAGCCCTGGCGACCTGGCCTGTCCTCAGCCTGACAGCCACTCCCCGACATGTCCCCACACAAGTGCACTGGGACTTCAGCCGCCTGCTCCACACCTCTGCTCCCACGCCTCCAACGCATCATTTCCCCTGCTCCCTGCAAACCTGCTCCTCCTGGAGGCCACCCCCTGAACGAACGGGGCGGGGCAGGGGGGCCCTGCCAAGTGCTCAGACCAGATCCTCAATTCGTTTCTCATTCCCACACACAGTCCTTTAGGAAATCTCGTTTCTACCTTCAAAATACACGCCAGGCCGACCGTGACCGACCACCCCCACTGCTGCCACGCCTGGCCAAGCCACCAGCATCTCTCCCCTGGGTTGTTGCAGCCGCTCCTTGCCGGCCATCCCCCCGCCCCCACTGCCACCCTGTTTGTTCTCCACCTGGCAGCCAGGCAGTCCTGTTAAAACTAGGTCTGAAAAGGGCAGTCGGCTCAAAACCCTCCAAGGACTCCCTTTTCCACTTGCAGCCGAGCCCTGCTGTGGGTCCCCAGGCCTTCCACGATCTGCAGCCCACCCCAAGCTCCAGATCTCATCTGGCCCCCTGCTCTTCTCCTATGTTCCTCTTCGTCCGGGCACACTCCCACCTCAGGGGCCTCGCGTGTGCTGTTCCCCCTGGTGCAATGCTTTTCTCTCGTTTCCACATGGCTCCCTCATTCCTCAGGTCAGCTCAGATGTCACCCTCACGTGAGCGTTCCCTCATCACTCTATTTAAAACTGCAGCCCTTCCTTGTCGGGCTGTTCCTCCGGGGCACAGACCCTCAGAGTTCCATGGCAAGGCAAGAAAGCAAGGGACCTGACGGCCCATCTCCATCAAAGCCTCCCCAGCAGTCTTCCTTGTTCCATCATCTGCTTCGATTTAACTGAAGGAAACAGGAAACAAATATTCAAGATCTTGAGGATCAACAAAGTTGCTCTATCTTGAGTGTGAGTATAAGTCACCTGGAGTTTGTTTACACAGATTCCCTCAGGAATTCAGGCCTCAGTAGGCCTGGGGAAGAGACCGAGAATCGGTCCCAGGTGATAGGGAGGCTGTCAGTCTAAAACAGGGATGCAGGATCATGAATGGGGCCAGAGGAGGGGTCTGGTGTTAGGAGCAGATAACCCCATTTACTGTGCTTTCTTTTGGGATCTTACTTCCCTGACCAGGCTTCGAACCCATGGCCCCTGCATTCCAAGTGCGGAGTCTTAACCACCGGACCGCCAGAGCAGTGCCCCCACTTACTGTTCTTGTTATTGAAGGCCGACACAGACAAGGCATGCTCCATGTCTTTGAGCTTGATTTCTTCCCTCTGCTTTCCACTTCTCCAGAAATCTAAAGCCACATCTGTGATCCTTTCTGCTCCAGCATTGCTGCGGGACAATTCCAGTGAATAAGGACTGGGGTGTTTCTCCCCGAAGCCCCCAGGGCTGGGGCTCAGAGCTCTTCAACCATGTCCCGGCCCCGACTTTACCTGAGAAATATGAAGATGGCTTTCTGATAGGAGACCCCATCCAGGTTGTCGTAATAGTCTAGGTAAGGCTTGATGGCGTCTATGAGGCCGGCGTGCATCTTGTCCATTTCATCAAATATGAAGATGGACCTCGCACAGGCACTCACGTTGCCGCGAATCCATGACTGTAACTGATCCTGAGTGACAAGAGGGAAGCCAACAGAGATTCTCAGAAGTGCGACTGACACAGCCGGTGGGGAGCGCTATTAACACTACAACTGGGGTCTACAAAGGCTGCATTTACAAGAGCTTACTGTGTGCTTCCTGCTGTGCTGAGAACTTCACATGAACTCTTCTGTTCCTCACCACAACCCCACACAGTGGGCACCATCATGCCCATTTTACAGATGAGAAGACCGAGGCACAAAGAGCATAATCAACTCAGGTTCCAAAATTTTCCCAATGTTACAAAATTGGGCTGTAACAGAGTGAAGATCTGAACCCCACCCTGCCTGATTCCAAGGCCCCACACCCTGATTATAATTCTTATCCTGTGACGTGTCACATGGATGCTACATTGCTAGTCCTCTGTCATCAAAATGAACATGTTAAAATGTATCCTGTGGACACCAGCCTTCTTGGGAGAAAGCAGAGACCGAGCAACCTCTTCCCTGATTAAGTCCTTGGAAGAGCCTGGAGAAGGGCTCTAACGTTTTGAGAGGGGTAAGGAGACCTCAAGAGCACACGTGCTCGAGGATGAGTGTGGGGAGGCAACATTCCTGAGTTTCTGAAACAGTGCCTGGAGACTGCTGGAATAAATCTGCTTAAATGGAACATTCCCTACGAACATCATGTAGGTACTCCTTATATTAAGCAATCAAGATGAGAAGGAGGACCCTTTTCATCAGAAATTTGAGCTATGGTTTTTCACAATGCTTTCCTAGATGTTTCCCCCTACGATAAGGAGAGGGCTTCCCAGGTGGCTCAGTAGGTAAAAGAATCCGCCTGCAATGCAGGAGACACAGGAGACCTGGTTTGATCTCTGGGTCAGGAAGATCCCCTGAAGGAGGACACAGCAATGCAGTCCAATATTCTTGGGTAAAGAATCCCATGGACAGAGGAGCCTAGCAGGCTACAGTCCACGAGGCTGCAAAGAGTCAGACACAACTGACGCAGCTAAGCACACACGCAAGGTAAGAAGGAAGAGTTAGCTATTAGTTTACGAGGAAAATTCTAGAAGTTACGATATAGGTCTTGACTTCTTATGATCTGGAGTTTTGCTTGGCTACTCAGACCACGGGTACAGTGTTCCATGGGTGCCTATTAACCAAAGCAGTAACTTTGCTCTGTTCGTGCAACGTCACTTCAGTCGTGTCTGACTCTTGCGACCCCATGAACTGTAACCGATCAACTCCCCTGTTCGTGGGATTCTCCAGGCAAGAATACTGGAGTGGGTTGCCATGCCCTCCTCCAGGGGATCTTCCCAACCCAGGGATCGAGCCCATGTCTCTTAGATCTCCTGTGTTGGCAGGTGGGTTCTTTACCACTAGCACCACCTGGGAAGCCCAACTCTGCTCTGTAGATATGAACTAACCTCTATTTACAGAAGAACCTCAGGAGAGCTGGAGTGACTTGAACAAGGCCACAAAGTGAGTCACTGTTTAAACGAGAATTCCCTCAGGTCTGGCGGGCTCTAGCCGCCAAGGCCTTCCATTCTGTTCCTCCCTCTTACAGACAACAGAGAACGTACATGGAGCACTCACTACAGACAAGACCCTGTTCTAAGCACGGTTCACCTGTTTTATTGTGACGTTCCAAAACCCGTCAAAGCAGTTAACTACTGCATTTCCTATTTCACAGACCAGGAAACTGAGGTGCAGGGAGGTTACGTAACTTGCTCAGTCACACAGCTATTGAACAGTGAAGATGGAATGCTAACTAGGAAGAGCAACTCGTCCCTATTTGCCTGGAACTTTCCCAGTTGTAGCAGCGAAAGCCTCACATCCCAGGAACTCCTGGGCGGTCAGTGACCCTGATGCTCATCCAAGTTGAAGGGAAAAATGTGTTCACACAGGTGAGACCAAAAAAAAAGGCAATAGTTACCAATGATTTGAACGCTCATGTGCTGAGCATCATGTTACATACTTGACAGGTTTAAGAGCTCAAGAAATTCTCAGACTTCCCTGGTTTTACAGTGGTTAAGACTCCCAGCTTCCACTGCAGGGGGTGGCACGGGTTCAAGACCCAACATGCTACGTGGCATGGTCAAAATTTTTTTAAAAAGAAATTCTCACAACTATAATTTGACACATGAAGAACCTGAGTCTCAGGAGAAGTCAGGTGACTCTCCCTCCCAACGTTACACAGCTGATAAGTGGGAGCCTGGGGCTGAAATTCAGATGTGTCTGCCCTGGAAGCCAGGCTGTTAAATCAGTGAGTTCAAGTATAAAAGCAAACTTAGGCCTCCCTAGAAATGTTTCCCCTTTCATAAAACATGTTAGATTTGAAGAGCTTTAACCCGGATTTGATTACATCCATCTGTAAAATCCTACCACACCACTTACTAAGTACCACACGCAGCCTGTTTTCAGAAACCAGCTTTGATGGTGTCATTGCTTCTGTCATCTCCAACCCTCTGTAATTTCCACACTTTTTAAAGGGAAACGGCCACGTGTGGCTGTTTTCAGGGCTCACTCCTTTCAACACAGAATATCCAAATCCCATCCCCCAACAAAGAAACCCCAAAGCCAGCAACGTCCCTGAAGGATTCCCAAATTCGACCCTTGCCTTATACAGGGTGATGTTCGAGATGTGTGGGAAGTGCAGCGTGGCCACAAACAGGTGGACATAGTCACTGTTCAGACCACCCTCGTAGATATTCTCCGCGATGATTTTGCTGACAAAATTTTTGCCAGTGCCTGTCCACCCGTGCAGGGAGAGGGTGAGAGGTTTCTTGGGCTTCGGGTTGCTGATGAAGCCGGACAAAGCATTTAAGATGACTTTCTTTGCAAGATGCTGTCCAAAGAGCTTGCTGTCGAGATCCTTCTGCAGCGCTGCGAAAAAATCCAAAGCCAGTCAGGCGGGGAGTAGGGGGACACACCTGGCAAAACGTAGCCGTTTCCAGGCTCACGTAAAGCCGGCAAAGCCCGCTAAGCTCTTCAACCGTTTACTGGGACGCAGATGTAGGTAGGCACTCGGCCCAGATGACCCGTGAGTCCAGGAGGCCCTCCCTCTGCAAGTCCTGCCCACACTTTCGGATGAGACCCACCCCGGCCCTGTCCCTCCCCACCCGAAGGCCGGCAGGAAAAAAAGGGCAGCTTAATTCAGATCCGCTGCTCCGCGTCGGGAGCGCCCCCACCAGCCTTCCCGTCTCCGGTGAGGAACGAGCAAGAAATTCTCTGGAGGAAGTTTCGCATCGTCCACCCGTCCGCTTTCTGGGCGAAGGTGCAGCCGGCATCCGCAGGTCACAGACCAAAGTCCGGTCGGCCTGCGGTCGTGGCCCAGGAGCCAGGCCCCGTGCCGCACGCCGGTTCCGGGTCTGGGCCCCCCTGCCCGCCACTCCCCGGCTGGGCACTGCCCGGGTTTCCGGGCCTCCTGGCTGCCCCCCGCCTCTGACCCCCTTCCCAGCTCTCGCACCAGACCCCGGCCCATCCTACCTTCCCGGCTGAGGCTCCGCTTCGGGCTGCAGCACTCGGCGAACAGGCAATAGAGGCGCGGGTAGGAGATGTAGCCGGTGAGGACGCCGGCCAGGGCCAATCCCAGACTGATGGGCTCCACTGCCCGCACCGCCAACGGCGCCAGCAGCAGCAGGCCCAGCGCGGCCCGCCCCAGCTTCATGCCGGGACCCGCGCCGCCCTGCGCGTTCTCGCGCCTACCGCCGACCGGCGCCGCCACCAGACCGCGCTTCCGGTTCCTCCCGCCGGCGCCCCCATTCTTCAAAGGGGCGGATCGCCTCCGACGCCGGCGGCCGCCATCTTTGTGAAGGGCAAAGCCCTTTCTTGCTTTGGGCGCTGGGGTAGTTGGAGGGGCCAATTTTTTTTTCCTTTTCCTCTTTTTAGTAAAACTTGCTTTTGGGAAACAGTTTTACATGGGCTTCCCTGGTGGCTCAGACGGTCTGCCTGCAATGCGGGAGACGCGGGTTCGATCCCTAAGTCGGGAAAATCCCCTGGAGCAGGAAATGGCAACCCACTCCAGGGGATTCCCCCAGCCAGGGATCCAACTCTGTCTCCCGTTTTGGCAGGGGGATTCTTTACCACTGAGCCACCTAGGAAAGCCCTAATCTTTTGTAGGATTCTCAACTATTGGAATTTGATGCTCTTCTTATGATTAGATTGGAGTTATGGGTTTGGGGGAGGAATATACAGAGATACTATTTTTATAACATCATATCATAGGTACATATAATCCACCTGATTTATGACTGTTGACGTTGACCTTCCTCACCTGGATAAGGTAGTGTTGGTCAGGTCTCTCCCAGGTAACAGTTACTTCCTCTCATTGATTCATTCATAATTTTGAGGATCTCCTATGGACTAGATCCTGGGGATTGAAGAAAAAAAAATGAGGTGCAGGTGAATCCTGCCTTCACTGACCTTGCATTTGAGTGAAGGGGAAGCAAAGAAAATCTCTTACAGATGAGAAAACAGGCTGCAAGGCAAACAGATGTGTCCAAGGATTTAATAAAGAAGCTGTGAGCAGGACTCAAATCCAACTCCAAAGCCAAATGTCTCTAACCACACGATACCCGATTTAAATCAGCCCAGGAGTCAACCAACCTGTTCTTTCCTCATCACAACCTGTGCACCTGCCTCACAAAAAGCGGCACCACAAGTGGCACCAAACCTGTCGCTCAAAGGCTGGTGCCTCCCAGACGAGAAGAAGCCCTCCAGGGACTGAGCTGTGCCTCCGAGCTGCCCGGCCCAGGACACATGATGGGTCACCGCTGGTGCAAGGAGACGCAAAACAAACAAGGCTGGGTCCATTTCATAGTTAATATTTAAATGCTTAAAATGACAGAAATTACTTTTTCTTTCTTTAATGAAAAGAAACATAACTGTAAAAGTCAGAAAATACTAGTGTTCCTTTGATCATCTACATTTTTCTACTTTCAGCTGGATCCACCGTAAACAGTGAAGGAGGCATTTCTGAATATCACTCCAGATATTTGAAAGCAAGAGACAACGACTGCATGTATTATAATAAAAGCCCAATAAAGGATATTATCTTACCCTGAAACACAGACCCATTTCCTCCTGACCTGGGGCAAATACTAAGAGAAAGTCAACATATTTACAAACAAGATTTAATAATGCTCACAAGACTAGTTTGCCCCCAAATAGGAAAACTACACATTGTTTCAAAAGGTTACAAATTCAATGCCTGAAAAATCCCACAGGTAAGCAGTGGGACTGACAGAGTCTGTTTTGGGAGCCATCTGCTAGCCAATGAGCAGGCTTCTGTCCAGGAAATCTTTTATCATGGGGATAAAGGGAGTGGACAACAGTTATTTATATCCCACGCCGCACCTCTCCCCATTTAGCCTCCCTCAGTACCGCCTGTTCATCTTCTTGAACTTCTCGTAATGATAATCATCCGTGGCCTTCTCATTAGCAGGACGCTTGCGGTTGGGAGGGGACCCTGAGAAGGAAAAGAGGAAAAGCTGTTTGCCATGCTAGAAGCCACTGATAGGCTTAGCTCTGCACAAGCTAGGTCAACCACACCTGTGTCTCACTCTCGAGAGGCGCCCCAATGCCTACCCTGGTCAACAGGAACATAGGAGAGCCTGAGGAAGTATGTGTTACTGAGCAACAAGCACGGTGGACTCAGGTGCCAGCTGAAATATGCTGACTTTAGTGTTAGACCAGGTGAACAGCAGAGTCCCTTGGACTGCAAAGAGATCAAACCAGTCAATCCTAAAGGAAATCAATCCTGAATATTCATTGGAGGGATTGATGCTGAAGCTGAAGCTCCAATACTTTGGCCACCTGATGTAAAGAGCTGACTCACTGGAAAAGACCCTGATGTTGGGAAAGATAGAGGGCAGGAGGAGAAGAAGGTGACAGACGATGAGATTTTTAGGTAACATCATTGACTGAATGGACATGAGTTTGAACAAACTCCAGAAGATAGCAAAGGACAGGGAAGCCTGATGTTCTTCAGTCCATTGGAGTCACAGTCGGACGTTACTCAGCAAATGAACAATCACAAATTCAGCAAACTCTTAACTGCATTGAGAGTCTGACTAGCTCATGCATGGCACAAGCTTTTAGACATGACTTCCTTTCACCTGCCCAGAAATCCCAGCAGGGGCATGTTACCATCTCTCCTCAGAGAGGTTAGCTGACTTGCTCAAGGTCACTCAGAAAGTGACAGGAAGCTAAGCATTGAACCCAAATCTGATGCCTCTAAAATCTCTGTTTAACAGATATTAATAACAGGAAACTCTTTGGGAATCAAAGACTACTCGGCCAAAGTGTTACAGGAAATAATTTCTGAAGGAAGAAGGAAGAACAAGAGAAGTCTCAGCAAATGTAGCATTTCCTAAGAACTGTCCCATTGTTGATGAAAAAGATGACACTGCCTGGTGCTAAGAGCACGTGGGGAAGGGCACTGCTGGATGGACGATCATCATTACATAGGGAAACATGGGAAACAGCCTGAGTGTCTCGCCAGAGGAAAGCAGTTAGACTAAAAGATGTCTACCTGTACAGCAGAACGTGACGTGCCGACTGAAAGTGAAATGTAATTTACTATCACAAACAAACAGGCAGAGGACGGACACTGAAGAGCAGTGATATCCTATTAAGTATGTATACACTACATGTGTGTGCTTTCTTAGAAGCCGGGAAGGTTACAGAGCGGGCCCTTGGTACCCAGGGTCCAACAGCCAGCCCCAGGCAGGGTAGTGCTGCGTTTGCAATCGCTGTTGGCCGGCAGCCGTGGGCTCCGAGGGCTGACTGTGGGACTTGAGCTTAAGCATCCACAGATTCTGGTGTCGGCAGCAGGTCCTGGAACCAGCCCCCCGAGAATACTGAGGGTTAACTCTACGTAACAATGTTGTGTATACCAGAAACTAACACGGCAGTGGAAAGCAATTATATTACAACTGAAAAATAAATAAATAAAAAGAACCCACTGTATAGTTCAGGGAAAAAAAAGGATCTATTGTACAGCACGGAGGACTATACTCAATATCCTGCAATAAGCCATAACAGAAAAAACTGTGAAAAAGAACGCGCATATGTATGTGTAACTGAGCCACGTTGCCATACAGGGGAAATTAATGCAACACTGTAAATAGACTATGCTTCAATAAAGTAAGTTTTAAAAATAAAAAATGTTAACTGTGGCCTTCTTTGGGTGGTGAAATCATGAGTAACTTTTGTTTTTGCTTATTCAAGTTTTCTGAGTCTCTGTTACACTTGATAGCCCATTGAATCCTTAGAGCAACCCCCAGTGGTACATTTTATTACCAACCCCATTTTAAAGGTGAGGAAACTGAGGCTTGGAAAGGAGATGGCACATAACCATGGTCCAGAGAAAGAACTAGAACCCAGATGCCTTGGCCCCAAAGCCCAAGCGCCACCCCTCCCCGCCTCCACCGACCCTGGGCCACGGCCGCCCCCGCGGCCCTGAGGCCCCTGCTGTACTCACGCTCAGGCTCCGGCTTCTCTGTGTCCCCCACTCGCAAGGGTCGGGCTTTGGGCTCCTCTTTGTTTCTCCGTATGGGAGCGTTGAGCTCCTCGTGGTAAACTGGACCGAAAGAGACCAGGGGGCGCGTCAGACAGAACGGGGGCCCAGGCACCTGAACCCAGTGGGGCGGGGGCAGCCGCCCCGGGGCCGCGGCGCTTACACCGGTTGTGCTGCACGTAGTTCACAGCCATGTTGGTGGGCACGAAGGAGGTCTCGCTGTCCTTCTTCTTGTTCTGCTGCTCCGCCAGCAGGCGGGCCTTGGCGTCCTCCGTGGAAATGATGTTTTTTATTTTCGCGCTGTGGGGAGAGAGGGGCCACTCCACAGTTAGAGCTCTGCCACTGAGGGCCTCAGATGGAACTGACTGGAGGGGCTCAAAGCACCCCTCCTCGCTCAGCTGCATAAGGATGTCATCTTTCTCAGGGCACAGCTCTCTACAGTTCACCAACTCCCCTGCGGCCAGAGTATCATGGCACTCTCACAGCATGGGAGATGCAGGATTTACTCTCTTCTGATCGAGGGGAAACTGAGCCAGAAGTCAGGTGAACTGGTGAACTCCCTAAGGCTCAAAGCCAGTGAGGCCAGCAAAGAGGTGAGAACTCAGACGTCTCCCAACTTTCTACCACACCTGAAGAAGATTCTGACCCTGTATTTCCTCCACAAAAGTCCCCTTTTAGAGCAGATGCTTTGTAGTTAAAATGAAAGGAGGATCAGGGGTGGGTGAACCTTATCACTGCTCCTGCTGAAGTGAGCGGGAGACTACAAGCACCTATTGGAAGGACTGTGAACAAAGGCTAAACAAAAACAAACACGTTCGGAAACAAACACCTTCCAATGCAGGGGACTTGCGTTTGATCCCTGGTTGGGAAGCTAAGCTTCCACACGCCATGGTAAGCCCGTGTGCCACAACTAGCGAGAAGCCAGCAAGTCACAATGAAAAGATCCAGAATGCTGCCACCAAGACCCGAAGCAGCCAAATAAATAAATAAATATAAAAGAAAAAACAGAAAGAAAGTTTCCCTCTACTTTATAAAATAAAACAAATACTTTTGTTTTTGGTGGTGACAGTCCCTAGGGTCTTTAACTCCTCTGATCAACCCAAAGAAACTCTGGGCAGCAACCATGTCAGCAGGCCAGAGAGGGTAAGTTTGTATCTGTGGGTTTCCAAGGAGACAGGTTAAGAAACAGCCCCCTTAACTGTTACCTGGAAAGCAGAGAGCTAGCCCTTCTGCCTAGGGGCGGGAGAGAGGCGTGACTGTGGATCTGAAACTCACTCGATGCCGAGGTCCACCTCAGGGATGCCGCTCAGCATCTGGTTAGACAGCATCTCCTCCGTCTTCTTTGCCGAGGAAACCCGGATGTTTTCTGGCAGCTCATAAAGGCAATCCTCTGCATTCTTTGGCTTGACTTTCTGTTCCTCATGTTCCACGATCCCTTTCCGCTTCTTCAGTTCTGTCTCAATGTACTTCATCCTGAAACGAGATACCTGCAGGCCTCAGGGAGGGGCAGGACAGCTCCAACCCTGGCCCAGAGCCATGATGGGTGATGATGAAGTTGTCATCATTCCAAGGAGAAGTGAGAAAAATAAAAATAACTTTTCAGTTTTTAAATCAAGCTAAAAGTTTTCAATTTAAAGCACCAGTCTATATAATGAGATCCTGTCCCACCACATTATGTATAAGTTTCTTTGATGGCAGTTTTTATTTAACAGCCTTGGTGGCAAAATGAAAAATGGGCAAGTCCAATGTTTCTCCCTGCAATTTTCTTTAAGGGGTGGGATGGGAATATTACTAGCCAAGGAATTTTAAAAAATCTAAGAACCATGTTCTTAAAGAATTATTGAGGTTTTCAAAGTTCTCAAGCCTGAGGTGGTGGGGTAAGGGGGACCAGGGACACAAGAGGGGTCAAATTTGCTGTTTTTGGATAAGATTAGAAATGTCATCTGTGACTAAATGTCAGACACTATCTGGCTGGAGCCCATCCCCAATCGCTCAGCGCTGAAAAGACTGACACCTACATGTCGGCATCCTCGTCCCTTCGGTTGGTTTCTGCAGAAAATGATGTCCCCAGATGGAGGTCTTCCTCTTCGCTGATCCTACAAAAAAGAGAACAGTGAAGGAGAGCCTTAGAGTCACATATAAAGAGGCTGAATATGATGCTCCATGAATAAAACAAGTATGCAATGAAATGTACAACATCCTGTCCATAGTTGGAAAAAATAAGATACATATATAACACATAACCAGAGGAACTCCAGGAATATACGCGAGCACACCGACGGCCTCTGGAGATACTTCAGGGGGAATGAGTAGATATATTTATTTTTCACTTTTGCGTTGCTTGTATTATTTTGGTAATTGTGTTTTCTATGTTTTTCTTAAAAAAGAAAAATAACTTCCACATGGGTTTGAAAGACAATATACAATGCACCTTTACAAGAGGTGCCTACCTACATCACACTAAGTTAACGTTTGAAGAGTTTCTGTTTTCTTTTGCTTTTAAACAACATACTCTTTACAGAGCACAAAGGGCACTTCAAGCCGTATACAAGCTGCAGCAGGCCCCAGCTCCCTGGCTGGCAGGCGGTGCAGGTGAGTTTGTATCTGAGCCTGTTTCGCACGTACTTATCTTTGCCCCTTTCCTTTAGTTTCTTCATGTCCACCATCCCGCCTGTCTTCATCTGAAAGGGATCATCCTGCAGAAAGCAAACAGCGGAGAAGCAGCATCTATGTAACTCGCAGTGGAATGTTTTGTTCTTAAAGAAAACTCAATCACCCACTGAAGAGCAGTCACATCTTCCCACTGCCCAGGGAGGGTCCCACAACTCACCACTAGAGTGGTCTCTTCTTGTACCTTCTCTCCCACCAGCAGGGCAACAGCACTGAGAATAACCAAAAAGCAGAGGAGAGAGAGAGAGAAATGGCACAGTTCAAAGATGAGGAGAAACATTTAGGAAGTCTGCAACATTAGTGCGGGGTTAAGATTTGAGGAGTGGACACCAAAGTCAGATGGAAAAGCCTACAAGAATAACAGGGATCAAGAGACACTCTAGGGACTTCTCCTGTGGTCCAGTGGTAAGACTCTGCACTTTCAATGCAGGGGCCCTGGTCGGGGAATTATCCCACATGCAGCAACTAAGAGTTTGCATGCTTCAACGAAGACTGAAGATCCCGTGTGCCACAACTAAGACCTGGTGCAGCCAAATAAATAAAATAAATGTTATGAAAAAATAAAAAAGCAAGAGAGACGCTCTAGATGCTAGAGATGGGGGTAGTGTTCACCTAAGTGGTACACTTTCCTACAAAGTCATTTGGCGTTATCTTGGCTTAGAAACCTCATTTCTAAGATTTTGCCCTCACAGAAAATGAAGCTAAAGACAAGTGTAGGAAAATACTATTGCAGCCTTATTTGGTGGTGAAATTTGGCACAATGACCTACAGATCCCAAAATAGAGGGGGCAAGTTAAATTATGGTATGTATATCTGGTGGAATATTATGCAGCTATTAAAAAGGTTTTGGGGGGAATGATTACCCACAATGTGGATGAATACCCACAATATCATGAATTGAAAATACAGTAGTTACCCCCCCCCTCCTTAGCTGTGGTTTCACTTTTCACAGTGTCAGTTACCTATGGTCCAAAAATATTAAATAGAAAATTCCATTAATAAAAAAATTCGTAAGTTTTAAATTATCTATCAGCTATTATGAACAGTGTGACGAATCTTTGCCCTCTTGCCTGGTCCAACAGAGGAGGTGAACCACCCTTTTGTCCTGAGGGTCCACACTGTATACACGACCCACCTATCAGTGTGGGGAAAAATAGTCTGCATAAGATTAGATACTATTCAAGCTTCAGGCATCCACTGGTCTTGGAACATAGCCCCTGTGGATAAGAGGAGACTATTGAAGCATAGAATAAAAATAAGGCTGCTCACAGTCTTTACAAAAGAGAGAGAAAATAGGCAGGGAAGAACATTAAATGTCAATATTGGTTACCTCTTTATGGGAGAATTATAGGTACTATTTATTTTCTTGATTATACCTTTCTAAATTTTCCCAAACCCTTAACAATCACTGTGCATTTCACAATTAATTGAAGTGTAATAAAAACACTAGTCTGGACTTCCCTGGTGGTCCAGTAGTTAAGGATCCACCTGCCAATGCAGGGGACATGGGTTTGATCCCTGGTGGGGGAAGATTCTGCAAGCTGAGGGGCAACTAAGCTTGTGAGTCATAACGGAGCCCACGTGCCATGAGTCCTGAAGCTGGGCACCCTAGAGCCCGTCTTTTGAAACAAGAAAAGCCACTACAACGAGAAGTCCGAGCACTGCAACTAGAGAAAGCCCCTGCATAGAAACAAAGACCCAGTGCAGCCATCAGCTCAGGTCAGCCGCTCAGTCGTGTCCAATTCTTTGCGAACCCATGGACTGCAGCACGCCAGGCTTCCCTGTCCATCACCAACTCCCAGAGCCTACTCAAACTCATGTCCATCGTGTTGGTGATGCCATCCAACCATCTCATCCTCTGTCGTCCCCTTCTCCTCCCACCTTCAATCTTTCCCAGTATCAGGGTCTTTTCCAGTGAGTCGGTTCTTCATATCAGGTGGCCAAAGTATTGGAATTAAAACAAAAACAAACCAAAAAACACAAGCAATGACCTGTAACTCTGGAAGAAGTGAAACTTGCTCAGTTGTGTCCGAGTCTTTGAGACCCCATGGAATACACAGTCCATGTAATTCTGCAGGCCAGAATACTGGAGTGGGTAGCCTTTCCCTTCTCCAGGGGAATCTTCCCAACCCAGGAATCGAACCCAAGTTGCCCGTATTGCAAGCGGATTCTTAACCAGCTGAGCCACAAGGGAAGCCCAAGAATACTGGAGTGGGTAGCCTATCCCTTCTCCAGCAGATCTTCCAGACCCAAGAATCTAACCGGGGTCTCCTGCATTGCAGGCGGATTCTTTACCAACTGAGCAATCAGGGAGGACCATGGTAGCTCTGGAGCAAACTTCAAGACCACAAGGCTCAGGGCATGTCCTGGTTGAACATTTGCAAACAACAACAACGCTTGAATCCCTCTCCAGGCAGTACAAAGTGTAAAGTGTGTCAAGAAAAGGGGCTGTCTATGTCTGAGAATATATTTGTGACAACGACCCGGGCGGGGTGAGAGGAGTCGGGGGAGGTGGTGTCTCTGTCATCCCCTCCTGTTCTGGGTCCTCTACTCCCAAGCGGTACCCACCTCACCCCGTTGGGCCTCTTCCTCAAGTTCTGCACCTCTCGGGTCTCTTCCAGTTTTAATCTTAAAAGAGAAAAAATAAATAAAAAGGCAACGCACAGGCTGAGATACCCTTCACGGAACTCAAAGAGTCAAAAGGCAGCTTCGACGGACACCAATGACTGGCCGTCTAGCCGCCCGCAGTGGTCCAGAGAGTGACTGTGTCTCGACACACCAGGAGTCAGATCCACTTCGCACCCCAGGGGCACCCCTCCCAACCATGAGACCTTGGGGCGGCGGTCTCATCCCTAAGAGCCTCGTTTTCTTCGTTCGCAGAGGGGTAACGACACTGCTCACAGCAATGGTGTCAACGAGGTACCCGGCTGGTCGTGAGTCCCCTTAGGTTGCCTCTCTCTTCCTGCCCCGTAGGATCCCGCCCCAAACGCACCGAACCTCCTCTGAGTCCTGCTCGTCTTCCTCCGACTCCGAGTCGGCGCGGCGCCGGCGGAAAGTCTTCCCGGTGACCCGCATAGTCGCACCGGCACTGCTGTCCAGAGCCGACAAGCCTCTGCGCCGAGAACTGGGATACTTCCGGCGCGCGGCTGTGAGGTCAGAGCGCCGGCCCAGCCCGGCCCCGCCCCCAGCTCCGGCCCCGCCCCTAGTCCGCACGCCCATCTGACCACGCCCCCGTCCGTGGCGTCGGCCTCTCCCGATTGGGCAGCCCAGGGGGGAGGAGGCGGGGCGCGGCTGGCCGGGCCTCAAGACCCTGCGCCGGCGGCTCGGAGGGCGCGCTTGACTGACAGTCGGCGGTGGCGGCGCGGTTGCGACTGCAGGTGAGTTCCGGGCCGCCGCCGGCTGCTTCAAGGGGCCGGGTCTCTCCGAGCAGGGGCTACCCAAGTCCGGCTCCGGACCGGCGGGAACCTGGCCCTGCCTGGTGCGCAGAACGCCGCGGCCAGGTGAGCGGAGCCCGGGACCCTCCTCGGCCGCCACTGCCCTGACCCCTCCTCCGGCCGGCGCCCAGGGTATCTTCTCGGGCCCCGGGCGCCCCACTTCGGGCCCCTAGGCTCCGGAACAGGGGGCGCCGTCTCTTTCATTTCTGCCTGGGCCTGCCCCAGCGTTGAAAGCACGCTTGTGGCGTCTCGGACCGCTGACTTCTTTCCTCCGGTCTGGGCCCTGACGTGCACTTTTTTTTTCCTGTAGGGACAAAAGATGACCACTTCTGAGCCGTGATGAATTAAAGCCCCAGCCCCGACTCCCCAGCTAACGATCGCTTCCAGCTACTTCTCCTGGAGGAGAGTCGTGTCTGGTGTTTTGAACCCACTCGGGAGGGTTTGAGGGCAGAGGGTGCTTGCTGGCCGCTTCCCGGGACCTTCGGGGGCCTTGTTTTCGTCCTTTGTCACGAGGACTGTCGCTCTGGCCTCCGCCCCTTCTACCCGAGGATGCTCTGAGGATTAAGTTTATTTGAAAAACAGAAATCAACCGACGCTTAGGATATAACTAAATGCATAAATAATGGCTTATGGGACATCTAGCAAGCCCTTATTAGTTTTCCTTTTTTCAATATGCTGTCTGTCCTTTCCTTAGCAAGAACTACCTCTTATTAAGCGCTTAACGTGGCAGGCACTGGACTCAGCATTATTTCATTAAACTCATCCAACAGTCCTAGGAAGTAGATTCAATTATTGTTTCTCATTTTGCCAAGGAAGACACCAGGGCTCAGAGAGGCAGTGTGTACCTCAGGGAACACAGCTGGAAGGGGGAGGAGAAATCAGTTACAGGCCTCCCTCGCGGCAACTTGCGCTCAGTACCTGGCACAGTACAGTTGGTTTTCTGCAGGTTCCCTCCTTGTGAAGACCATCCGGAAGTCAGGCAGCATTTCTGGAATGCCTTACTGTTCTCTGGAACAGTCTCCTCTGAGGTTGGCGTCCTCTTCCGTGTACTGAGACAGATAGTAGACTCGGGACTTGTTGGAACAGCCTTGTGGTTTTGATGAAAAGCCATAGTTTATAAGTGTCCAGGTCTAGCCCTCTGCAGTCTGGTTCAACCAAACCCAGATGCACATGGGAGTCACTGGGCCCCCTGTCTGTGATGGCTGCAGGAGACGCTCCTTGGGGACTGCCGCAGGAACCCAGGGAGTGGACGCCTGCAGCTCTCACGCTGTCAGAGTTGGCTCCAATTTTGCCCTCCCAGGAGCCCTACCACCAGTGGGTACTGGACAGCACTAAGGAGAGGGCTGCAAGACCAAGGACATTTCTGCTGATATCCCAGGAAAGACCATCTGGTACAGATGTACTGTCCCTGCTGGGCAAGACCAGCGTGCCCACTGATAACCTCGGTCTGACTGAGTTGAGTTTAGCAGAAGTGATGCTGCAGAAGTGGCAGGGGTGAATCTGGCGGCCTGTGACTGGGCTGAGGGGCTGCAGATCCTCTGAACTTTGCTGGGCCTTTTAGGGGGTGGGTTGAAACTGCTTCTCGGAGGGAGCCTGTGGGAAATCTGAATTCTCTTCAGTTCAGAGAAATGCCATGTTTTTCGTTTGGTTTGAAGGTTTGGTTCTTGAAGAAAGTGTCCAGGATTGGCTTGAGTTTGGGTTCGTGCACTAGCTCCTGGAACCAGGTGAAATGTGGGCTTGTCTCAGTGAGCATTAATGTCTAGGTCAATTTGGGAAAATCATTTTGCAATCCAGCAAAATGATTGCAGCTCACAGCCTGGCCATAGTAAGTATTCATTGAGTGTGGGACAGACTTACTTATTCAGCAAATATTTACTGAGCTTTCAGTATACAGAACAGGCACTGCTTTGGGTACTTGAAATACGTCAGGGAGCAAAAGAGACTAAAGACCCCCTGAACTCATGGACTTTATGTTCAGATAACCTGATAACTATGTAAAGGTGTTAGAAGGTGATGCTATGGGGAAAAAAAAGTAGAGCAAGGGGAGGGAATCAGGATCGAGAGAGAATTGACTTGCAGATTTAAATTGGTGTTCTGGTTTGTGGTTTGGTCAGTGACATGACAAAGCAGTGGACTGAACTGTAGGCCCTGGGTTCAAGGACCAGTTCTGCCAGCTTGCTGTGTGAGCCTGGACAGGAGCCTTTCCCCACCAGAGCCCCTGCTCTACCATCCGCTGGTCGTGTGACTTCAGCATGAACCTCTCTAATCCT
The DNA here is from genome assembly GCF_019923935.1 of Bubalus bubalis. Taxonomy (NCBI): domain Eukaryota; kingdom Metazoa; phylum Chordata; class Mammalia; order Artiodactyla; family Bovidae; genus Bubalus; species Bubalus bubalis. The sequence goes on from NC_059168.1 coordinate 99,615,651, forward strand.
CTCCTGCTTCGTGGTTTTAGGGGTCCTGGTCTGAGTTTCTGCTTTTACTTACTCCAGGGTTTGCAGCTTCTCAGTGACCTGGGCCAGTCACTGCCTCTAGCCTGTCAGCCCCAGGGACTGCCAGCATGGAGCAGCCATAACCCCAATTAACAGACTCTTACGCCCCCTTGGACAGAGTGCAGTACCGGGCTTCAGGCCGTGCAAGAATGTTAACCTAAACTTAAGGAACTGAAACTGAGCAGAAAAAAGTGCTGTGTGGAGAATGACTCAGAAGAGTTGCTTGTGAGGAAGGCCAGGGGAAGCCACCCTTGGGGTTAGGCATTTGGGTCTGAGGACGTGAAGGTCATCATCCCTACTCCAAGCTGTTTGGCAGCTGGTAGAGCTGACAGTTCAGAGCACTGACTTCGGGGCAGGCAGTCCTGGGTTTGAATCCTGGCTCAGCTGTTCTGTAGCTGTGTGACCCCCAGCCAGTTGCTTCCCCTCTCTGAGCCTCAGCCTTCCCTCTTTTAGTGATGGAGGCGGAGATGGATTTTGCTCTTAATGTTGCCTGACCTCCAGGGTGATTGTGAGGATTTCATGAGGTCTGTTAGTATCCGTTTCCAGTTCACAGGGCCATCCTGAATGGGGGCAAGCAGAACTTGGCAAGAAAGAAGGGCTGAGGGTCCTGCCTTGAGAGTTGGAAGGACAGTGGACTTGGCGTATTAAGTCTGGTTAAAGAGAGGAATTTGGGGGAAAGGGGATGGCTTGGAAGTAGAGTGGGGAGCAGGCAGGAGCGGGAGGTAAAGGGGACATGTTTTGTGGGCTAGAGGGGAGCATGGAAAGGTGTGGGCACAGGTATGTGGGGTGGCCAGTGTGGTGAGGATCAGGGCAGGGGGTGTCATGTTGGTGCCGGAGTTGGCAGCATCGCCTTTAAATTCTGAGGAGCTGGGCTCGCAGCTGGCAGAAGGATGTAGCCAGAACCTCCAGGAAGCTGATGAGTAATGGGCCCCTGAGGCCTGGTCTCTAGCGGTGGTGCCCAGATGTGCTGCCTCACCGCCTGCGCCCCTGTGCGGGGCTGCAATGGGGGTGGCTTTCCCCGTCTCTCCACGAAGGCCCCGGGGAGGGGGGCTCGCCCGCCCTTGTTCAGGACAAGAAGCCTCTTAGCCGTCTCATCCGGGGCCCGCAGTGGGCAGGCTCTCTGCCAGACCTGCCAGCCTGCCTCCTCTCCTCCTGCTTTCTCGTCGCCGAGAGGAGGTGGGTCTGGTGGGTCTGGAGGGAGAGGTGCCCTGGGTGTCTGTAGCGGAGGCGCAGCCCCTTGGCTGGCATCTCGAATACCAGCTATGGGGCGGTGACTCTTAACAGCACTGTGGAGCTGCTGCTCTCAAGAGGGCCCATGCCCAAATCCAGGCCTCCCCGCAGTAGAGGTGTCTTTCCTTTTCAGTCTTTATTAAACACCTTCTGTGTCCTTTCCGTTTATTTTGCACAGAGGGAAGGATGGGAAGGTGCACCCCACCTGGCTCACTTCCTGCTGTCCCACTCCCTTGCTCTGTGGTCTTGGGCAAGTGGCTTCCCATCTCAGAGCCTCCGTTCTTCCTCCATAAAATAAGAAACAGCTGTCCTCACCCGAGAGTGTGTAGTGAAGCACTGCGCATCACTCCTGGCTTAGAGTAGGCACTCAGTCCTGGAGCTCCTGTTGAGCTGTTGTTCAGTCGCTCAGGTGTGTCTGACTTTTTGCGACCCCATGGACTGCAGCACGCCAGGCTTCCCTGTCCATCACCAACACCCAGAGCTTGCTCAAGCTCACATTCGTTGACGTGAGTTAAGGTTACCTTTTCCAAAAGACCCTTCTCTGCTCCCATCTTAAGTGAGATAAAAGGAATCTTTAAAAAGTTTCTATTTTGATCATATAAGCGCCTGTTCAGTGTTTCAAATTTTTAAAATGCCAAATATTTTCATGGTCACTTGCATGTAGTGATCTGGAAAATATTCAAAGAAAAATTGAAAGCCAGTGGTATTTAACCAGCCTCAAATTGTGCAACCATGATGTATAATAAAGAATTTGAAACAAACAAAAAAAAAGTTTCTATTTTGAAAAAAGTCAAACCCAGACAAGTGAAAAGAGTCATAAAATGAAATGCCATTTACCCTTTACCTATATCCACCAATTGTTAACATTTTTGCCCCATTTACTCTCTATGTATTTATATATTCATCATCATCAGAATTATTCTTGCCAATCCATTTAAGAGTAAGTTGCAGATATCATGACCCTTTGCCCTTCAGTATTTAGGAGGAATTATCTAAGAACAAGGGTACATAACCAGAAAATGGTTTTCATCTTGAGAAGCTTTTTTTTTTTTTTTTTTAACTACATCAGGGCTTAGTTGCAGAGCTCGGGTTAGTTGCTCAGAGGCATGTGGGATCCAAGTTCCCTGACCAGGGATCAAACCCACATCCCCTGCATTGGAAGGCGGATTCTCAACCACTGGACCACCAGGGAAGTGCCCATCTTCAGAAACTTTAATGTTGATCTAACACTGTATCAGTTTCCCAGGGCTGCCATAACAAAGTACCACAGGCTGGATGACTTACACAACAGAAATTTATTTTCTCATAGTTCTGTAGGCTGGGGGTCCAAGAAAGAGGTCAGCAGGTTTGATTTCTTCTGAGACTTCCCCTTGACATACCAGTGGTGACTTTCTTGCTATGTCCTCACATGGTCCTTTCTCTTGGTGCCTCTTGGTGTATCCAAATCTCCTCCTCTTATAAGGACACCAGTCACATTGGATTAAGGTCCACCCTAAAGACCTCACTGAACTTAACTACTTTACTTTTGGGGGGATAGTTTACTTATTTTTAATTGGAGGATAATTGCTTTACAATGTTGTGTTGGTTTCTGCCTACATTAATATGACTTGATTACCTTTTATTTAAAATAAATAAATACATAATTTAAAACAAAACCAAAAACACAGCCAGTGACATACTTTACAGGCTTCCCAGGCAGCACAGTGGTAAAGAATCTACCTGCCATTGCAGGAGACCTGGGTTCGATCCCTGGATTGGGCAGATCCCCTGGAGGAGGAAATGGCAACCCACTCCAGTATTGCCTGGAGAATTCCATGGACAGAGGGGCCTGGCGGGCTACAGTCCATGGGGTCGCAAAGAGTCAGACACGACTAAGTGATAGAGCGCCACAACAAACTTTATAGTACCGAGCATTTTTTGAACATTCGTCCTCTTTTTTAAAAAATTTATTTAAAAGAAAATTATTTATTTGGCTGTGCTGGGTCTTAGTTGCCACACACAGGATCTTTTGTTGCAGCATGTGGGATCTAGTTCCCTGACCAAGGATGAACCTGGGGCCCCTGTGTTGGAAGCCTGGAGTCTTAGCCACTGGACTAGTAGGGAGGTGCTTGCTGTGCAGATAAATACAAACTCTGAGCAAGTCCCTATGATCAGAAGTCATTACGCTAAGTCCTTGCTATGTGTTGTCCCGCCTCGTCTTCTCAGTCACCCTACCAGCCACCTGCTGTCTTTGTCCCCATTTTCCTGGATGAGGAAACTGAGGATTGGTGATTTTAGCTAAAGACACCAGCTTGTGAGTGACAAGATCGAGGAGCTCAACGCAGGGCTAGCTGTCCCCATCATTGCCCTCCGTGATCATAGTCGACTCCAGGGGTGACACCTTCAGAGCAGCTGACAGCGGTAAGAACGGAAAGTGGCTCCCGTTAGCGATTATAATACCCTTCATGGCTGCGCACAGGCACCCTGGTGTTGAAACAGGGAACTCTGTGTCCCATGAGGGCAGCGCCCATGCCTGGCTTATTTCCCATCACCCAGGAAGGTGCCTGGTCAGCGTTGACTGGGGACCAAGTAAAGCAGAATGACAGCTTTTAGATGGCTGGGGTCATCAGAGTGTGATCCTTGCAGACTTGTGCACTTCAGATGTTTCAGGTCCTGCGTAGAACACTAAGCATCTAGTTTTTGATACTACCACTCGACATTTCCCCGTATATAAACTGGCTTTCTTAAATTGAAGTCTAGTTGATTTACAGTGTCATGTTAGTTTCAGTTGTACAGCACAGTGCTTCAGTTATACATACATACGTGAATTTATGTTTTATTCAGAGGCTTTTCCCCTATAGATTATTACAAACTATTGAGTATAATTCCTTGCTTTATAGAGTAGGTCCTTGTTGGTTATCTCTTTATATATAGTAGTGTGTGTATATACTTATCCCAACCTCCTAATTTATTCCTCCCTCCCTTCCCCTTTGGTAACCATAGTTTGTTTTCCATATCTGTGAGTCTGTTTCTATAAACTGATTTTTAAACATTAACTTTAAAAAAATATTAGTAAGCCTTAAACTTTCTATGTTGCTCAGACACTGTTGGGAGGCCAATAAATTTATATAATGTTTCTGGAGGAAAACTTGTCATTATATATCTAGTACTTTCAAAACAAATATTTTGACCCAGTAATTTTTCTTTTGATCAAAGATGTAGTCAAAGACTTATATTCTAAAATAATCCTCACTGCCATACACACACACACTCACACAGATATCCTGTGTCTACCAGTAGGAGAATGATTGAGTAAGGTATTGTAGAGCTTAGATTATATGTGGTGTAATATTATCCAGCCACTAGAAATGAAGTTGTTGAAAAAAAGTTAAGTGATGTGGGAAACATATAAGCACACTCAGTCCTGCCCGGCTCTTTGCAACCCCATGGACCATACAGCCCATGGAATTCTCCAGGCCAAAATACTGGAGTGGGTAGCCGTTCCCTTCTCCAGGGGATCTTCCCACCTCAGGTCTCCTGCATTGCAGGTGGATTCTTTACCAGCTGAGCCACAAGGGAAGCCCAGCAATGAAGTTGTTGAAAAGAAATTTAGTGACATGGGAAACAGAATATAAACCTCCAAAAGCTGTATACAGATTAAATCTGTTATGTTTTGGCTTATGTTCTTTAATATTTATTTATTTGGCTGCAGCATGTGGGGTCTAGTTCCCTGACCAGGAATTGAACCTTCTGCCTCCAAAGCATGGAGTCTCCACCACTAGACCACTAGGGAAGTCCCAAGTGATTTTTGTTTCCTTCTTTTTTGCTCATCTGCATTTTCTACAATGTTTTATTTTATTTTCTTACTGTACTGGGTCTTCGTTGCTTTATTGGGTTCCCTCTCTAGTTGCGGTACAGGCTTGGGCTCCCTCTCTAGTTGCGGTACAGGCTTGGGCTCCCTCTCTAGTTGCGGTACAGGCTTGGGCTCCCTCTCTGGTTGCGGTACAGGCTTGGGCTCCCTCTCTGGTTGCGGTGTACAGGCTTCTCACCGCACTGGCTTCTCTTCTTGCAGAGCATGGGTGTAGTTGCAGCACGCAGGCTCAGTAGTTGTGACACACAGGCTTAGTTGCCCCTCAGCATGTGGAATCTTCCCAGGCCAGGGATCCAACCTGTGTCCCCTGCCTTGGCAAATGGATTCTTAACCACTGGATCATCAGGAGAGTCCCTTCTACAAACTCTATGATGAATTTGTGTTGCTTTTGTAATACAGACCCTAATAGGTTACTTTTAAGTATCATCTTTAAAGTTTCGAAAATAAGAGGAATCTGTGTCTGGCATCCTCGGTACATGAGGTTCCCCTCTTAGGTCTGTGCTTGTTTCTCCCCAGACCCCTGAGAGTACCTTGGGGAGCAGAACCTCCTTCCCTGGAGATCTCCAGGCCCACAGAGAGTGAACAAGACACTTGGGGGCCATTTCAGAGAAGGGCATCAGCCCCTGAGAGGTCCCGGAAGCCCCAACCCAGGAAGCGCCCCAGGCTGCTACCTGGCTGGCTTGAGAGCGCAGCTCTTCACCCCATGACTCATCCAGAAAAGGGTCTCCTCTTCGCTCCTTTGTTTCTGCCTCGTTAATTTCTGTGTTGGATTAAAACGTTTCGTCTCCTGCCTAGCCTGTAAATAGAAAAAGGCTGTTTGGTTTGGTTTTAATAAAATTAATGTACGTGATAAAGATCAGCGTGGCCCGCAAAGCCTAAAATATTTCCTACCTGGGCCTTTATAGAAAAAGTGTGCTGACCCCTGACTTAGAGCAAGGCTGTGGGCTGGATAGACCAGTCAGGTCCCCGCCCACTGCTTACTAGCCCAGGATTGATCTTGGCCAGGTTCCTGGCTCCTTAAACTCCAGTTCTGTTTCTTCATCTGTAAAGCAGGGGCAGCGACAGTACACAGGTTTGTTTGCCACAGGGCTTTTTTTTTTTCTTCTTCTTCTTCTATCTGAAGTTGCAAGAACCTGAGTCATCTGATGGCACCTGTGAGTCAGGAGTGGGCCTGTCGACCGTCGTCCTTGTCCGGGGCAGTGTTCCTGGCATGGAGTCTCCCACTCATGACCTGGCTTCACCATCTAGCCCAAGAGATGGAGTGCATACCAAAGACACTGAAAAGCCCACATACTGCAGCTTAAAATAGTGTGAAGCTGGCAGCCACCCAGCACACTTGACCTCAGTGGAAACGAAAAAACTAAGTCTGACTTCAAGTGAGGAGGCTTGGAATTCAGAACCTTGAGCCCCGTCATTGTCACGTGACCGTTTTAAGTGGTCGCTTCTAACCGCCTCTCCCTCTTTGAACTGCCCGCACCTAGAAGATGTGGCCCACCGCGGCAGGGGGCAGTGTTGACGTTCAGACGCACCCCGTTGTGTCGGTAGCCTAGGCTTGCTCACGACCCGGGGGTCGGGGGTTCTGAGCAGTGGAAAGTTCTCGGGAGGCTGGAAGGCTGATCTGAGGGTTTCAGATCAGAAGGATGATCTGAGTGCTTCCACGATCTGAGGCACTCGTGGAAAGGGTGGATCCTCCGGTCCAGCGGGGAGCAGTTGTCGGAGCGGCCCCCCGTGGCCTTCCGCTGCCGAACCGTCTCTCGGGGATCACAAAGGTAATGCCCAGCAGTGACTAGTGAGGGGTCTGACACCCCCCGGGGGTAGGGCTGACCCTGTTTGCCAGCTCCACCCAAGCCGCCTTCAGCCGTCCCAGCAGTGGTGTGTTTTTATTGTCCCTGGAGACATACTGGAGAGTATGTCTAGCCTCTGGATGCCCCAAATGTCCAAAAATTCACTCCCCGCCCCCCCTCCCTCAGGAGGAATTGTGGGCTGTTTATAGCTTCTGCTTGGTGTTGAGAGTGTTTCTTTTTCAAGATTTATTTATGTATTTTATTTTGATGTTGGCTGTGCTGGGTCTTCGTTGCTGCGGGCACGGCTTCTCCAGTTGCAGCCGGCAGGGGCTACCCTACATTGCAGTGTGTGGGCTTCCCTTGTTGCAGAGCACAGGCTCTAGGTGTGCGGGCTTCAGTAGGTGCCACTCCTGGGCTCTTCAGCACAGGCTCTGCAGTTGCGGCTCAAGGACTTTGTTGTTCCAAGGCACGTGGGGATCTTCCCAGACCAGAGGTCAAACTGGTGTCCCTTGCGTCACAAGGCTGACTCTTAACTACTGGACCCTCAGGGAAGCCTTGAGAGTGATTTTTAAGGTTAACAGAACGACATGAAGTGTGCTGGTTTGTCTTCCCAGGTTCCCCAGCAGAAGCCTGTGCTCACCCCAGCCCAGCGCAGCAACTCACCACCGTTGGCCGGGACCAAAGAATGCGGAGGGTGACTGCCTCCGGGGGCTGTTGCTTTGCACAGAGGTAGGCCTTCAGCCTCTCCCACTCAGGTGTCGCCCTTACACACGGACCAAGAAGGAAGTATAGATTTTTCTTTTTAGGTGAAATGATAGAATCTTGGTTATGTGGGTTTTTTTTTTTTCTTTTTTGAGTCTCATAGAAAGACGTATGCGGATGAAATGATGTGATATCTGGGATTTGCTGCACAAAGGAGGAAGTGGCAGGTTGAGATTCAGCAAGGCTGGCCATGGATTAATTGTGAAGCCAGGTGATGAGTGCTTGGGGATGGGTTACACACTTCTGTCTCCTTCTGCCTATGTTTGCATTTTCTGTAAGTACCAAAGAGCAGGCCAAGAGTCTGACCCACTTGGGTTTTGGCCTCAGTCCTGGAGCTCCTGTCTGCAAGACCTGGGACTAGAGGTGTCCTGTTTAGTCATCTATAAAACGGGGTAAAGCCCAGCCTCTGAGATGGCCGGGGAAGCTTTCAAGGGAAGAATGCATGGAAAACACTAAGTTTGGCCCCTCATCAGCACCAGTCACTCCTGTCTGGTGTGGAGTCTGGGCCAGTTCACCGCTGGCAGATCTTTTGGGGTAGGGTGGGGCTTGCAGGAGGGCGCTTGGGGGGTCCACCTCCCTCTGGTGGTTGCACAACCTCTGCCTTTGATTAAAGCACCGTTGGCTTCTCCTGCGTCTTTGATTGGGCCCTTTTTCTCGGTAACAGTTTGGAGCTAGAGTCAAAAGCCAGGTTCCTGGGTACAATTTCTGCTAAAATATTGGGTGGCGGCAGCATTTACTTATTTATTTTTAAACGTTTTCTTTCGAGATAATTATAGATTCAGAGTAAGTTGTCAAAAAATGTGCTGGGAGGTTCCCTTCCCCCACGGTCCCCCAGTGGTACTGCATCTCTGGTGTATCTGTAGTACAGCAGAGAGACTGGTACACCCAGGGAACTCATTCAGATTTCACCAGTTTTACTCGCACTCATTTGTGTGTGTGTGTGTGCACGTGTGTGTGTTCAGTTCCAGGCAGTTTTCGCTGGTGGCTCAGACGGCAAAGGCATCTGCCTGCAATGCAGGAGACTTGGGTTTGATCCGTGGGTCGGAAAGATCCCCTGGAGAGGGGAATGGCAACCCACTCCAGTATTCTTGCCTGGAGAATCCCATGGACAGAGGAGCCTGGAGAGCTGTATTCCGTGGGGTTGCAAAGAGTCGGACACGACTGAGCAGCTAATACGTACGAATGCGTACAGATCCACGCCACCACCGCAGTCAAAAACAGAGCTGCCCGGCACACCAAGGAGTCCCTCCAAGGAAGCATTTGCTTTTCAAACGGAAATAGCTTTTTTCCCCTTCTGATTTAAAAAAGAGAAGAATTAGCTAGCAGGCAGTGAAGATGGCGGAGAATGGTGGTCGCGCCGGCGAGAGCAGTGGGAGTGGCACGGGGAAGGGGTGTCCACAGAGCAGGTAATCGCTGGCTTCAACCGTCTTAGGCAGGAACAGCGGGGCCTGGCATCCAAAGCAGCTGAGCTGGCGATGGAGTTGGATGAGCACAGCCTAGTGATTGATACTCTGAAGGAGGTAGATGAAACCCGCAAGTGCTACCTCATTGTTGGAGGGGTGCTGGTGGAGCAGACCGTCCAAGAGGTGCTGCCTGCCTTGGAGAACTACAAGGAGCAGATACAGAAGATCACTGAGACACTGACACAACAGCTTCAGGCAAAGGGAAAAGAACTAAATGAATTCTGGGAAAAGCACAACCTTCGTCTCATGGGGGAAGACAAGCAGCCAGCAGCCAAGGAAAACTCAGAAGGCGCTGGGGCTAAGGCCAGCTCAGCTGGCGTGTTGGTCTCCTAGAAACCAAAGTCTTTGCATTGTTTTCTACCCTGATTCCCACTTCTGATTTCTCTTTATTGTTATTATTATTTTCTCTGCCATTGTAATATTTTTTTGTTAGTTAAATGTTTTGGTCAGGGAAAAAAAGAGAGAAATTATGCACAGAAGAGCGTCAGGATGGAAGTTTGCCACAATATCATCAGCAGTTTATTTTACTTTATTGTTATTGTCGTTTAGTTGCTAAGTCATGTCCGACTCTTTTGCGACCCCATGGACTCTAACCCTCCCAGGCTCCTCTGTCCATGGGATTTCCCAGGCAAGAATACTGGAGTGGCTTGCCATTTCCTCCTCCAGGGGATCTTCCCGACCCAGGGCTGAAACTCGTATCTCCTGCATTGGCAGGCAGATTCTTTACCACTGAGTCACCAGAAACTGAAGTGAAGTTGCCCAGTCATGTCTGACTCTTTGTGACCCAGTGGACTGTAGCCTCCCAGGCTCCTCTGTCCAGGGGATTTTCCAGGCAAGAGTACTGGAGTGGGTTGCCATTTCCTTCTCCAGGGGATCTTCCCGACCCAGGGATCGAACTCAGGTCTTCTGCATTGCAGGCAGACACTTTACCGTCTGAGCCTCCAGGGAAGCCTCTATTTTGCTCCTATACCTTGTACTTTAAAGTGTATATCGTCTGAGTTTTGTTTTTATAATTGTAAAAAAAAAACAAAAGCAACAACCACACAGCTCTTATGAAATCGGTCACCCAGTTACACCCCCATTGGTGCTTCAGCGAACATCTTCAGACCCCTTCCTAGCTTGGTTTGCCCGCCCTTCTCTGCGACTTTCTCATTCTCAAATAACATTTTCTGGAGGAGCTGCTGCTCTGACTTCCTCCTCTAGTATCTTGGAGTTTAAAGATTCTTCTCTAAGTGGGGTTTCTCACAAGAAGTGAGATAAGTGGCCTTTGGGTCACCTGGCCTCTCTGAAGCTCTTGAGAAGAGGGAGTTTGCTTGCTCAGAGAAGAGCGCCGTCCCCTTCTGGTTTTGCCTTTCTACTTGGTTTTCAGACCTGGCCTCTCTACCCTGCCCGCTGCTGCCCCCTAGTGTAGAGTGGTCTCCAGGTCAGGGAGCTGGTGTCTCTCAACAGGACTGCAGTTTTAGATTCCCTAACAGGCAGCTCCCCAAATGCAGGAAGCACCCTTATGTCTTCCCTATCAACAGTTCTCATCATCACACCCAGCGCTTGAATTCTAATCATCTCCCTGCACTTGCTGTCCGTGGGCCAGGCATTTCACTGATATTTCCTCAGTGAATCCTCTGAGCAACCCTTCCGGAAGGTGTTATCTTCTTCCCCAATCATCAGGCAAAGAGGGTGAGGCTCAGCGCAGTTAAGTAGCTTCTCTGGGTCACCAGCAAGTACATGACAGATCTGGGGCTCGAGACCCAAGTATGCACTTAACCCCCCAGCCTCTCCTGCCTCCAGCCGGCAGGGGCTGCCATTAACCCAGGATCCCTTGTGTTTCCTTATAGGTGAGCCCGGGCCAGCATGGGGGACTCCAGGGACCTTTGTCCTCATCTTGACTCGATAGGGGAGGTGACCAAAGAGGACTTGCTGCTCAAATCCAAGGTAAAGGGTCAGACTTTCCGGGACTGAGGCCCACACCCAGGGCGCCCCCCGCCTCCGCCACATTCCTGGGATACAGACATTTCTGAAGCCGCGGAAGCACTGGCTCCCAGCAGTCTCAGCTTGGCCTTTTATGTAAATGGAAAAGCTGGCATCTGTTCAGGAGGCCTTCCGGGGCTGCGTCCTAACAGCCATTAATTACCACGTAGACCATCCATTTGGGAGCGCTGATGCCCATTAGTGGCTGGAGCAGGTGCAAGGCGGAGAGTCAGGCTCTGAGAGTCCACGGGCATTTTTGCACACTTGACCTGAGGAGGGCTCAGGGAGGTTCAAAGAGAAGAGGTGGGCCACTGGGGTTTTTTGTCTATACTGTGGCTTGCAGGGTCTTAGTTCCCTGACCAGGGATCAAACCCATGCCCCCTGCAGTGGAAGCTTGGAGCCCTAACCATGGGACCCCCAGGGAATTCCCAAAGGTGGGCCGCACTGAGCAGGGAGGCTGTTGTTCGTCTGTTTGTTAGATTAAAGCTTTTAAGTAGGTAACACTTTCACATGGTTCAAAAATGAAATGATGTAAGAAGAGAAATGTCAAGGAGTCCCCCTCCCACCCGTCCTGTGCCCACCTTCTCCATCCCACCCTGCAGACAGCCACGAACGTTGGTTTCTTTTGTATCTTTTCAGAGTTTGTTTATGGGAATACTTATTTTTCATTTTCCCCTCTATTACATAAAAAGTAGTGTACTGTAGCTGTTTTGGTAACATGCTGTATTCGCCTGGCAGTGTATCTTGGAGCTCTTTGGCCTCAGCACATGGGTCTCATGGTTTGTCTTAAAGCTGCATCATAGTTCATTGTGTAGACTCCGCAGCTGATCCTCTGTGGGTGGACATCTGGGCCCTTTGCAGCATTCTGTCTGTATAGTGTCGTGTTCAGGGGCAGGGCCGTATGGAGGGGCCATTCCCGGGGTGGGGGTTGGGTCAGACTCCTAGACAGATTCCTGTGTCTTCTTTCCAGGCACCTAATGCTGGTCATTCAGCCTCCCTGCACCAGCAGGTGCTGGGTGGCTTCTGGCCTGAGCTGGTTTAGTCTCAGGTGTGATTCTTCAAAGTTCCTGTGGCTTCTTTTGAAGTCGTCTTGTTTGCTGTTACTGAACCAGGTTCATCTGCTGATTCATAGCAAGCCAAACGCTGAGACACCGAGGTTTGCAGCAAAGAAAGGGTTGATTCACAAGGCAGCCAAGTGAGGAGACAGGAAAACAAGCCTCAGATGAGCCTCCCAGAAGGCGAGGGTCTTGGAATATTTATGGGATAAAGAAGCAGGATGGTCTTAGGCATGGGGAGAGATGAGGTCATCAGTGTTCTGCACAAGTGCGTCTGAGTTACGTGCTTCTTCCTAGGATGCGTGTTCAAAAATGGAGGTGCTTAGCATGATCTGAGGCTGAAGTTTTGGGCCCTTTGACATCAAAAGGTCATTTATCAGACACTTACACACACCCAGTTTTAGGGTCAGTGGTCCCAAATAGTCTTAGCTGGCTTGAACTGGACAAGACTCCAAGTTTCTGAAAAAACAGCTTAGACCCCTATTACTATAGCAACGCATACATCAGAGCTGTTATCTGTAGGGGTGATTAAAGAGTCTTGTGATGTATAGGC